>NC_137227.1:8259717-8394717 GCF_949987685.1 Ammodytes marinus
TCCACGTCCACGTCTTACAGGCCTTGTGAATACCAAAGTACACCAAAAATATGTCATATTTTTAGACATTATGTAGTCGTAGTAACCTGGGAACCAATGGTAAATCAAAAATGTGGCAGGATTGTCAAAGATTTGAAAACAAATTAGCCAGTGATGGTAGGGACGCTGTGGTGTAATCAAGTGTAAAGGCTTTACTGAGACCAGGTAAAGCACCCAGTCTGGAGAGGCAGATAGTCAGGCCTGGCCGAACTACTCTCTCTCTCTCGTCTCTCTCTCTCTCTCTCATCTCTCTCTCCTCTCTCTCTCTCTCTCTCTCTCTCGCTCTCTCTCTTCTCTCTCTCTCTCTCTCTCTCTCTCTCTCTCTCCCTCTCTCTCTCTCTCTCTCTCTCTCTCTCTCTCTCTCTCTCTCTCTCTCTCTCTCTCTCTCTCTCTCTCTCTCTCTCTCTCTCTCTCTCTCTCTCTCTCTCTCTCTCTCTCTCTCTCACCCACCCCCCCCACCCCCTATTCAACCATCTCTAAGTGATCCACTGGCACACTGCCCGACCTGGCTGAGAGACAGAGAGGGAGGGAGGGAGAGAGAGAGATGGGGAGAGAAAGGGAGAGAGAGATAGGTAGTGAGGGAGCGAGGGACGTATGACAGGTAAGAGGAAGAGGCAGCAGTTTCAATAAAATCCACCAGAAATATGTGGAAGAGGAGATTTGGAGAGAGAACTGAAGAAGGATATTTTTCTGAGTTCTTTCGGGACACTGAACTCGACTGAGCAGAATACCTTCAACACCTAATCCCTGGCACAGGCAACGCTGCAATCATTTATCCACACGCTTTTCTCCCTGACTAAAAAGGAGAACATCCCTCTCTTTATCTCTCCCCTCTTTCCTCCCAGAGAGACACACACATACTGCGCTCACTCCATTCACTACTTCAATCTGTGTCTATCTGCCTCACTCCCTCTGCTCTTATCTCAGCACAGCAAAGCAAAGTGAGGACGTCTAATCTCAGCTTGTAGCAGCTCCTGTTCTTATGATGCAGGGTCCATTCAAAGCAACAAGCACACAGCATTTGATTGGAGATGTCAAAAATGTAACGACCCGCCAAAAATCCATTCCGCTGCTGCAACTAACATCATGGATTGGGCCCATCCAATCCAATATCGGTATTGGCTCAGATGTGGCTGAAATCCACTCATATTGGACTGACGCCAGCACTGCGCGTACCGAACCAAATATCCATAGTCTGTTTAATATAATTTAAAGACCATAGCTATGTGATATAGCACAGGTTTAAACATTATTTTGTAATTAAAAAGAAGTGCAAATTTTGAATTAGTTGAAGTTCTTATGTACTTCTGTATCAAAACTATTTAAAGCAGTCCAAATAAATAGATTACACTGAATTTTTGTAAATTCTTGTCACCACCGACAAAAAAAACATGTTCAACATAGGGACAAATCAACACTCAATTATTCTCATTACCGATAGATTCATTTTTCAATCTATAAAATGAGTCTCTTGGTCTCTACAATGTGAAGAAAAATCAAAAATTAAATTCCAGTTTATTTTAGTAATAATAACGACTCCACAATACAGACAGGCTTTACGGGAGGCCTCATGGTGCCATCTGGTGGCTGAGTTAGGTAATACAGCTGTTTTTCTCTCTGCTCAAGTCAATTTAAGATGAACATAGGATAAAGACTTTTTTAATGACAGGTGGATTTTGGTTGAAATTTTAAAAAAAAACACTTACCCTTCAGAATCAATGCTGTTGTTGTGATCGTAAACCATGGCTTTCAGGGCGTCTGAGTTTGCTGGAAAAGGACAGAGAGAGAGAGACGGGGTGAGAGAGAGAGAGAGAGAGACCAGTACAGGGTGAGGATGAGAAGAAGAGGAGGGGGGAGATAAAAAGGAGTGTTTGGAATTAGCGAGAAGAAACGCTTCAGTGACTTCAAAAGCAGAGCGCTTATTGAAAGATGGCTACCACAGATTTTCACTTCCTTAACACAATTAAATGGATCACATGCAATCACAGAACGCACAATTACTTCTAGAGTAATTAGAAAAACACAACAACCGCCTCAGGGGGAATGTGACAAGCCACAACCAAAAACAAAAAGCTTTTAAAGCAGCAAACAAACTCAGAAAGATGGCGTAGGAAAGTTTTAGGGACTGAACTTTAAGGAGAGGAACTTGGCAAAGGCAGATTTTCTGGGGAACAGACTCACATTTAAATAACATGTTAAAAAAAAACAAAAAAAAACAGTAGCCTATAAATATAAGCCCTAGATCCTAGGTGATAATATACAAAATACTGTATAGTATTATTAATCTCTGTGAATAGGAATTCAGCCAATAGGGAATTTATTAAAAGATTAACTTGTTATCAATGAGACATTATAATAATGCCCACACATTTGTTTTTTAATAGCCTACTACAGCATAAAGATTGCTACACATTTACATAGTCAGGTTCGGAAAAAAAATAATCATTAAATGACAGGTACCTATTAAAATGGTGTCATTTATATCACATTAAGGAGAGGACAGTATGGCATAACACATTTTTAAAAAGTACTGACAAGCCCAACAACTTATAACATTCTGACCCTTGTAGAGTGTGTGTGTGTGTGTGTGTGTGTGTGTGTGTGTGTGTGTGTGTGTGTGTGTGTGTGTGTGTGTGTGTGTGTGTGTGTGTGTGTGTGTGTGTGTGTGTGTGTGTGTGTGTGTGTGTGTGTGTGTGTGTGTGTGTGTTGTGTTTGTGTTTGTGTGTGTGTGTGTGTGTGTGTGTGTGTGTGTGTGTGTGTGTGTGTGTGCTCCTGCTCCCAGACAACGTGGCAACAACAGATATAGATTTACATCATTTGAGCCCAGAGATGGATTTCCCTAAGGCCCTGATGCACATAGTGTACAACAGATAAAGAAATGCGTGCACTGCATACCTTTGGACTAAAAGGGGGGAGATGTAGCGAGACACCGAGATGACTCATGGAGGTAAATGTAGGAGTAACAGGTCAACTCTAAACTAACACAGATTCTTTTTTTCTTTTTTTGGTACTTGAACACACCATTTTCAGAAGAGGGGGCAGGACTCAGTCGCATGCGGATGTGAACCAATCAGGACTGGAATCCCAATTTTATGACTATGAGGTGGGCTTGTTAATTATGTCGCCGGGCAATTCTCAATCAAACCACACTCACACGGTCGTGATAGAAATTATTTTTCAGTTTGAATACTTTCGAAAATGTTTAACTTTTCATTTGCCTATTTAATCAGAACCGAAATAAATATTATTGATAATAATCTGTTTTTTTCCAGGGGCTTTTAACAAATTCAACCCACTTTATTGTTTATTTTATTCCAAGCCAAATGTAGATATTGTGATGCAGCAGCTGTAATGAAGTTGACTTGACTGCAGGAAGCTTTAAATCATTATCAATCCAACAGGTTTTGGTGTAGATATGGGCTACTTAAGCCTTTCAAACACAATGCAATGTGGTGTGAAAAAAGAAAAACATACATAAAGCATTTCAAGGATAGCAACCAAACTAAACTACTTACTATAAACTTTCAGAAATATTTGATTTCTGTAATAGAGAAGAGAATAAAGAATTAAAAAGGTATAATATTCAGACCTACGCAATATGACTTTAACATTATCTGTAGATGGCAGCCTTTTTCTCAGCTATAAAGAATACTGCCGGTTCAAGACAATTATTTCCATGAAAAACTGGAAGTAGCCCGTAATAAAGCGTTCATACATGATGTGGGTTCAAACAGTGCTGTCTATACGGCAGTGTGTTGTTGTTATGTAATGAGTAAAATGTCCTGAAGCAAGCTGTGTCATCCGACTGACAATGTGAGGGTGAGTCACAGATGTCACCACGAGAACAGTGATCAATCAGTTGGCCTCGTGAGACACCCTCACACACACGGTACAATGCTGCCTTCAGGTGTCACATGTTAGTCAATACGGTTTGGGCATCAATACTCACACAAACATTACAGTATCTCACAAAAGTGAGTACACCCCTCACATTTCTCCAAATATTTCATTATATCTTTTCATGGGACAACACTGAAGAAATGACACTTTGATAAAGTAGTCAGTGTACAGCTTATATAACAGTGTAAATTTACTGTCCCCTCAAAAAACCTCAACACACAGCCATTTATTGTCCAAAGTGCTGGCAGCAAAAGTGAGTACACCCCTTAGTGAAAATGTCCAAATTGGGCCCAACGTGTCAATATTTTGTGTGGCCAGCATTATTTTCCAGCACTGCCTTAATCCTCTTGGGCATGGAGATCACCAGAGCTTCACAGGTTGCCACTGGAATCCTCTTCCACTCATTCATGACGACATCAAGGAGCTGGTGGATATTAGGGACCTTAAGTCCTCCATTTTCCTTTTGAGGATGCCCCACAGATGCTCAATAGGGTTCAGGTCTGGAGACATGCTTGGACAGGCCATAACCTTTACTTTCAGCTTCTTTAGCAATGCAGTGGTCGTCTTGAAGGTGTGTTTGGGGTCGTTATCATGTTGGAAGACTGCCCTGCAGCCCATCTCTGTGGTCTGATCGGACCAAGATAAACTTATTTGGTTCAGATGGTGTCAAGCGTGTGTGGTGGCAACCAGGTGAGTAGTACAAAGACAAGTGGGGCTTGCCTATAGTCAAGCATGGTGGTGGGAGTGTCATGGTCTGGGGCTGCATGAGTGCTGCCAGCACTGGGGATCTACAGTTCATTGAATGCCAACATGTACTGTGACATATTGAAGCAGAGCATGATCCCCTCCCTTCAGAAACTGGGCCGCATTCCAACATGATAACGATCCCAAACACACCTCTAAGACGACCACTGCATTGCTAAAGAAGCTGAGGGTAAAGGTTATGGCCTGTCCAAGCATGTCTCCAGACTAAAACCCTATTGAGCATCTGTGGGGCATCCTCAAACGGAAGGTGGAGTAGCGCAAGGTCTCTAATATCCACCAGCAATTGATGTTGTCATAAATGAGTGGAAGAGGATTCCAGCAGTGCTGAAAAATAATGGTGGCCACACAAAATATTGACACTTCGGGCCGAATTTGGACGTTTTCACTTAAGGGTGTACTCACTTTTGTTGCCAGCACTTTAGACATTAATGGCTGTGTGTCGAATTATTTTGAGGGGACAGTACATTTACACTGTTATATAAGCTGTACACTGACTACTTTACATAGTATCAAAGTGTCATGTCTTCAGTATTGTCCCATGAAAAGATATTATGAAATATTTTAATAAATGTGAGGGGTGTACTCACTTTTGTGAGATACTGTAACTTGCACAGGCATCATTTGTCAGGTAAAATTGATCCAAGAAGATAGTTTGTTTATTTTATCTTTAGTTATTCAAAGAGAAAAAAAGACAATAACGTTTTAAGAAATAGGAATCAGATGTGAGTGTCTTTGGAGGGGTATAACCTAATATTCATAAACAATCAGAGGTAACCCTTCCTTTCAATCCCCATATTTATTATCAATCTTAAAGCCATTTCAAAACATAATAAATGCTTTATAAGATTGTATAATGTATTCATAAGCAGGTAGAAGGACATCAAGTGTTAAATAATGTGCAGTATTATGCCAACTTGTCCAATTAAGACACAGTGTTATTCTGCTGCTGTCATTTAGTACCTGTGTGTGTATATAGCAAGAGAAGTTAAAGTGCTTGACAACTACTGGACTATGTTAGTGAGAGAGACTAGAGTGAGATGTAGAGCTACGGTTTCAGATTGTTGCACTACACTTAACCTAAACAGTTGGCATGGCATATACTACACAGTAGAAATGACAGTTCTAATCTCCTACAGGATCATTGTCTTCCTCTTCACATTCTTTCTGCCTGGGTAAGGTTTTCTGTTTTGTTTTTAAAACACTTTTTTTTTTTTGCTCAGTTCTCAGCTCTCCTGCTGTAACACATCCAGACTTGTCTTTACAACCTCAGAAATAAATCTTTGCTCTGGTTGATTTAACCATAGAACCTCGAAAAAACATGGAATATGGTAAAATGATTGCTCAAATGGCCTGCTGTGTATTGAGAAACAATATATCTACAGTTTACAGTTTATGGACTCCTAAAATGAAAGGCAAATGTTATATCTTTTTTACCCAGTAACTCTTTCAACAAACAGCTACCCCTTCCCTTTTCTACTTTCAAAACCAAAGTAACACACCCATAAATAGAATAAACAGCCGGGTTTCAGTAGAACTGTGGGAAACACTATCAGGAAAAGACATGTGTATTCTAATCAAGATGATTGTATTTGACACAATAGAGGCCCTGATCGTTATCTAACCTGTTATGTTACTTAGGGACTGCGCTGAACAAAGAAAAAGCAATTACTTCAGGTTATCAGGTAGAGAGGCTGTGGTTTATGATGAACAGAAGTCAATGTTCCAGCTCGGGGGAAATTATTTCAATTAACAGGAATAATGTAATAATAATGAAATGACAGTTTAAAAGGCTCCTTGTGACTTGAAAAGGGAAACAGTGATATAATCAAACATGTTGCGTAATCCATACCTTTATAAATGCCTCTTAAAAAGGTGCACTATGTGACCTAAGGTGTGTTAGAGAAATTAACATTTTTTCTAAGGTATAATCTCGTAACTGAATGAACACACTTTCCCAAGAGGGGAATGTAATCCCTGGAACACTGTTTGAAGTTAGAAAGCTCACTGTTTGACTGTTGTTGTTGTTGTTGTTTATAGCAGCAGGGCCCACAGTTTGGTTCACAAACATATCCTAGACTTACGTTTGGTTCCAGGCGCCTCAAGATAATTTAGTTTTGATTTATGGTGATAGAATTATTCAATTCTAAGAATTATAATTAGAGAAAATATGTTTTGTAAACTAACTGCAGGCTCTGCATAGTGCACCTTTAAAGTTGCATGCAGTGGCTACTTATAGATCCTCATTCCTGAGTCAAACATATACACACACCCATGAGTCATGACATGAGATGACATGAGTATAACAATGGACCTGTCAAAACAAATTCAATCTGCGTTTTGTCATCTTAATGCATTGGGACACGTACCTTCATTTTTCATGATGTAGTGGACAATCTGTCCCACCGTGTCATTGTTTTCACTGAAGGTGTCGTTGTTGTCTGGAAGAGGGAAACAAAAATAAAAAATAAATACCTGCATTACAAAGTGTTGCAATAAGTGTTTAATGATGTCCATGAATCATAATTGAAGAGGAAATGAGTGAAATAATGTACTGTTTAACTGGATCAGGAATGCAAAAGATGATTTTCAATGGAAACCCGCACATGTATTTGCCTGTTCAAAAAGACTGCACCTTGGTAATATGTTGATATAAAACTTATATTGTGATATGAGAGTAGATATTGTCTGTCAAAATATTAACTATAATATAAAAATTGCTTTTTTGTGTTGGTGTCCTAAACTTGCATTGAATTCAATGCTTTGGCCACATGGGGGCACTGCAACCAGCTTCCAACACACAAACTGACCTAACATCACAATGTAAAGCCTTTTGGCCATTTACAAATCCAGAATATTTGAGAAAAAAAATGCCTCTCCTTTTAGCTCTGGTTTCCACCAACTCCTGAGGGGAATATCTGTTTCTTTATCCACTACATAGAGCAGCTGGTCCCTAACTCTGTCTGTCTGTCTGTCTGTCTGTCTGTCTGTCTGTCTGTCTGTCTGTCTGTCTGTCTGTCTGTCTGTCTGTCTGTCTGTCTGTCTGTCTGTAATTGGTAAGGAGAGTTTGGTCCACTGTTAAACCATTGTTATAATAAAAACATCTTGATAGCAGCAGCTTTATGGCAGCGCCCAGCATTTCTTGAGTGTTTTGAACAACAAATGCCTCTACCGTTTTGGTCTTGACATTACTAAACATTTAATGAATGTGAATACAATGTTGGCAAGTAGGATGTCTCTGAGCTTGAGATAATCATTGGTCATTTTCTGTTGTGGCCTTTCCTATTTTGATATCAATGTCTACAGATTAATTTCACAATATGAACATCAAGACATAAAGGGCAAACATAAATAGGCCAATCTATAATTATTTTAAGGTAATTGTATTCGTTAAGCTATTTAGATGTACGTGTATACAGGCTAGTAAAAAAAAAATCAAGAAAATACTGAACTTTGTTATAACATTATGAATATAGGTATTGTTTCATTTGTTGTCAACTATTGTGATATTTCATTTAGCCTCTCTTACACTCATGTCATGTGATCAGTATTACACAGTTCCATATGAATGTACAATCGTTAGCAGTCTTCCTCAAGAAAACATGTTATCTATCTAAACCTCTGAACTCAGCACACGCCCTTACAAGGAACTTCCTAGAGCCTCCTGTCGATTGCTTCCTTTTCCTCACAACCGATTAACATAATGCTTCTTCGGCAATTAAGGGGAAATTCATCTGTTATGTCATGGCTGATCTTAAAGGAATATTTCAATTCTTTCCTGTATGTATATGTTTCTACATACAGACAGGAGCGTTTAGTGATGTTGTAAGGTGTACCTTTTAACCTGCTCCCCTTGACTACCAGTGTTTGAGCTAAACTAACCTGGATGAGCAAACTTTGCCTATTTCTATATCAAAAATGCATGCACAATTACAGGAATGGTTTCTGTTGCCTTCTCTTGAGCCCAAAGAGTGAGGTAAATGTAAAAAAATGTTGAACTATCCCTTTAATCCCGTTTAAACCTGCACAATGATAGGGGAGTTGCTCACAACGTAAGAGAAGTGTTTGAAAGACACAGACAGAGAAAAGAAAGATACACTGAAACCTGATCACTGCCAAACAATAGAAATAATGGATTGACTTGAATGAGTTGAGTGAGGTCAGAACACACAAGCAATGTTTTTTTTTGTTTCCTGCTCTTTTGTCCTGACGTAGGTTTAAAAAAAAAAGGGTTGGGCCCCACAGTACACGCATTGGAGGCAGCAGGGAAAAACCCTCACGCGCAGATGAATAATTGTGCAGCTGACAGGGAGTTCACATTGACACCACAAGAGAAACCAGCTTGGTTGGCCTATCCTTTTCCTCCTGTGCTAAAAGCAATGGGCCGGGGGTGTCAAGGTTTTGGTCAAACAAGGGGGAGATAAAAGAAACATGATATGCCGGCGAGAGGAAAGCTGACGAGAGGGTCCATTTGTACGATAACATATGAGTGGGAGCCAGGGGTCTTGGCAGCATGGTGTAAACAGTTCATTCTTTCCATTACTCTGACATTTTCCCAGGACAACCCAGTGTAAGTGAGGCCAACGGGATTCACAAAGCACTGACCTCCCTCTCTCTCTCTCTCTCTCTCTCAAAACGTAACGTGACACACAGAGGTGGTCTTAATACTGCATTTTTTTCGTGCCCCCTCAGACTAAATCTTTTGTCATTTGGTGGATAAACAAGAGGACTTCTTTAACTGCCACGAGATTATTTTGCTAATTAATTTTATTTAGCATTTTGAACGTGTTTAAAAAACAATATTTCAAATCTATACAAGTAACTGTTTTTATGCAGGCCGTGACTTTTCCCCACCTGATTGGAGCCTGTAGTGGCAAATGGACCCTAAGTACGTGCCAAAACTTTGTAGTTCCAATATGCTTAAAGTTCACAAAGTAAATTGTATTCTCTGAGGGGCAAAAAAAATAAAAAATAAAAAAATCATCACATACACCAAACTCAAGGCAATCAAGCTTTATTATTATGAGCTGAGGGAAATTCGGGGGAATTAATTTCTGTTTTCGCTTCACTTAACACGTCCCTAGCTGAGTCAGATAAAACGTCTTCCTGGTTTCTATTGGCCTCCTCCACTCCACAGAGAGACACACAGACAATAGAGGAGTATTGCTGAGATAAGACAGTAGCTCACCAACACAATGGTGAGAGAGCTGGCAGTATATCACCGCACCATGACTTGTCTTAGGCCATGTCCACACATACATGGGTATACAAATGTGACATCACCTTCATATTTGTGTCAAGAGTCCTGCTGGTTCTAAATGAAACTGTCTGTATCAAAGCAACAGGTAAGGTTAGCATTTACCTTGCTCTCTCATCCAGCAATACATTTTTGAATAGGCTGAATAGACCTGTTGGTTTGGTATGGTCTTGGCGGAATCTAAGTTGGGTTTTGGCCTTCTTCTGTTGACACAGAGATTTTCCAAATCCTTATATCCTTGCAAAAAAAGGAAAGGAGGGAAAACCTGTTTGTACCTGTGTAGATGGCCTTATACAAACCGCTGAGGGGGATTTCTCTGTGTATGTTTGTGATCCCACTTGGGTTTTCAGAAGATTCATCTCTTCACTTCTTAGGTGACAGTGTATCAAATAGACGACTATTCCTTTAAACAAGCTCTGACATATTGTACAGTAAGTTTTAATATAGCATGAGACATTCAGAAATAGTGAGCAATTGCTGCTGGTTTTCGGGGGTGGAAAGAAAGGCTATTCACAACACACAAGAAGTCTATTCTTATCCAAATGGACACATTTTTCCTCACCTACTGTACCTGGCACACACCAAACTCATTAGATTCAGGAATGTAGTGCAGGCCTGTTAGTATTAGAAGGCAGGTGAGAGCATCAGTGCACCATCACTGAACTTGAATGTCAACATCTCTTCGGGGAAATGGGGAAAAAAACGCATACAGAGACAAGTCGACCACTAGCTGAAAACATTTATTCTGCCTCAAGTTCCCATTGACAAATAGCATCACAATCCCATTGACTGCAGAGAGCTAGGCCCAGATACTCAACCTCATTGTATTACAACGATCAAAATGGTCAACTAAAACTAACTGAATTTGGAACTAACACTAAAAAAGTGTGTAAGGCAAGTTTATTTATAAAGCACAATTCAGACAAAAGGCCACTCACAGTGCTTTGTTCAAGGGCCTTCTTCAAATTCAATGCTTTTTTTTAAGACCCTGCGGTGGACCCTGTTATTTCAAAACCTTTTTTTTTTTTGTTAAAGCCACCTGGACTGACTCCTTCCTTACCTGGGTCCTGCTCCAGATCTTTCAGGCCTTCCTCACAGTCCTCCTCCTCTCCCTCGGTGGTGCAGCGGTATCCCTTCCTCTTCAACACGTGACAGATGACCACGCCTAGCAGACCGAGCAGGAAGAAGACAGGCAGCAGGATGAAGGCTATGTACTCTGGGTTCTCCGCCACTGTGCTGCCTTCACCTTTAGTGGTAGTGTGATCCGCTGGAACCATGGAGAGAGGGAGACACACGGTCATTTTAAATATTGTTTTGCGACAGGAGGACACACAGACAAAACAAAACAGCGGATCATAGGCTTCAGTGAAAACAAAAACGATTCATGTGAAAAAAAAATCGCAATTCTTGTGTTCTGCGATTTTGAATTGATTTTTTCCTTTGAAAAAAAAAAGATAAACAAGAGTAAATTTGTTAATCTATGTATTTTGCTGCCACCGTTATTGTTGACTTTCCTTAAACCTACATGCATTACAAGCTTTACATTGAAATAGACTAAAATGCAGATAGTGGACGCCTCAACAGGAACCAGGTTCCAGTTCTGGGGCCGTACGGACCAGTTCGTCTTTCCACTGCCTAGAGAGCCACCATAGATATACAGCCGAGTCATGAAATCACTGTAAATGTCTCTGTGCGTCCCCGACGTTGCCACTTTTTCGGCTTACGCTCAAGCAAGCGCTAGCTTTAAGCACAAACACAGCGGTGGATACGTCTTATTTTTAGACAGTTTGCCTCTCAATTATGTTCAGTTTATGTCTCGTAGTAGCGGTGTTTTTAAATATGGCAGATATAAAGTTTTGGATGGTCAGGAGGATAATCCCTCCCCCGGCCCCTGACGTAAATGGTTCACAGTTCCAGATCAGCCAGTTTTTCTGGCCTGGCACCGATTCTCTGGCGGTGGAAAACCAAAGAACTGGTTCCCGATTTTGTGTCGGTGGGAGAGGGGTATTACTAGATCCTGAAATCCCGTCCTTTGAACTGAATAGAGAAATCGATTTTTGAACCGAGAATCAATTTTAATTGTGACCTCAAGAATCGGAATCGGGGGGCGCCCTTAGCTCAGTTGGTAGGGCGTCCCCCCCATGGGCCTTGGCCAGCAGCGGACCCGGGTTCAATTCCAGCCCGCGGTCGACCTCTGCATGTCACTCCCCTCTCTGGCCCATTTCAACTCTGTCCCTACACTGCATAAAAATGCCAAAAAAAATATCTTTACATTTTTTTTTTTATTATCGGAATCTAATCACAGGATTCCAAAAGATTCACACCGCTAGTGGATCGTCATTACAACGCCCTTGATGGCAACTTGATATGTGGACAGTGAGCGTGAGGGTCCACGGTCCAGGCCAAGCAGCTGAGGGGATTTAAATGCCATCAGCTGCAACATGACAGAGCTTTCATGTTCCATTTCCTGGATCAGTGGAGTCTGTTGCTGTCTCTGCCCCGCTAACTGCTCTGAGGACAAATTTAATTTAAGAGGCAGAGAGAGTGAAAAGGCAAGATAAACCTCAAACAAGAAATGTGAGGGAAGGACTGATGAAAGACACTTTTACAAGGGTCCCCCATAAGCCAGTGTTTCCTCTTTCGTTATTAAAACACATCAAAGGTCCATAACTGCAACACTCCTGATGCAAGGTTATCATTAAAAGTCATGAAGAAAAAATGCTCCGGCTACATGTAGTCTTTTTTTTTACAGTGACTGATAGCAGCAAGAAGAACACAAAGGCTATAAACATTATCACTCTAGAGGGGGCTTCACCTCTCCCTCTCCCATCTGCCCATCCACCTACACAGAACACACTGGACTTTAGACCCATCAGGACTCCAACAGTGAATAGACACAGCCAAAGGCCTGGAACAAGACAACCTAACTTTCTCTTGTTTTGACCAGGCGAGCAACAGTCCAACGGCCAAAGATATTCAATTTACGTTTGAGAAGGAGCATCCTGCAAAAAGGAATTCAATGACAAATCTTTTCTCGGAATACCTAATAAGTTCTTTTCCAATCGGTTAGAAAATATGAAGAATTTCAACCCTTAATTCTATTGCCCTCGTTACATTGTTTACATGACTAGACTGCCCATTCTCATGTTTATATATGACAGTTTACATGTTGGACCTAATGTCTTGAGCCTGACCAAGAGGTCAAAGAGACAGACAGTGACCTGGGTCAGCTTTAGGGCGAGAGAGCTCCCCTTGCTCCTGCTGTCGGAGCACCACGTGAGGCATTCCAGCACCAACACACAAGAGGGCTTTTGTCTGGTTTCCTGTGTGTGTGTGTGTGTGTGTGTGTGTGTGTGTGTGTGTGTGTGTGTGTGTGTGTGTGTGTGTGTGTGTGTGTGTGTGTGTGTGTGTGTGTGTGTGTGTGTGTGTGTGTGTGTGTGTGTGTGTGTGTGTGTGTGTGTGTGTGTGTGTGTGTGTGTGTGTGTGTGCCAGGGAGAGAGACTGAGAGACAGGCAGGGTACGATCATGGTTTGAAGCGTAATCAAATCCAGAGTTGATGCAATTTTTGTAACGGTTAAGCGTGTAAGTGCGTATCTGGCCTACCGAACCACGTGCCTTCCTAATGCATGCAGGCATTTGTCCATTGTGCTTGTGTCCTGGTGCATCGGAACTGAAAACACACTGATAAACCCCATTGTCTGTTTACCGTCCTGTGAGCGACTGCTGTGTGTCTGTCTGTGTGTTCACTGTGTGTGGAGTGTGGACCCATATATATTAGATGCATTGAGAGAAGACTAGAGACTGTCAGAATAGGTCTAACATGGAAGTCCTTCATGAGGTTTTGAGTCATAATTCTCCTAGCAACCACAGCTGCAGCCATAATTAAATTCCTCAGAGAGATGAGAGTCGATGTCTGAGACACGTGCACACAACACCAGCAGGTGTGGATTCATGCACTACAATGCCATAGAATGACTTACAAATCAAATAGACTTGTGTGGCTTCAGTAAGCTCTGGTGAGACACTATTGCCACAGATTTGTGAGGTTTATAAATAGGGCTGGCTGGATACGGATGTGAAAAAAACAGGAACCGAGAGTTAAAATCCAAAAGTTTGAACTAGCGATCCATTTCTCTGTTGTAGCAAGTTGTTCCCAGAGCCTTCATGCTTGTGGGAGGTGTTGAAGTTTCCATCCAGCACCACCAATAGTTTTTTTCCTCCATAATGAATACCGGCCCATACCATCACTGAGCAGCCACCTGCTTGAGTGGTTTCCTGGATGCAGTCATCACAGAGGCCCAACTTTTTGGGGCGACCGTTTATATTCCTAAGCAAAGGGTGACTTCTTTTTTTTTTTAATCCTAGCAACAGTCCAAAAACTAAAAATATTGAATATACAATGATAGAAAAACAACAAATCTTCAAATATGAGAGGCAGGAACCACGAAAGACAATTCATATAAATTGAATTATTTATATAACAAACTTTGAGATGTTTGCCTTGTTTTGTTAACTGAACAAACGACCTAGTTATGCTATCATATTGAAGAATGGATGTTAAAAAACGTCCACTAAGAATGAAGAAAAGAAGAAAGGCAGGTTTGTTTTGACTGTTAATACTGTATCATTCTAATTCAACAGGACCTCCCAAAGATGAGTGGTCTCATGACACTCTCACTAGTCTACACCCTGATAACAGGTATTCCCAAAGTATTTCAGGGTGCAGTGTCGAATCCTTCAAATGGGGTTCAGGTCTGGATCACCAGAGCTTCACAGGTTGCCACTGGAATCCTCTTCCACTCATTTATGACAACATCAATTGCTGGTGGATATTAGAGACCTTGCGCTACTCCACCTTCCGTTTGAGGATGCCCCACAGATGCTCAATAGGGTTTTAGTCTGGAGACATGCTTGGACAGGCCATAACCTTTACTCTCAGCTTCTTTAGCAATGCAGTGGTCGTCTTGAAGGTGTGTTTGGGGTCGTTATCATGTTGGAAGACTGCCCTGCAGCCCATCTCTGTGGTCTGATCGGACCAAGATAAACTTATTTGGTTCAGATGGTGTCAAGCGTGTGTGGTGGCAACCAGGTGAGTAGTACAAAGACAAGTGGGGCTTGCCTATAGTCAAGCATGGTGGTGGGAGTGTCATGGTCTGGGGCTGCATGAGTGCTGCCAGCACTGGGGATCTACAGTTCATTGAACGCCAACATGTACTGTGACATATTGAAGCAGAGCATGATCCCCTCCCTTCAGAAACTGGGCCGCAGGGCCGCATTCCAACATGATAACGATCCCAAACACACCTCTAACACCATCTGAACCAAATAAGTTTATCTTGGTCCGATCAGACCACAGAGATGGGCTGCAGGGCAGTCTTCCAACATGATAACGACCCCAAACACACCTTCAAGACGACCACTGCATTGCTAAAGAAGCTGAGAGTAAAGGTTATGGCCTGTCCAAGCATGTCTCCAGACTAAAACCCTATTGAGCATCTGTGGGGCATCCTCAAACGGAAGGTGGAGTAGCGCAAGGTCTCTAATATCCACCAGCAATTGATGTTGTCATAAATGAGTGGAAGAGGATTCCAGTGGCAACCTGTGAAGCTCTGGTGATCTCCATGCCCAAGAGGGTTACGGCAGTGCTGAAAAATAATGGTGGCCACACAAAATATTGACACTTCGGGCCGAATTTGGACGTTTTCACTTAGGGGTGTACTCACTTTTGTTGCCAGCACTTTAGACATTAATGGCTGTGTGTCGAGTAATTTTGAGGGGTCTCATGACACTCTCACTAGTCTACACCCTGATAACAGGTATTCCCAAAGTATTTCAGGGTGCAGTGTCGAATCCTTCAAATGAAATCTCCCTTTAACCAAGTGCAGGCTGAATAATACATCACCATAACTGTTCTGCTAGTTTCATTTCCTGCTGTTTTATGAGGATCTACGCTGTGAGAAGTTCTGTCTGCCATGTCTCTGCTGCAACAGCCTCTCTCACCAAATGATGTCAAATCAATCTCTGCAAAAATGCACAAGAGTGGGGATGATGTGTGATCGATCGAAAGAAAGAAGAAGAAAAACAACCTCAAAAACTGAGCTGTATTTTTTTTTTCATATATATATAATTTCCAACCTTTTCAGTCATTTCTTGGGAAATGTGTAGAAAAATCTTTGAAAACAGAATATCAGAATTGGCTGCAAGTATGTTATCCTTTCCTACCAGTGGAAGAGATCCAATTAAGTCAGTCATCCGATCTATAACTAGATGTAACTGCATTAATCACCTTTGTTGTTGACTCATCTCGGGAAGGAGAGGGCCAGAGGAAATGGAGGCTGTTTTGACGTCTCCTCATTGACCACTAGTCAATAACCTCTTCTTCACAGACCCATTTTACAAAAACATCCATCTTCAGAGCAGAGCTTTGTTTTATAGCCCCCAAGCCATAGAGAATGAGTATTACTATACACTACGTAGCTGTCAATCAGGGATGATTGACAGCTACGGTTGAGAAAGTGAGTGATAGTAGTAAACATGCAGTGCAAAGTGTTTCACTTCATTGTGTCAACACATAAGGGTGAGAGTTTGTGGCCTTGATGTCACAAGGCCAGAAACTGAGAACTCAGCTCAATCCTGAGTATAAATGGAGGAAAGGCTTCAGATTATCAGTGGACACACACACAACCATTTCCTCATATTCAGGAAATCACTGCAGCTGCCAAAACAAATCAGACATAGACATACACCAGGTCGTTTCAGATTCTACAACACTGCGGAGTCATTCGGAAGTGGGGAGTAAACATCTCGAGACACATCGTAGCTCTCACACTATGGGACACATGATGCCAAAACACATGAAGCCTGACTATTAGCCGTGCTAGCGTGCTAAACTGTATTCTCGTGGTGTTGCATGCTGATGATCAGTGAGCAGAACATTTTTTATTTCTGCCTGAATGAAGAATGAGACTATAGCTACACAAAAGAAAGTCAGCAAACTGAGAAGTTGGAAGTTAGGGATGTCAATTTGAATGGATTGATATAGAGAGACAAACAGGACTACATGTGTACGAACCAGCCGAGCTAAGGGTCTAAGGGCAGGGTGTCATACTGTATGGAATGTAAAGCCCACTTAGGCAAATGTCTATTTGTGATGTATTGGATATATACAAATAAAACTGATTTGATTTGAAAATAGCCCCTTAATTATCCCCAAAGATGCTGCAGCAGAGGATCTTCTTACTGAGACAACTTTAGAATAAATAATTAATAGTAGCCTGACGGGAAAAGTGTCACAGCTCCAGTTACAGTATTTCTGTTATAGAAAAACAAACGGGTAAATGATGAACATTCCTGAGCCCACTCCCATGTTATGTATGTAGACAATAAATTCACTAAATTATTTGATAAGCTACTTAAATGCAACAGACCAAAATGCTACCAGCAGCTTCATTCTAGAGATGTGTGATAATGTTTTTGGCAAAAAATACAGGCACAGTCCTTGGCAATGACATTCTTTAAAAAATCTCAGGCTCCCTTCATCAATGCAACTAACAAAAAGTAAGGAAAAAGAACACACAGGAGAATCTGAGACATACACATGTTATAAACAGGTGGTATGTGTGAATGTACAAATATGTGAGAAGAAGAAGAAACAGAGATTACATAATGGTATGACTGTGGTATAATATAAACATAATGGAAGATATGTGCCTGACTCCGCACAGGTCTTACTCTTATGTTTGGACATCAGCGCCTTAAGATTCATGTAAAGGATTTCCCACGGAGCTAAGGAGGTGAAAGTATCCAGAATTGGACAAAAAATGTTTCTTTATGACTTTAATCATCTTGTCACCTCCTCACATTTACCTTGGGACCTCTTGAAGGGGACTTAGAACACAGTAAAGTTCCTGAGCTTACAACTTAAGGGTCGGGCTCGCCTGGACGAGTGCTTAAGTCTATATGTGAAGCAGCTGTGAAGTGAGCAGAAAGTATCCCCAGACATACAGTATGCTTGTATTTTGTACTGTGGTATTATTGCACTTATTTAATAATATTAATAATAATGTGATAGGAACCTATGTGTTGGGGAAGGTTTAGCCTGATGCACGGGAAGTGTGGATCACGTTATACTCTGGATGCTGCTATTCATTCAATAAAGTGGTAGTCAGTCAACAGTGAACTCACTTGTGTTATTATTCAGCAAACACGACATGTACAAGCACCATGGACTGTATATAAAAGATTCACTTAAAAGGCCTACACATATTGCATGAGTCAGTGTATCCGTAAAACCAAAACAACTGACTGCACAACTTTGTCAACATTGAATGAGCAGGAGGATTCAGACATGGCTTTTTTGCAAGCCACATCGACTCCTTTTGAAAATGGAAACATCTTAAAAGGTTATAAAGGAAAAAACCAAAGCAGCCAATGGAACTATAAAAGAACGCTGGCTGGCTCACATAAACGGGCTGAGCTGTATTTCAAATAATATCCACAGACTTGACTAAGGCCTTCAACAGGATGTGTAACTGTAAAACATCCATCATCGATTGTGAGATATTTATCTTAAAAAGTCAATAAAACACTGCTTACCAAGTAAAGGCCGTTTAAGTACATACTTCATTATGAATGGGCAAACGAAAATAGAGATGTTTACTTTTTTTGCTACGCCAATATTATGACAACTGGGCAGCTGGTTCCTGTCAACATTATAAAGATGTCATTTCAAGCAGATAATATAGGCTACTTCCACAGCTACTAAATAAGATTTTAGACTGACATGCTGCTTTTCCATTTCAAATATCGCATTTAGACCTTTTAAGACTTTTGGCTGCTTCACTGAAAATCACAGACCCTCACTCACACAGTATATTTATATAGGCCTATAAACATAAGCCAAATGCAAATTTCCTGCCGAATAAATAAGGGCTAAAATCTTGAAAAAAGCGTAGTTATTGTATATAAAGCAATAAGTAGGCCTAGGCTACAGTACAACCCAGAGACAAGACTTGTTGTATCTTTTAACTTTAGGTTAATAACAAAACAACGAATCAGTGGAATGGGCTGAGCTGACTTCCTATAATACTAGGCTACTGAATCAGAGTTACAAGTATTAACCTAGGCGACAGTTTTTCTTTCATGCGTAGCGAGTTAAGTTTTTCTTTCATGCTTAGCGAGTTTAGTTAAACACCTACACCTTTTACACTGCTGTTCCGTTGTGAATGTACAGAGGCTAAAGGCAGCCTGTAAAGTTTCTATTATAGTAGGTTATATTTTGATTTCCTGTCCTTCCTGCTATACGTTGGCTGCATATCTTGCAGTTTGGATGTCACACAGTATCTTCGTAAAACTTAATTTTCTTTCAAGCGTTTCCATAACGCTTTGGCGTCAATTGCGCCTCTGTTACTTCATATTTATAAGTCGAGCGGTTATTAAAATGACAACAGACTTTCTGAGGAGGACATGGAGAAAGTGTCAGTAGGCCTACTGCTATGCAAACCCTTTTTCGTTTCCACAACAGCAAAAGAAAACATAACATATGTTTGGATACTTACGCGTAGTGCCGGTTGAATCAGCCATTGATGGAAATGACCGGTGCTACCAGGTGCTGCTGATGTGTAGACGGGAAGCCGTTGAAACGCTCCGATCACCAGCCACCGCGGTCAAAGTAAAACTAAAGGGAGGGACTTCTCACAAACACGACAGCGGTGAATTTCCTTCTTTCTAAAAGAGTGGAGACGCCCATGGACCTATAAATACGCCCCGAAACCTCTGTATATGTCCATGCCCGAAACGCCCTGATATTAAATTGGTAGGCTACTCCCGCCAACAGAGAGCGCTGCACACTGCACAGCACAGCCATGGACATATAAAGAAAGCACAGCAGGGGGAGCTAGATGACTACAGTCCCACTACATCCGTCTCCGTTTAAGGAAAAACCTCAAAACCAGCATACCTTCATCCCAGAGTGTTTTTTTGAATAATAGCTAAGAACAGTTCATACACCGAGAGACTGGTAATCTGGTCAAATTAAATATATCAATCAATCAATCAATAACCTTTATTTTCACTCGAAAGACACTGAGGTTTCCCTCATTTACAGTGACGACGAGCACACAATAAACACAATTACAGGATAACATAATTTGAGCAGAGATAACAGTAATAAAATAGGATAACATTTAAGTTGAGTAATTTAAATAAAATAAATAAATAAATTATATAAAATATATTAAGAAAAGCAAGAATAAAATGAGATGAAATACTAAATGAACAATGAATTCAGACATTTAATAACGCACCGGCACATAGTTCATACACCCTGGAGGGCGCTGGTCTCCCTCAGATAAAATAATATTTAATAAAAAAGAAAAAAAAATAGTGCGGTCATTTTTAATTTTCCATCCTTGAGGTAACAACAGAACAAAGAAATAGCTTTGCACCCTTTTCTCTCGCCAGTCTAAGTCTCGGAGGCGGGAAATAAGAAGTGGGGTAAGTACTATGACTGAGTCTGACCCATGCAACTGACTGATGGACAGAAATCAAGAGACACAGGTCTTTTTCTATGTCTTCATAATGAGAATATCCAGGCATTCAGGTGAAGAAAAAGAAAACGGAGAGGGAGAGAAAAGAAAGTCAAATATGGAAGTATGTTGTCTTGTGTGAATGTAATTAAAAAAAAACGTGTTTCATTTGTTATAGCTAGCTAGCTAGCTAGCTTAGTGGAAAGGATGCCAACTTCAGCGTCGTGTGAAAATCAGGGTTGAAACAAAGCTAGCTCAGGCTATAATTAAGCTATGACAGCCGCTAGACTCGGATTGTATTGAGTCTTCTTTAGCATCAAAATTACATTTCAAACATTTATGCTTTATGTATGGACCCTTTACCATCTGTGTTTTTTGTAACTAGTGCATGAAGTAAGTGACCTTGTTAAAGGATGTCTTGATTGTATGATTTGAACAAGGACTTGGGATGTATTACATATGGCATTGAATATATATATATATATATATATATTTTTGTGTTTGTCAGCTAGCAACTCTTATTTACTGCGTTTATGATCAATCTCTAGATGTCACCAGCAACTGAGTCATGCCAACTAACATTTGTTAAAACTGTCATTTCAGATCCGTCTATCAGTGGGGGAGATAATTCCTAAAGTTTGCGTTGCCCTTAGGACACAAAGATCCACTGGGCTGGAATGGGGAGTGAATTATCCAAATAGGTAAGTCAATTGAGTGTACATTCATTGACACAAAAGTAAACACAATATCTTTCTTCGTGGCCTGCAATAACCAATTTATTTTGCACAATGTTATGATTTGTTGGTATGTCTCACTTGAGACTTCTGAACTTATATACCAGTAAAAATGTATTATTCACAAATGTATAACTGCCCTAGTAGGTGAAGCACTTGATTGTTTTTAGGTATTTTTTATTTCATTGAAAAGCTGATTTTGGAAAATCAAAAATAACCCAAATGTGCCATTGTCAAACAGTATATGAAACTTATCACATCCCTGAATATAATTTTTTTTCTGTCTGGATTTAAAAACAAACAAAAGTCTTAACCTATTGCATTCTAATTTATTCAAATTCTATCAGTGTAATAATGTGATTCCGTCTGATGTCATGATGGGCCACATTCTAAACTCTGAGGGAAGATCACACTGGAGCAGATATTCTCATTCCACTAACTGACCTTCAATATCACAGCCAGATACAGAAGTTCTTTCCCAAACATAACTTAATTGCCTTTTATTTAGCCTATTATCCACCACTGCAAGTATGTTTTGCTACCCTTGTTGCAGACGACAGAAGGTACCACAGCAAAGTTTGCTTTCTAAACTGTTGGTTTGACTTGCTATGTGTCTGTCGTATTTAATAATTTCTGATTTTATTCATTTTGAACAGAAACAATATCAAGATGATGAGGACTCTGGAGACGAGCAGAGCTCTAGCCCAAGAAAGAGGTAATATAATGCTTTTATTCACATTTTTTACACAACACTGATACACACTCACACCGTTTATCATAAGTCATTTAAAAACGTGTTTCAATATCTAATTTAAGGTCATTTAGGCTACAGTACACATCTAAATAATCAATATTTTCTCTTGATTACCAGTGTCCCAGCTGCCATCCCAGTCTCACTCCCAACTGAAGGCCCGAGGGGTAACACAAAGAAAGTTTCCTGGTGGCGTAGATGGCCCTGTTGTAAGAGGGTATGTTTATCAGAGCTGAATGTTGCAAATGAAAACCCCCTGACTAAACTGGTGCAGCTATTGTCGTCTGTCTCAAATGTATTTAACTTGGTTTATGTCTTTATATCTGACAGAAAACCAAACAGCAGACTCCTGTGGTGGTAGACCTGGCAGAAGATACAAAGCCACCAACTTCTGCTGCAGAACCGAGGTTAAGAGATGCTTTTAATATTTGTTTCTGTTTCAGCTGATCACATTACATTGGTTCATGTAGTTCACCCTCTTGGCTTCACTGTGACTGCACATTACAGGAGAATAACATATGTGTTTCTATTCATCTCTAGTGTTGATACCATCTCAGAGTGTGAGTCTGGTGAAGCTGTAGTCCAGGAGGCTTCACCCTCCACTGACACTCTAGTCTCAGCTGGAACAGAACTTCAGACTGAGACTGAAGACGAGGCAGAAGAGACAACACTGCCATCTTTTGCCCCAGAGAGAAGGTACCAGGTCTCTTCACTGTTCATAACATGTCTGCTAGTTGTTCTAGCCAACAGAGCAGTGGACAGCATCACAGAGTCTCTGTGTGATGAAGACCAGGAGGCTCAACTTAGTGCTGCAACTGACCTGCAGCCTGAGAATGAAGACCAGGCAGAAGATACAACACTGCCATCTTCCACCACAGAAAGGAGGTACTAGATTCCTTCACTGTCTTTTACATCTTACCCAGATTATTATTTCAAAAAGTCGTCCCCTAATATTCAATTCTTCTCTAAAAATGCTCCATAAACGTTCACAAGCTTTTAACTTTAACAGCAAGTTGCTTTTATTCTTATATTTATGGTGTTTTCCTTTATCACCAGTGTTGACAACATCTCAGAGTGTGAGTCTGGTGAAGCTGGAGTCCAGGAGGCTTCACCCTCCACTGACACTCCAGTCTCAGCTGCAACTGACCTGCAGTCTGAGAATGAAGACGAGGCAGAAGACACAACACTGCCGTCTTCTGACACGGAGAGGAGGTAGGACATTCCTTCACTGACATACATTTTAGAAGATGAATTGAAATTGAAAATGAAAGAGGTTTATTCTCTACAACTGCCCCAGTAGACTAGGCCTACATGTATCATGTATTTTTTTCATTTGTGCTGTTTCCTTTTATCATCAGAACCGACACCATCACAGAGTCCGATGGTGAAGAAGCTGGAGTCGTGGCAGAAGAGACAACCCTGCCGTCTTCTATCACAGAGAGGAGGTATGAGATTCATTCACTGTCTACATCTCAGACATAAATCTCAGAAAATGAATAAGTACTCCCTTCATTTTAAGTTCTACAACTGCACAATTCCATTATCACTTCAACATGAAGTTGTTTTTTTCTTAAATTTGTTGTGTTTTCCTTTATCTCCAGTGTTGACACCATCTCAGAGTGTGAGTCTGGTGAAGCTGTAGTCCAGGAGGCTTCACCCTCCACTGACTCTCCAGTCTCAGCTGCAACTGAACTGCAGTCTGAGAATGAAGACGAGGCAGAAGAGACAACACTGCCGTCTTCTGACACCGAGAGGAGGTAGGACATTCCTTCACTGTCTATGACATACTGTATATCTTAGAAAATTAATATGTTTTCCCTTTACTTTAAGTTCTACAACTGCACAATTAATTTATCCCTTTAGCAAAAAGTCGTTTTTTTCTTAAATTTGTTGTGTTTTCCTTTATCTCCAGTGTTGACATCTCAGAGTGTGAGTCTGGTGAAGCTGGATTCCAGGAGGCTTCACCCTCCACTGACACTCCAGTCTCAGCTGCAACTGAACTGCAGTCTGAGAATGAAGACCAGGCAGAAGACACAACACTGCCATCTTCCACCACAGAGACGAGGTAGGAGATGGTTTTCTGTTCATTAGACTGTCCCTAAGTTAACATTTTACTATTTCTGAAAACAAAAATCAGACCACATCGCTTCACAGAAGAAAAAAACTACTTTCAATGTTATGACAAAGTAGAAAATATGACTCGTTTTTTGTAAACTGTGATTTACTGCAGTTATGTCAAAGAGTATTTGTAGTATTTGTGACACTGCAGCACTTGAGTACAATTTTGAGCGTCTTCACTGTGACTGGCCCATACAAGAGAATAACATCCTCTGTGTTTCTCTTTATCTCCAGTGTTGACACCATCTCAGAGTGTGAGTCTGGTGAAGCTGTAGTCCAGGAGGCTTCACCCTCCACTGACACTCCAGTCTCAGCTGCAACTGAACTGCAGTCTGAGAATGAAGACGAGGCAGAAGACACAACACTGCCGTCTTCTGACACCGAGAGGAGGTACAACATTCCTTCACTGTCTATGACATACATCTTAGAAAATTAATTTGTTCTCCCTTTATTTTAAGTTCTACAACTGCACAATTGATTTATCATTTTAGCAAAAAGTCGTTTTTTTCTTAAATGTGTTGTGTTTTCCTTCATCTCCAGTGTTGACATCTCAGAGTGTGAGTCTGGTGAAGCTGTAGTCCAGGAGGCTTCACCCTCCACTGACACTCCAGTCTCAGCTGCAACTGAACTGCAGTCTGAGAATGAAGACCAGGCAGAAGACACAACACTGCCATCTTCCACCACAGAGACGAGGTAGGAGATGGTTTTCTGTTCATTAGACTGTCCTTAAGTTAACATTTGACTATTTCTGAAAACAAAAATCAGACCACATCACTTCACAGAAGAAAAAAACTACTTTCAATGTTTTTTTTTCATATTGTATGACAAAGTAGAAAATATGACTTGTTTTTTGTAAACTGTGATTTACTGCAGTTATGTCAAAGAGTATTTGTAGTATTTGTGACACTGCAGCACTTGAGTACAATTTTGAGCGTCTTCACTGTGACTGGCCCATACAAGAGAATAATATCCTCTGTGTTTCTCTTTATCTCCAGTGTTGACACCATCTCAGAGTGTGAGTCTGGTGAAGCTGTAGTCCAGGAGGCTTCACCCTCCACTGACACTCCAGTCTCAGCTGCAACTGAACTGCAGTCTGAGAATGAAGACCAGGCAGAAGACACAACACTGCCATCTTCTGACACTGAGAGGAGGTACGACATTCCTTCACTGTCTATGACATACATTTTAGAAAATGAATTAAGGTTTCTTGTCAGTCAGTTCTTCACTACAACTACCCCATACATTTATCACTTCAACAAGATTATTATTTTTATTTTTTTGTCATTCGTGGTTTTTCCCTTTATCACCAGAACCGACATCATCACAGAGTCAGATGGTGAAGAAGCTGGAGTCGTGGCAGAAGAGACAACACTGCCGTCTTCTATCACAGAGAGGAGGTATGAGATTCATTCACTGTCTACATCTTAGACTTACATCTTAGAAAATGAATAAGTGCTCCCTTCATTTTAGGTTCTACAACTGCACAATGAATTTATCAATTTAACATGAAGTTGTTAAAATGTGTTGTGTTTTCCTTTATCACCAGTGTTGACATCTCAGAGTGTGAGTCTGGTGAAGCTGGATTCCAGGAGGCTTCACCCTCCGCTGACTCTCCAGTCTCAGCTGCAACTGAACTGCAGTCTGAGAATGAAGACGAGGCAGAAGAGACAACACTGCCATCTTCCACCACAGAAAGGAGGTACAACATTCCTTCACTGTCTATTACATCTTATCCAGATTATTATTTTAAAAAGTCGCCCCTCATATTCAATTCTTCTCTTAAACTGCTCCATAAACTTTCACTTTAACAGAAAGTTTGTTTTTTCTGTCATTCATTGTGTTTCCTTATCACCAGTGTTGACTCAGGGTGTGAGTCTGGTGAAGCTGGAGTCCAGGAGGCTTCACCCTACACTGACACTCCAGTCTCAGGTGCAGCTGACCTGCAGACTGAGAATGAAGACCAGGCAGAAGACACAACACTGCCGTCTTCTGACACCGAGAGGAGGTACGACATTCCTTCACTGTCTATGACATACATTTTAGAAAAGTAATGAAGGATTCTTGAATAAAGGATTATTTTCATTGTCTGTTCTTCTCTACAACAGCTCCATAAATGTATCACTTCAACAAGAAATAGTAGTGTTTTTCATTTGTGGTGTTTCCCTTTATCAACAGAACCAACACCCTCACAGAGTTCGATGGTGAAGAAGCTGGAGTCGTTGCAGAAGAGACAACACTGCCATCTTCTATCACAGAGAGGAGGTATGAGATTCATTACCTGTCTATAACATCTGTAGATTTTCATTATTTTATCTCCTTAAAGAGAAATAAATGTTTCCTTAATCTCCAGTGTTGACACCATCTCAGAGTGTGAGTCTGGTGAAGCTGGAGTTCAGGAGGCTTCACCCTCCACTGACACTCCAGTCTCAGCTGAGACTGTAGAGAAGAAGGAGAGGAAACCTCGGTGGAGTCGTTGGCTTTTGTCTCAGCGGCAGGTATGTTCTACAGAGCTGAGTGTTGCTGTTGTTTCCAACTGTACAAACTGTCACAGCAACATTAAGATTCTTCAGCTTATTTCTGTTGTTTTCTTGTGCTCAGAAACAGAAGCCCGAGTCTCCAGTCCAGAGTGGGTCTTCCTCCAACAAGACATCTAGTCCACAGCTGGGTTCCCCGACCGGTCAGGGTGGGAGTCAACAGGCCCAGTCCAGTAACAGCGGACAGTTAACCTCCACCAGCACAAAAACCCTCTCCAGGAAGAAGCTGGTTCGCCTTGGGTGAGCACTGAACACTCATACACACAGTGAATGTTGGTGTAATGTTTGTGTAATTCCATTTATAAAGTTGTACGTGAATGAACCTTCCCTATTGTAATGTGTGCATAGTGTAGAAAAGCAGCTGACTTTGGTCTTCTGTCTTGTTGTGTTCAAGCTTCCCCAACCTGGCGCAGACGTGTTACATGAACTCCACTCTGCAAGGCCTCCTGACGCTGACTCATTTCATTCAGGAGGTCACCGACCAGCAGGGGGTGTGGAGGTCTCACCCCAGATCTCAGCTCATCAGGTGCAGCACCTCCACAGACTCACACACAACTCTAACTTTGCTTTCGCCACTGACTTTGCAGTGAAGTAACTCAAAGAATATCTCTCTCTCTCTCTCTCGCTCTCTCTCTCTCTCTCTCTCTCTCTCTCTCTCTCTCTCTCTCTCTCTCTCTCTGTTCTTTCCAGAGGGTTTGTGGAGGTCGCAGTCTGCCGCTTCTCCAACAAGGACAGGAAGAAAAAGGACGTCCTGGCTGCCTTTAAGAAGACCGTTGCTGAGTTGAACTCAAACTTTAAAGACGACCGTCAGAAAGTAAGTACGCTTTTTCATCTATGGTACACAGTGTAGTACCACGCTGATCTTTCCTGAACTAAGCTTACATTTTCGATCAACTTTCTTTGTTCTGTGTATCTGTGCAGGACGCCCATGAGTTCCTCAGTGCGGTCCTGGATCAGCTGAGGTCCCTGTCCGTTCACCTGCAGACAGCAGCGGTCAAAGTGGGGACTGTTTACACCTGCCCCGTCAACGCTCACATCACCTTCCAGATGTTGAGCATCAGGACCTGCAAGGGGTGCGAAAACACAGACACACAACGTTTTAATACTCAAGGGGCTGGATTCAACATAATGACTGAGTGCAGGATTATTTATTATATCAAGATGTTTTTAAGTCAAACTGACCTTTCATTCTGCAGATGTGGCATGATAAACCCGACGGTGGAGGAATACGTCAACCTGTCCTTAGACCTGGTGCCTGGAGGCTCGGTGAGCCAGTGTCTGCAGCAGTACATGAGAGTAAGTGGCATGTCTGAGTTAAGCATGGTGTCATCCTCACACTCCACCAAATGGTATTGATTTGTATACACACGTTTGTCAGGATGATTTAGAAAAGTATTTGACCTAAACGCTGCTTGTTGCTGCAGGAGAGCCAGCTGGAGTATCATTGTGAGTGTGGTGCCGAGGAGTCGTCTCAGCGGTGTTCATTCCTGACCCTGCCCAAGTGAGTAATATCATCCGACACAACCACAGTGCAGTCATGGCTCACTTTCCCTCCTTCTGTGGTCCTCTTGTCAGCTCCTGATCCCACCCTTGTCTGCCACTCTTCCTCTTGTCTGTCCACAGCGTGCTGATCCTCCAGCTGAAGAGATTCAGATTCAGCCCGTCCTTCACCCTGGAGAAGGTGGACAGCCCGGTCTTGTTATCACGGGAGCTGCATGTCAATCATGAATATGACACTGAGGTAAAGATGGTGTTCAATAAAGACAAGGAAAATATTAAAAAATGTTTTTGCTGGGCATATATACAGAAATAGAACAGAAATGTAAAGAAAAACAGAATATAAAATATACAGGACCTGCAGTCAAATGAAAAGCTGCTTGTGTAGCTTACAGTCGGTCAATGTGTTTATTTCTAGACAAGGACTCGCTACTCACTGGTGAGCATCGTCAACCATCTGGGCTCGTCAGCTCACTCTGGTAAGTTTTGGGTTGCGTGTCGAAAAGGGGTGGAGCCTGAAGTTCTCTCGAGATGTCCCCTTAAACAAACACCTCCTCTCCTCTCCCAGGACATTACATCTGTGACGGAGCTCACCGGGAGCGCAAACCCAGCGACGTGCCCGACCGCTGGCTCACATACAACGACAAGGAGGTCAGCGAGACAACCGGCACGTCTGTCTGTCAGCGCAGGCGGAGATCTGCATACCTGCTGTTCTATGAGAAACAGGCAAGAGAAAAGCTACTCCTATACAAATACAATACACATATGTTTTCCATAGAGTAAATGGGTACTTTAGCATTAAAACGTGCTAACGTGTGCTGTTTGGCTTTTCAGCAGTAGCAAAGTTCAGGACACCGACCTGCAGCACAGGAAGCAGCAGGAAGAGGCAACAACAATGACCTGCGAGCCCTCCAACAACTCCTGCAGCTGCTAGAAAGAAAAAAAATCTTTACAAAAAAAAAACACCAGGGCTGGCCCGAATACCATTTTACAGGCTTCGAATACTCGTTGGATTTTCCGAGCGAGTATTTGAATACTCGTTCTAAAAAAACACACCATCAAAACCAACATTAATAATCCCAATGTACTCACTGAAACCAAGTGTGAGCCGAGACAGCAAGCGTTTACGTTTAGCTGTCCTGTGCCATCGTAACCCTTACAGGAGCTTTTCAATTCATCCCGTAACATGCATCTTTTCGGGGATTTATAAATCCATACAAAGATCCAATATTGATAGTCTTTTGTGTCCATATTATATTCATAATTGACCGTGTATACCCATGATGCAAGCAAGTCACGGTTGATGAGCAATATTAGTGCCGCACAGCGAACGTACACAAACACCTAAGCTTTGCTAATGTTAGCATTTCGCCGAGCATTGCCTTTCCTTCCGAGATCGCGCTAATGTTGTGTCATAAAGTTAAGAGAAACACATAATCTATTCTTCCTTCATCTCTCTCTCTCTACTGAGCTTGGTGCCGCTTTTAGTTTGCCTCGCTCTGACAATGTCAGGTAGCCTACAGCTGGTGTATAACCGGTTGCACTTTGAAAGGTCAGCGGCAAACTAGGTCAAAGTTCAAATCATTTGATAACTTATTTTTACAAGTTGTACATATAACTTGTATATCTGAATATGATTATTTGCTGACAACATATGATTTTAATTGATTTGAATATTTTATTATTGTGTCATGCATTAGCATGCCCAGCCCACAAGGGCTTACAAGACACCATTATAAAACACAGACAGACCAAAAACCAAAAATAGATGCTAAACAATACTAACATTAACAATATAAACCATCCTGACGTTTCATCATATGCAATATCACATATATTGCAGTTTAAGATACTCATGCAAAAAAATTTAATAAAAAAATTACGAATACTTAATTGAGCTTTGAATACTAATTTAACAAACGAGTATTCGAATATTTCGAATGATTCGGGCCAGCCCTAAATAACACAAACAAAAATTGTCCAAAATACACATTTTTGTGTCCGATTTGAATGAATTACCTGTTGCTGCTCTTTGAAAGACTAACCTTGTCCATTCGTGTTTGCTTCCTTTTCAGAGGTGAGGGCCTGAGGAGTAAACAGAAGGACTAGTGTGAGTGTCTCCAGCAACATGGAAGGAAGAAAGAACTCTGTCAGACGTCAAGCTTTCAAGATTCACTGTTGTTTTCATTGTTTTATACTGTAAATAAAATTAAATATAGGGAAGATGTTGGCTGGTGATACTTAAACACTTTTAGGTGACATTGAAAAAGCAGCAATAACACAACTATAATAATACTAATACCAAGCTCTCAAAGAGTACATAATAATAAACCTATATTTTAAGATTTTCCGGTTTCTTTCAAGGAGTACAATATATCTATGGGCGCAGACATCCAATTTCATTAAACATGCAAGTCAACTTGTTTGCGTGTCATAATAAGCAGAGTTTTTTTTAAAACACTAAATCTAGACATTGTTTCCATGATTCACCAGTTGCACAGCAAGGTTGTTGACCTGTGTTCTACCATCTGTCCCTTATGGTTGCCATATTAAACAAATAAAAGATGGCCACCAGAAATTACTGATACAGTAGATGGGCCAGATTTGTTGTTGGAATAGTAGTAAACTCAAATATTTGCCATTGTTTTTTTCGCAGGGATATAACTACATATCTATATGTAGAATGATTATATTATAAGGGCTACAGTATCGTTGTAGTATTTTAACTATAAACTACAGGCCTACTAACTAAAAATGATTAAAAAAAACGTGTTATTGATATGAGAATAATCACGATGGTGATTCACAAGTTCAAGCACATTAAGAAAGTATAGGTATAAGTAGTATAGAGGAGATATAGGAAAAACAAGCAAACCGTCATCCTCAGAGTGTTTTGATTAATCTTGGGTAGCAGAAAACGGTCTTAAGCTAGGTTTAGATAAGCTAACGTTAGTATATCCAAACCTAGCTAAAGACAGATTTCTACACAAAGAAGAAGACAAGTAACCTGTTCAAAGTAATGTTTGTCAATTCGAAATTCAGTAAGCTTACTTATATTTTGGTGTACGACGGTCTTCATCAAGGATACATTATTCCTTGTCTTGCTCTGAGGAAAAAATAAATATAATTTGCACCCGTTGGCTTGAATGAGAGCTGCGCGTGCACAGACAATGGAACTATTACAAAAGGCACAGACAGCCCAAGTCCTGAGTAGGCGGGAAACGAGACATGCTCCAAAAAGTGGTTCTTGTTGAAGACACAGACAGATAGACACACACACACACACACACACGTGTATTTCGCATAGAGGATTAAATGGATTTACTTTTGAGCATTAAATGGTGCTAATGTTCAGGAGATGACCTTGCAGCTTAGGAAGCAGAAGAAAGAAGAGAACCTGCCAACATCTCCTGCTGCTACAGAGAAAACAAATCTTTACACATGTTACCGAGTTAAATATGCACTTTATTTATTCTTATATAAAGTAATTATTATTATAGTTTGTGAATTTGATCAAAGTTATCTTTTCATTTAGCCTAATTTTTACTAGCCTATTTTCCTATGGAACTGAACTTGCCAACCACCACCATCTCACGGACCTATTATAAGAGGGTTTGTCCCTCAAGGTGCGAACACACTAGGCACTTTACACGCGTACAGACGCGTATGAAACCCGCCCCTTTTCCATAGGGAACCATTGGTTTACGCGCGTACATGGCGCGTAAATGCGTCACTCGCGCTAAAGCAACATTTTCACTCGCGCTAAAGCAACATGTTTACGCGCGTATATATTACGTGCGTAAATATTACGCGCGTATAGCTACGCGAGGAGTTCAAAAAATTGAACTTTTGTTGCTCCTACGCGAGACGATTAGCCGCGTTGGCCAATCAGCGTTGAGCTTGACCCGCGACGTCACATACATTGGCAGGGTCGGAGAACAGTGTACTGTACACAGAGGCTGATGATGAGAGACACCGAGGAGAAAAATATATTGCGGGCGGCCGGTGCTGTATGAAGCCGCTCGGGGTTAGAACACGTGGGGAAAGTAAACCAGGAGAATGGACTTCCTGGTTAATTCAATGTGCGGCTGTGCTTTAGCCGATAAACAAAGTTAGCGCCGTATAGCATTAGTTAACTCACCCTGTTGTGTGCGGGCGGCTAGCGCCTCATATTATGAACCCAAACATGACGACTGTCCGCGGGACTTTCACGACAAGTAGAGCGAAGCACCGGTGTTGATCTACGCCAGCCACGGTCCCCTGTCACAGCCAGGTAGGGTAATTTTGGCTACTTGCCTTTATGTTGTGCCGCCGTGCACCGATGCTGCTGTAACTGTGTTTGTTATGTAGCTGCCGTGAATATGCAATGCTGTTTTAATGCTAGGCTATTTGTGCTGTCCAGTTTGTCTTTTGGCACAGTTGTTGGCTGTGTTGTTGTTGTTTTTGTGCGGACATGCACGCTGTTGTGTCGGGTCTGATCAGCCATGGTTGATAAGGGAAATACAATATCGGGAGGGAGACTAGGCAGGTTACGCGCGTATAACCATTTTTGACACAAAATGATCAAGCAACATTTTAGCTGCGTTACGCACGTAAATCTTACGCGTGTAAAATGCCTAGTGTGTTCGCACCTTCAGTGTTGTTTTCAATAGCTAGTGCTATTTTGGGGGTGTTGGGTGTTGCTCATAATTGTACCTCTAACCTGGCAACTTTAAATAGTAGCCTGCTATTAAATGTCAATACTACTACATGACTAGCTGGTTTGTTTCGTTTCAGTGGGCTGTTAATAGCCTATACGGTGTGTAGATGTTTTAATTTAGCTTTTTTTAGGCACCTTTTGTAGTCTAATTAATATTATGGCAACACAACTGCCATTTCATTTCATTTGCTACTCTGTGCTTGATTTTTGCATTAACTGAGTTTACATTCAGTTTTTTTGCATGTTTAAAGCAGAGGTGTAGAAGAGTGTGACCACAATAATATGTAGCCTATTAATTATCTTCTGCAGGTACGTGTTACTGTTTTCCTTCTGTAACATTTTATTTTCGTTGTCTGTTTGGTTTTATCACCCAGCCCTGTGCAATACTTTATTTTCCCCACTAGGTGTCAGTGTTGTCCGTCTGGTTATAATCTTGAGAATCTTTGTTACAGATAAAATGTTATTCTGTGAAAATGAAATGTAATTGCAGTTTATTTTCTAGCTACAAACCCTGCTTTCACAATAATGCATGCGTAATAATAATTTAATATACATGGTACAATAGCCTGGTAGGACATTAACTTTCACTTTAACTACATTTTCCTGAAAAAACTTACACAAATACTCTTGAAACTTACATTTAAAATCTGATCTGCATGTTACTCAAGTGGATACCTATCCACTAACTAACTTGACTTGTAATGTAGTTATTTTTCTAGTAAGGTTTCTCTACTCTTATGGGTTTATGGTATACTCTTTACACCTCTACAACATGAAAGCAAGAAACACCGGTTATCTCCTTTAGTTGCCAAGATGCATTGTCGTTGTTTTCATTGTTTTATACTGTAATATACATTTTTAGAAATATATATAAAGGGAAGTTGTTTGGTTGATACTGAAAAACGTTAAGGATAAATTGAAACAGCAATGTTATATGGGGGGGGGGGGGGGGGGGGGTTATGTTCACTGACAAAAATAGTAATTTAAAAGATTAATTTATGCTGAGGAAATGCCCCGCTGCCTCACAGCAAGCTACCACCTTCTCTGCCACATGTTGAACACCAGTGACTGGGCTTTTTACCATAACTGGAGCCTACCATCTCCTCGGGTGAGCTGGACTGATACAAAGCCGTCAAAGAGTACATCATAACAAACAAAACTATAATTTAAGATTCCCCTGGCAATCATTTCAAGTACAATTAATTTTCTTGCATAAACACACTTCTGTGATTCATCGGCTTTAAAATCTAGTAAATTACTTAAATATTTTTACCTTTCCATTCACAACTTGACACTGGCCCTGTGACTCACTCCTAGAGACAATCTGTGAGGCCTTTAACAGATCATTTCACATTAGCTTCTATGAAATGAATCAGTATCAAATACAAAAATATGAATTTTTTAAAGCCAGTTGCAGTTTCATCTGAGATTGCATCCTTGATTACATTAGTTCAATCCTGCATATCATGGTGATTTCCCCAATCCTTTGCAATGCTACCCTCTATCGGACATACTCATGCTGCCACGTTTGATTCTGCACGTACACATTCCAAACACTTTTTAGTATGCACATTTTAGAATGTGGAAAGCAAATGTGTCAATCATTCACACTTAATCTCGTACACCGACAGTGTCTTGATTGTTGGCCAGACAGAAAATACATGTCATCGTCTGTTCAAAAGAACCAGATGTCAGGTAAATGTACACATGGAGGCAGTATATACTCTTTTGGGCCTGAACAGATATACTTATATTAATATTTTCAATTGGGCATTTACAGTGGCAAACATGACAGTGCAGTAAAGCGGTGGTCTGACTGTCGTCAACAACAACAACAAGTGGATATACAAACACATGTCAGTACCTGGTGCCAATCGCTTGCACCGTGGGCGATTGGCCAGATGGCTGTGCTCAGCTCAGCCAATGGAACGCTGTAAATCAAAATGATTAACATACCAGTGTTTTGCTCTCCTCTCTTTCTCTTCGGAGTCCTATGATTTCATGTTAATGTAAAAAAAAACTTCCATTATTGAAGATTTAATAATAGCACTGAACTCAATTCTGCAGCTCTCTGCAGTGGCACAAGTGGCACGTCTCCTATACCTATTTCCAGCAAACAAGCTTGGACGTGCCGAGAGCAAGACACAGTGACAGCATCATCAAGCAAAGTGAGCCCTAGTATAACACTGACTGGTAAACAAAAGCATGCATGTGCAACATTTAGATCATGGGGGTGTGTCTGTAATAGTTTGAATGGGCTGTCCAAGTGGTGGCACAACACAGGACCAGGTATTGATGAAATGCATATTTCTGCATGCATGAATATCTACATATCTTAGGCCTATACTGTTTGTAGGCCTGTTCAATGTTTTCTACTGCACCAAGTGTTAATGTAATAACTGTACTTTTTCCTTGCTTATTGTATTATTATTATGTCCAAACATTGTTAGTTGAATGGTAGATAGTAGCCTATAGAACGTAAAATAAAAAACTCATGCTGATATATTAGTATTTCATTTATAGTGGTAGGCTATTTGCATCTCTTCACTTTTTAGTAGGCTATTTATGCGGTTTTTCATTTTAATTCTGGCCCAATAAATCTGCTCCAATTAAAGATTACAGTGTAGGCCTACTACAGTAATGTTTATTTACCCACTGGCATAGGCCTATGTGTCCCATTTCTACACTGTTTATCGCCTCTCAGCAACCACACCGTCGGCCGCGTGCCTTCGGAGAGCACAGGCAAAACATGCGACGTCACTTGTACAGAGCACGTTGAAATGTGCATGCTCTGTTCTTGTCGCAGCCGTAAATACTAGGCAAACGCCCAGAAGAAAAAGCCCTGTGCGGTTTTGTGCCTGGGTAAAGCAACACAGTCGACAACAAGGGCAGATTTGAATATCACTTTGATGCATGATGTTCTAGGGCCTACCAAATGATTTGTTTGGAAACAGTTTTTAATGATAGAACTAGAACAAATCCGTAATAACGATTTGAATTAAAAATAATTAAAATGTATTCTAATAAAATACATCACAACTAAAAATCACCTTATCATTTTTTTCTGGAGCTTTCAACTGCAGCATACAATCTTCAGCAGTGGGACAAAGTTAAATGTAGAAAAGAAAGCATTGCATAGGGATTTCAATAGTAACAATCTCAATTCAATGTTCATTTATAAGCAGTTGAAGTTTTCTCATAATTTGCTCGAAACTGAAACTATAGGTGTCTGTTTGTTTGCAATGTGAAGCTTGTAATGCATGTCATAGTATCATTGTAAAGAAGATAATAATAATAATTATAGCCTACGGTCAGCAGCTACAGCAGAATATCTAACTAATAATTTGAAAAAAACTATAAGTAATTATTTAGCATCAATCATCAGGGATTCTTTTTGATGAGGATACCTTAATTCATGGCTTCTTGAACAAACTGCTGCAACACAAAACGTTATTGCGATGCTATTACTGGTATTACGGTGATTCAAAGTAGGCCATATATCTAGTGTGAGCATGGGCTACGCCCTCCAATGTTCCTGTATGTTTGGAAAAGCTCAAGACCATTCACAGTACAACGTGACCACGGGGCCCCGTGTGACCAGTCCCGCCCCTCTTGACCAATCAAAACGCACATGGGCGGAGCGGGGCGAGGACATTGCCTCATTCTGTCCAATCACGGCAACTGCTTCCACAGTACTTGCCAGGACACACGCAGACACGTGTACCCCTGCGTGTACTCTACAGTTGGGGTGGTGAACAATAATGTGTTGAGAGCATACACTGTCTAGAACTCAAACACGGTGGACGCCACCGGGATTTATGCTGTCTCTTTGAGACTTTCGAGTAACTTATCGTGGATTCTCAAGCTGTTGTTATCGTTTTGAAGAATATCTAAGGTAAGCTGTTTGTGTTTTGGTAGAACTTGGCTGGTCCTTCGTCGTAGCTTAGTTGTTTTGCTACAAACTACTCCGGGAAATAAGTGCGCCTGGCAATGTAAATCCCTTTATTTAACTGCCTCATATTGTAGCCAAGATATATTTCTTAACATTAGCTATACTATTCTCACAATGTATTGGTCTTTTACAGTCTATGGTAATGGTGAAACGCCTGCTCGCCTCTCACACAAGCGGGCACCGTCACCATAAGAAAATAGTTATTAACCATATGAAGAAGAAGACTCACAACAACATTATGTAGCGGACCCCGCATTCATATAATGTCATTAATTGGAATTTACAACCTGGTTTTCTTGAGCAACGTAATCTGGTCGGGAAAACTGTAGGTGAAGCACCAGGGCAGCAACATGCGCCTCGTGATAGGTTTATGATGTGCAACATTTACACTATGCAGACTTAACCATTTCATGCAACATATTCTGGTTTATAAATGGTTGTGACTGGCAATGAAATGAACTATCCATTGTTTTATACATAGTGCAATCATAGCACTATTGTATTGACAGGCCCGGATCAGCCATGGTCACCTCACTTCTGTTTAACCTGTTAAATCATTTGTGTTTGAGATTTTTTTTTATATTATTTTAGTCGTTGACTGAGCTACTGATGCCACAGCATGTTTTCTTCTTTATTTTAATACAGTTTTTTGTTGTAATTACACCAGTTTACGTTCTCCTTATAATCAAATGGTGACTTTGTGATTGACAACTGTTGCCTACCTGTGCATTGTAATGCAGATGTTTTTTAGTTGAAATAGCTGTCACTATAAACAGACTTCATCCCACCATTGGCTGGGCCTCAAAAGGCACGCACTAACATGTGCCAAGACAAGATTATAGATAGAAGATTAAAAGAGAAACTGTTGGTGGGCACCATAAAGATGATTCCTCCAATCTATGCACAAGTAAACCATATTTGTCAGTGTAAATATTGACCCCAGCAAGCATGCATTTGCATTTGTGACAATGGAGGTGATTTGGCAGAGATGGGTGCCAACATATGATCACATGTGTGTGGGACCCAAGACAGGACAGACAAGTGAACTGTCCATGGTTTTAACTTATAATGGTAGTGATACTCTGAAATGAGTAAGTGATTCACCAGCCGTGCCTGGTTTGGACTATGTCAGAAAATAGCTCACTGGTGGCTCATAAACCTGCTGGAGTTGGTAGGGTTTACTATGTTGTTCCTATTATTTCGGGTTGTCTCAAATTATTAATGATTACATTTAATTGGCTTTTAATTAGGATTCAAAAAGGTCGATGGATTGAGCCTTTGCAATTAATATATTTATTGAAAAAATGTATACAATTCTAATTATCATTGTCTCCACAAAGGGGGCAGCACATGAGGATTACTAAAAGTCAATATTTGGCGACTTTTGCTTGTTAAAAATAGATTGGACCAAAGTTTGTTATTACCTTATTATAATTTTACTGTACAGTGGACACCAAAAATAGCTCTAACACCACACACTGGACTAGACACCTCAGCATGGTAGAACATGTGTATTCATCCCAGTGGAAGACAGACGTCATTGATTTATTTGTTGGGGGGGGGGGGGGTGGACATCTGACATTTCCCTGTGAAAGATCGATTGAGGGGATTTTGCAGTTATTATTGAGTAAAAATAGACTTTTGCTCAACTGAATCTGTCAGATTGCTATTTAATTCAACTTTGCGTTTATTATCATCACCCTGACACACGACAACTGAATGATCTTTGTTGTTGGTTAGTTTCATGAGTCTTCCTGCCTGCCACTAACAGTTTGGTACAGGTACATTGAAATTTTAAAAATATTGTGCTTGAAATTCCGACATGTAAAATGGGTTGTGTGAATGAACTTCCAATGCGTAGCTTTTGTTACTATAACCCAGTTTAAAGATTAGGATCAACGTGGCTCAACAACAGTGGAGCAAACTACTGATTGATTAGTCACAGGCACATACCGTTCCTTCATTGCTGGTAAACTCTCAGCAAATAGGCCAGTTTTATGACCTCAGTGGAAATTGATTGTTCATGTTTATCCCCCCTCTGAGGCAATCCTCAACCTCCTAAAAGCCAAAAAAAACTGTTGAATAAAAAAGTTCTATAAATTATTCTATACTCTATTGTATTTAGAAGAAGAACAGGTAGAATTAAATATGTTTGATTTTATTTGGGATCCCCATTAGTAATTACCGTAGTAACAACTATTCTTCCTGTGGCCCACATAAAAGATAAAACAAAACAAGACATTCAACATTACATTAATACTTCCACATTGTCAATCAAACTAAAAATACATAAGATGTATAAAACTGTTACATTCACATGTCCTTCTGAAGAAACATGTGAGACAAGTGAATCATGGATAGGCCCACATTGTACCAGTCTAGGCTACACTAACTCATGGCATGTATGTTTTGTCTCAGAGTACAGTACGTACAGTTCCGTGTAGCTTACTTCCTATTGGCCTGTGACTTTTCATATGTTAAAGTCAAACCACGAGGCGGAGCTGGTAGCAGTGTCTAATAGGCTATCTATAAATCACACTCCTGTGGCAGGCAGCCTGCTCTCAGCGGGACAAGCACTCCAATTGGTCCAGCGCGCCGACCAACCAGCAGCCGGCAAGGCTCGAGCAAAGCACCGCTGCGTACACGTGCAGTTTGTACACAGGAAAAACGAGGCGGGACAGAGTGGCCGCAAACACACAGTTACTGCTTGGACAATGATAGATCGGGCTGTGTTCACCCATTTTACGGATAGGCAGAGCCAGTGTAAGGTAATGTAATGATAATGCTTTTTTCCGTGGTTTGGGTTAATAATTTCAACATTTGGTGGATTTCGTGACGGAGCGGTTTATGGTGTACTAGCGGAGAGGCTTGCACATGTTTACACACGGAGCCACGCCACACCTACCCGCAGCCCCCGTCCGTGCATTGCAGATGGGAAGTGTTATCTTGAATGCTTTTAAGGTCTCTCGTTTTGTACAATTAATGTTTAGTTGGTGTCGATTGAGCCTAAATTGTGAGAATGTGACTTTGCAGACGTTACTGATTTAATATACCAGAGTAGCACACCGTCCGCATTGATTTAATGGCAATTTATTTGAAAGAAAGATAAGAACAGAATAAAACGCTCTGAAAAAGGCTTTGATTTGAGCTTCTGTGCCATTAATGGATGTGAACCTGCTGGTTTCACAGAGGGGAGGGTAAATTTAGCTTCTCATCCAGAAAAATGGTCCCACTCAATCCTAAAGAAGAAATTGGTGGTAATGAATACTATCAAGCAATAGTAGGGCTGCAACCAATGCATGTTTTGATTATTTATTACATTGGCAACTGTTGACTATATTCAATATTGCTCAAAACAAGGTGGTGAAACTATGCTGAAATAATGACTTCCATAAATTTCTGTATCTTGTGGCAGTTGAAATCAATTACAGGTGGTGTCATGACATTTCAAGAATGTCTATGTTGTGTGTCATGTACTATACCAAATTAAACTGTAGGCTGCCGAAAATAGGTTGAACTTGGATGCACAGTCAAAGCAAGTGGCCTCTACAGTTGGCTTAGCATGTGATAGGGTGGGTGGTCTGGGATGGCACATCAGGTATTCTAGACACTTGTACCCCCATTATCGGCCCACGGCCTTGTGTCTTTGCCTTCACCCATGGAAGTATGCATGGATGCCGGCCTGCCTTTACGCCCACTCACGCCCTGCCTGCAAATTCACATATCAATAAATGCTCCTTCCCCTGTGTCCATTTAGTCTGTGGCACACAGTTTGTCATCTGCAAATGTGCATCATTCATCTGCTCAAATATAATACCGTTTAGAATTTCTCTATTGACAAGGACGCAGCTTAGTTGAATTGCAGCATTCTTTGAACTAGTTGAACATTTGTGTTTGTTAATTCCCATGTGTCATTAGCTGTACACACACGTTATCCTCTGGTCAGATTGGAATGAGTTAGCTGGTCCAGTCAGCCTCTCTAGGGTTGTTGCGTCAGTAGAAAGCATAGATATTTCTGAGGAGTCGGTGCAGGAATATGGTTTAACCTGTCTTGAACAAATTCTGCATTAAAAGCAGTACTGCGTGTCTAACGGGGAAGGCAGGTGAATGGGGTTGTGGGTTAAAATTTAAAGGATTGATACCTGTGACGCTTCGGATTGCGTCTTTGGGTCTTAAAGGATTATGGGACGTCAACGTTGTCCTAGGAATAAATAGCAGTAGACCTTTACTTGCGTAGGTAGCGGCCAAATATATACGGGAAGTTTCTATTAACAAGCTAATCTTAATTCACAGGTTTACAGCAATTGGCAATCAGACAATTGTTCTGAGAAACATTGAATCTGCATCCAGGGGCCATGAAAACATTTCATGGTCATATTTAAATCGTCCTCGTCCTTTCTTTGTTTTTAGCTCGCTGTGAGCTTTGAGACCATGATACCTCTTGTAATCCTGCAACTAATATTAATCCTTTCTTTGTCTCTGTCTCTCATCACAGGTGGCCTTCAGCACCTAGAGCAACACATCTCTGAAGAGGCGTGAAGATCAGTTACACAATCTCTCATCCCATCTGTTGGAGGACGTACGCCAAGGCTGTTTGATAAGCAGGAAACCTTCTCTCGTCTGCATTACAGACGAGGGTGACACTTTTTCTCAGGATAATTACTGTCCTTTTGGAAAGGCAGAAAACATTTAAAGCAGGGCTCACAGCCCAAGAATATTCTGATAATTTTTTTTCAGAGGACAAAGAATGCATTTTCTCTCCTTAGTTAATTTAACTTAAAACCAGCAAACATGATTCACTTGTGTATAACGAGTAGTCCCACTTAAGTTGGAGTTGTTGAATATTGTCTCCCTTCGCTGACACCTTAGTCCAGCTGTACCAGCCTCATCCAACTCTAGTATGAGTTACGATGAGTCTAAAACGTCCAGCAGCAGCAGCAGCACTCGTGGGAGAGAGCAGGAAGCTGAGTCGGAGGAGTTAAACTGTCCTCAGACCAGCGGCGGTCAGTCGGGGGCCAATGGCTCCAGCCGGGAGCTGGGGGCCGGGGCCGGACGTGGCTCTTCCCCTAGTGAAGGCTCTGGTTCAGGCAGTCTGTCTGGAGACCGCCGGGGCCCACACTCTGACGACATGGACGGCCTGTCCTCCGGAAACGACTCCGGGGAGAGAGAGAGTCAGACCGGCTCCAGGGGGCGCCAGTCCACACGCAGCTCACACAACTCGTCTAACGGCAAGGACTCGGGCATGATGCTGGAAACCACAGAGAGCAACAAGAGGTGAGAGCACACCAACGAGAAGACCTTTTTATTTCTTGTATTTTTTCTTTCTTGCTAAAGCACTAAAGCAATAGTTAACCCTCCAGGAAGTAGAGACAGGCTGCACATGCTGACAGTACAGGCACTCCTTCTGCGCTTCATACATTTAAACGTAACTGCTCCTCCTTTTCCCAGCACCAACTCCCAGAGCCTGTCCCCCCCCAGCGGCTCCCTGGCCTACAGCCTGCTGTCCACCAGCTCAGAGCACGACCCCCCCTCCACCTCTGGCTGCAGCAGCGACCAGTCAGCCCGGGTCCAGACCCAGAAAGAGCTCATGAAGGCCATCAAGGAGCTCAAGCTGCGCCTACCAACGGAGCGCAAAGCCAAGGGCCACTCCAGTACTTTAAACGCACTCAAATACGCACTACAGTGTGTCAAACAAGTCCGAGGTGAGTGGGCGTCCTCTTCCAATCCAATGGCCTCTTAATGACGTTTTTTAAGCCCCCTGTCTCCTTCTAGATTTTCTCTTAAGACTTTAGTGCTTGTTTTTTTTTATACATTATGTTTTCTACCATAAGTAATCCTATCTTTGCCTATGTTCACACTTTAACTGATTTTTTTTATTTTAAACCTTTCCAGCCAACAAGGAGTACTACCATCAGTGGAGTGTAGAGGAGTGTTACGGCTGCAGTCTGGACCTGTCCACCTTCACAATCGAGGAGCTTGACAACATCACCTCAGAATACACCCTCAAAAACACTGTAAGTTTTTACAGTAGCCTGCTTATGTCAGAACAATTACAAGAAGTATGTTTGATACAACACATTGAAACACAGCCCTAGAGTATACAAAAACATCTTACTAAATCTCTCCCTCTTTTTCTTCTCCAGGACACATTCTCCATGGCCGTGTCCTTCCTGTCTGGGAAGGTGGTGTACGTTTCCCCCCAGGGCTCGTCCCTGCTGCGCTGTAAGCCCGAGTTTCTCCAGGGGACCATCTTCTCAGAGCTTTTGGCCCCACAGGACGTCAGCACCTTCTACAGCGGCACAGCACCCTGCCGCCTGCCCAACTGGGCCTCCTGCATCGGATCAGGTGAGCTGAACCTGGGGGATGGCTTAGAGAAAACGGGAGGGGAAATTGATATTTTTGGACTACGATCAAATATTCCAATGTGGAAGTTGTGTAGTTTTTATTGCATGTCTGTGTGCTTGACTGACTCTCTCTCTCTCTCTTCTTCCCTCAGCCTCCGCTCCAGTGGATTGCACTCAGGAGAAGTCCATGTTCTGTAGAATCAGTGCCGACCGGATGCAGGGCGGAGACATGCGCTACTACCCCTTCCGCCTGACGCCCTATCAGCTCACCATCAGAGACTCGGACGCTGCCGAGCCACAGCCCTGCTGCCTGCTCATCGCAGAGAGAGTCCACTCTGGATACGAAGGTATTTGTCATTTTACTTAGAATTGCCAATAGTGGTTCATGTATATCCATAATCAGTCAGCTCATCTCCAAACAGTCTTCTCATGTGTTGTCTCTGCTTGTGTCCCCGTCAGCTCCTCGTATCCCTGCAGACAAGAGGATCTTCACCACCAGTCACTCTCCCAGCTGCCTCTTCCAGGAAGTGGATGAGAGGTCAGTACACATGCATTTACAATCTTTATCAACGTCATTTCCTTCCAAACACAATTATTTGATTTATCTGTGACTATTTAGATCTGTTTACTGCTCCAGATTAGTAACAAACATACTATTCCTGTCTAACCATGTGTAAATGTATTGTGTTTGCAGGGCAGTGCCATTGTTGGGCTACCTCCCTCAGGACTTGGTGGGAACCCCCGCCCTGCTCTACATCCACCCTGAAGACAGGCCCATGATGATTGCCATACATGAGAAGAGTGAGTCTATTTAGCACTTAACTCTTAACTGCGCTCACATCCTTTTATTTTCCATCACTATTAGTTATCTTGTATTATACATTGTGTTGTTCTATTGAGTCAGAACTCGTTTAGCACTTTCTCACATGCTCTGTTGTCCCCCTTCAGTCTTTCAATTTGCAGGTCAGCCGTTTGAATACTCCCCCCTGAGGTTTTGCGCCCGCAACGGGGAGTATCTGACCATCGACACCAGCTGGTCGTCCTTTATCAACCCTTGGAGCCGCAAGGTGGCATTCATCGTGGGGCGCCACAAAGTCAGAACGTAAGCTTAAAGACTAGCTCACTCACACACCAATGTTGCCAGTGCACTAATAAACTCACCCACACTTAAACGTAACAAATGAATAACCCCCACCCTCCCCCCCTCGTTTTTTGTAGGAGCCCTCTGAATGAAGACGTGTTCACCACACCACAGGGCTGTGAGAGCCGGGTCACCACGCCCGACATAGTGCAGTTGAGTGAGCAGATCCACCGTGTGCTGGTGCAGCCGGTGCACAGCGGCAGCTCCCAGGGCTACAGCTCTCTGGGCTCCAGTGGCTCCAGAGGCTCCAGACGCTCTCACCAGCAGCGGCTCAGCGCCTCGGCCGGGTCCTCCAGCGACAGCAACGGGCCCGCCAGGATCAAGGCTGTGGCCTCCACCGTCTCTCTGCACAAACCTGTGAGTCTGAGCACACAGTGGCTTTAGCTCTTAACTATGGATTCTTTTTTTTCTCCATAATCGACACATTCAAACAGCAAATGAGCACAAGATTCCCAGCCATTTAACAAGTCTGATGCTTTTTTTATTTTTCCAGATGACGTTCCAGCAGATCTGCAAAGATGTTCACATGGTCAAGACTAGTGGACAGCAGATGTTTATTGAGTCCCGTAACCGTCCACTGCCCAGAAAAACCCCCAGTGCAGGTAAAATAAAACAAAACGACAACAAAACTGATATTCATCTCTGATAAAACAAAGTCATTCTGTATCCCAACTCTGCTGAGATATCGAAATTGCATTCTAAGAGTTTGTTTTTCCTGTTCCAGGCACAGCCTCAAGCATCCGAGCCATCACTAGCGACCCAATCAAAGGTTTGATCGCCGACCTGACCAAACCCCCTAAAGTGTTTGTCCCTGCACCGCTGGCACAGAAGGAGCCCCCTACATGCTACTCCTACCAGCAGATCAACTGTCTGGACAGCATCATCAGGTGTGTGTGCCAGCCCAAAGCTCTTATCCTAGTATTTCTGCGGTTGCCACTGTGTTTTCTTTACTCATCAAACAACCCTCTTGACTGTACGCAGGTACTTGGACAGCTGTAACATCCCTAACACAGTTAAAAGAAAGTGCGGCTCTTCCTCCACGTCCGATGACGACAGACAGGAAGGCAGTGGAAACAAAAATGGTACGTTTTAATACTTACCTACAACTGCTTTGGTTCATTACTTCTTTACTTATTAAAGTCCTTAATGATCTCAATGTGTCTGAATGTGCTTGTCTCGCCGGTGTACAATAATCACTGACCCTGACCTTGTTATACTTGTCTTCTCTGCAGGTGGTTCAGTTAGCCTTGTAGGTGAACCACCTCTGCCCCCACTGACAATGGCCACAAAGGCAGAAAGTGTAGCCTCGGTCACCTCCCAGTGTAGCTTCAGCAGCACCATCGTGCATGTGGGAGACAAGAAGCCTCCTGAGTCAGGTGGGAATCTTCAACTCTTACACTCTCTCAAACCTCTATTGTGCCGTTTCTTTGAAATGACAACACATGAGGCCCTTGCATGTCTTCACCTGAATCTAAAGGCCTTTACATATATATATATATATTTCTCTCTGGTGCCCAAGGTTTGATGTTGTCCCGTGACACTCTTGATACTTTCTTCTTTATCATTTTACCATCCTTATTTTTACAAAGACACTGACGAAAAAAAGTGCAAAGAATTATCTTGCAGAAACCTGTAGCCGCATGATAAAACTGCCGATTACAGGTAATCTGATTTATGCCTTCCTTTCTGATTTGGTTTATCCTGGACATCTTATCATCTCTTTTAAGTTTCTCAGTGTCGTCTCTTTGTGTTTCACTTTTCCGGAACAGGTCGTCTTCAGTGTCCTTTTTCTTCTTCTTTTTTTTTCCTTTCAATCCAAAATCTTTTCAGGATAATGTTAAATGTCAAGTATTTATAGTCTAACACAGCACTTTCTTATCTACCTTTTCTGCTAACAGTAAGCACGTTAGCTACTGGTCACACCAGACCAAGTAGGGCTGTAGCAACAAAATCCATGTGTAATTAATTTGGCAAGAGAGCCTTTAATTGCTTATGAATGTAACTTTTTTCATTTCTCAGAACAAGACATTTTTTCCTTTCTTCTTTCTAAAATCACATAGTCATAGGTGAAGTACTATAACACCCTGTCTTTATTGCTTATTCTCCATCATAGACATCATCATGGAAGAGGCTCCTACAATCCCGACGCTTGCTCCTCGTCTGGCCAACCCAGCCATCGCCCCTCCCCCTCGTCCCCTCAGTCAGCCCTCTCAGCCTGAAAGAGACAGCCGGAGAGGTGGCAGTGTAGGAGGCCGTATGGGTCTGACCAAGGAGGTGCTGTCTGCCCACACCCAGCAAGAGGAGCAGGCCTTCCTCGACCGCTTCAAGGACCTCAGCAAGCTGCGTGTCTTCGACCACGCCGCGTCCTCCACTCTGCACTGCCAAAACCCAGCTGCCAATCCTCTGTCCCGAGGTAAATACACGCTGCTTCCACCGGTCTAAAACACACTGCAATGCATATACAATGTTAAAAATGTTGCTTAATTCCCATTCTCCCCTTCTTCCCTCAGGAGTGCGTTGTTCTCGAGATTACCCGGCTGCAGGAAGCAGCAACGGTCACAGACGTGGTCGTGGCGGTAAAAGACTCAAGCACCAGGAGTCTTCAGACCAGCTCAGTTCTCTGGACCCCAACGGAAGTCGCCACTGCCCCAGAACCATTGCAGCTCCCATGCCCCAAAACATGCCCTATGGAGCCCCCACAACCTCCTCCTCCTGGCCGTCTGTTGGCTCCCATGCCAGCATTCCAGCCGCCCCCTTCGCTCCAGGCATGCTTCCACTCTACCCCGTTTACCCACCGATCGCACAGGGCTTACCGGTCCCAGATCCATTACGTTTCCCCCCTCCACAGATGGTGGTACCCCCCATGCTCACCCCTCCCCAGATGGTACCCCCCATGATGGCCTTGGTTCTGCCCAACTACATGTTCCCCCAGATGGGAGCAGCCATCCCTCAGCCAGGCCCAGCCCCCGGACACTTCTTCAACCCTAACTTCCCTTACCCCCTAGCCTCTCCGGCCATCCTCCCCACTGTAATGACCAACCCGTTACCCATGCCGGCCCACTGTGCGCCGTCCCGCAGCAGCACCCCCCAGTCCTACAGCCAGACGCCGGCTGACCGCGAGGGCGCAGAGTCGCCCCTCTTCCAGTCCCGCTGCTCCTCTCCTCTCAACCTGCTGCAGCTGGAGGAATCACCTAGCAACCGCTTAGAGGTCGCCACAGCGCTGGCGGCGTCGCAGCAAGCCACGCCTTCCGTGCAGGGGGCCACCGGGGGACAGAGCTCAGCCAATCAGATCAGCTCTAATGACACCTCTAAGGAGAACGAGAATGTAAGTACACAGACCGTCAGGATGTTAGGCTTCCAAAAACATTGTGTTGTTCAACGTGTGTCTCTACTTTACAGAAGATTCTAATAGTTTTTGCTCTGTTTTGTCTTTTCCTCAATAGGGTGAAGCTAATGAGTCCAACCAAGACGCCATGTCTACCTCCAGCGACCTGCTGGATCTGTTGCTGCAGGAAGACTCTCGCTCAGGCACCGGCTCGGCTGCGTCTGGCTCAGGGTCGTCAGGCACCAGGTCGTCAGGGTCCGGCTCCGGGTCCAACGGCTGCAGCTCCTCTGGCTCCAACGGCACCAGTAAGTAACTAAAACAACGGAGTGACCATTTATGCTTAGTGAGAAGACCCAAAGTATCAAACATCTCACAGGGACTATATCTCAGTCTTTGCTATAGCACATTTATTTTTCTAATTTCTACAGTGATCCACACTCACCCCTACCTACATTAAAACACTAAGAGTGGAACAAAAAGCAGTAACTTACGTTCCACTTTTCATTTTGTAAAGACACAAATCAGATATTTCTAGGAGGAATTCACTGCATACTACATGTCTTTCTTGGCGTCATTGTAACTTTCCCTTTTTTCCCTCTTGTCCATTCAGGCAGCAGCCAGGGCAGCCACACCAGCAAGTATTTTGGCAGCATTGACTCATCAGAGAACGATCATTCCAGTAAACAGGCAGCAGGGGGCAGCAGCAGTGCAGGGGGAGACGGTGGAGAGGAGCAGTTCATCAAGTGTGTCCTTCAGGATCCTATCTGGCTACTGATGGCCAACACAGACGACAAGGTCATGATGACCTATCAGCTGCCTGTCAGGTACGAAACTGGGCAAACTGTCACCATTTCACTCACTTCATTTCAGACCTACTTGGAAATCTTAGAAATGTTGATGTAAAAAAAGTATCAAATTCTGTTATTATTATTCTGTTTAAAGTTACTTTTGTTCTAGAGTAAATTGGCTTAATATTTCAAACACCTTAAAGAAAAATGAACACCATATACATAATTGAAAGGGAGAATACTATTTAACTTACAGATTGAACATAGCTGCTGCTCCCACACCTTCCATCCAATAGATATGATAGCTCATTGGTTGGACAGGTTTTTAATGGGCCCTTCCTCCTATGTTTGTACAACAGGGACATGGAGACAGTGCTACGAGAGGACCGCGAGGCCCTGAGGAGCATGCAGAAACACCAGCCACGCTTCACCGAGGACCAAAAGAGAGAGCTGAGCCAGGTGCACCCCTGGATCCGCACAGGACGCCTGCCCCGAGCCATCAACATCTCAGTGAGTACACTGCCTTCTCCACCAGGAGATAGAGATACTTAAAGGTTCAGAGTTTCAATAGTTGTGCTTAGTTCCATAAATTAACAATGTATTTCCTCTGCTTCCTCTCAGGGCTGTACCGGCTGCAAGTCTCCCCCCTCTGTGCTTCCCGCCGCTCCGTTCGACGTGGAGATCCATGAGATGGAGCTGTGCAATGTGCTCAAAGCCCAGGAGGAGAGAACCGGCAAGGGCAAGAAAAGCCCCTGTGAGACGGCCATGGATGAAGCTCACGCAGAGGAGGACGAAGAGGAGGAGGTGGAAGAGAAAGGAACCAAATCACAAAACAACAACCAAGACATGCCAGCGGAGCAGCAGCGGCCCGGCTCACAAGCTGTGATAGAAAAGGTGGAGGATCGGCCAACAGTGTCTCACATGACACACTGAACAGCTCGGCCAGAGATGAAGAACTCTCATCATGACCTATCTATGGGGATATGCAGAACATATGCACCTTTACAGGACACTATGCCCTAAACCTCAGTACACAAGGTGTAAGCTGTTAACATGGGATCTGCCAGGTGCATATTGATCGAGACAACTTCCATTAAATGTTTCAACTGGTCAAGCAGGAAACTTGACCCGGTTAATCATGAAGTGTAACTCGGATGACGGCACTCCAGGCATGCAGTATGGCTTCATATTAAATGCCTAGGAAAACCGCAGGACACGCACACTCGGTTATAGAGAGTGAATCAGTCCTCTTTCCTCAGCTGTGCTCGTAGTTCCTGACTTATTGAAGTTGTAAAGATAATCAGAGAGGACTCAGATGAATGTGTTGCATAAAGGCACCTTAACAGAAAGCTGGATGTTGTTGACCACAGTGTCCTCCTTGATGCTTCATCCCTCCAGTTCAGGGATCAGCTAACAAGGAAAGAAGGGACTTTTGTCATTGACCTTTTTTCTCTTTCTCTATGTGAGAAGTTTGTCTTGGCTCAAGAGAAAAAAAACTACTTTCACCAGACAAAAATGTACAGTGAGAACCAGGTTTATTTTGTAAAATATTGTGTATATTTTTATATCTTCACCCACTGCAAATGGAGAACGGACAAAGGCCTGAAGGAGTGTCTACTGTAAAATGTGAAAAAAAACAGGATGGAACTCTTATCTGTTCAGCAGGACAGAAAATCACCTCACAGTCTCTGAAGAGGAGATGACGTTTCCCGTCACACGTGAACATTTAATGGCGGGGGAGGAGAGACATGCCTTGGACACATAAGTTTCTCCTGGACCGGGCATTATTCAGTGCTTTGGTGTGGTCTCTCCACGGTGACAAATGAACAAAAATCACAGACAGTATTTCCAGCACCCTAAGGAGCTAAGAAAGCCTTCAGCGGAGGAAAGGAGGGAGAGCTTTTGAGTTGCCGGTGCTTGTCGATGGTGATTTGAAAGGAAGCAGACATTACTGGAGAGTGTTTACTATCTTTTGTTTCCCTCTGTCCTTTTCTCTCTCTCTGTGGCACTGTGCTGGTCATGTGATATTCTGTGCTTTATGACGTCAGTGGTGTCTGCAACAGTTTCTTAATATTTTTGTGAAAATTCTTTGTACAAAAAGATAATAAACAATCTTGAAAAGTATTTAAATGTGAATTGGAATTTGTTCTTTTTAACCCTCCCTCTCCTGCTGTTAGCTTTATGATTACATCTCATTGCAGTCTATTTCAGTCAGTGGGTGTTTTGCAGTAGTTGGCTGGGATCAACGGAAGTGTCCAGAGTGAACTGAAAAGCAGAGAGAAGATCAGGGCAGCTGCTTTCCTTAACCCAACCACAGTCTCCTTCTATTCAGCCGTGGTTTGTCCCCAGAGTGGTCACCGCAGCTTAAAAAAGACAAAAGGCATGCCCTCGCAGACTTCATGGCACATTAGGATTTATAACAGTGATTGCAATTATTATAGTGTACTTGGGTTATGTTATGTTTAAAACGTATTTAAAGTCACATTAAGAGTATTAAAACCAACGCTTTCATTTTAATTATAGGCCTTTACCTGCCAAGACAAAATACATTTTTTTAGTAAAATTAAAAATGCATTCTTCCATATTTAAAAATGCATTCTTCCATATTTACTTTTAGTCCAGTTCTGGTTTTTTGGTCAATCTTCTGTATTTGTAATTCTATCCTACATTTAAACCAATGAAACTACTTACTTTCCACCAGTAATTGTGTGGAAAGGAATTTAAATCAAAATAACTTTCACTCGCTGAGTAAACTGGGCCCAGGTATGTTTCAAGAATAAAACTACAGCAGTCATGTGAGCCTGCATTTGGGCAAAGCAGCTTGCTGGCATAAAGTACAGCTAGGGCTACCTTGAATATCTCAGGTTTATGACTAAGTATCTGATCAATTAAATGTGACTTTTAAAATAAATAACAGCAGCTCTACCATGGCTGTAGCCTACATAAAGGAGAGCTCTAATATACACACTCAAAGTTGGAGACAATGGTTCTTTTTAACTACTAGCATTTTAGCACACGCAGCAAACGCACATCTATACCCAGACAACCCAGAAACAAACACTTGGCTGAACATAAGACCAACAGACACTCAGCATTGGAAACTTTTATTAATTGAAAAAGCATTTGTCAAGTCATAGACATCATAGCATCAAGAGCAGCTGCATTTGCTCATTTCAAAGATGTGTTAAAAATTGCCCTAATGGTGGCACTAGACAACAAGTCAGGAGATGAAAGTTAATAAAATTAAAGGGACATACTTAAAAGAAAAATAAAAATTGTATGTTGATCCATCCAATATTCAATAATAAGAGCTCAATGGCAATACATTCTAATGGTCAAGATTCAGCTTTATTTTGTCATTGTACATGTTACAGAACAACGATAATCTGTTTACAGTTATACCCCGCCAAAAGACATAGAGTGACAGTAACCAAACATGGGTGACAGGAGGGATAAACTGAAGAGTCGTCATTTATCCCTTATAAGTAGGAAAGGATAGACAGGGTAAAAAAAAAAGGCCAATCTCAGACTACGCTCCGTTGTGGGACTTGAGATAGTTCTTTCTGGACAAAAGTTGTAGCCCCGACATTGGCAAACGTTAGCAGCATTGGCTAACAACAGCATGGCTTGTAGCTGTGGTGCAGTGAAGTGGTCATTATACACACACACAGTGGCTCTCTGTCCGTCAGTGCACACACACCTGCAGAAACATATAAGTTTTTCCCATATGTTCCATTACTCCACCTGGAACATAAGAAGCGCACTGTACCCTGAACTGTATATAAGATTGATTTTGGCCACGGGACAGTCAGTGTACGGTGTATAATTAAAAGGTTGTTTTCTCCGACCAGCTAAGTTCAAATTCATTCACCTTTTTCTCGTCTCTATAACACACCTCTTCCATCCCTGGCTTCCTCCCTCCTCCTCCTCTTCCTCCTCCCCTTTGCAACCCTGCGTCTCTCCACGCCTCTGACTCCCAATCCCTGCTCCACTCCCGTCTTTCCTAATCTAGACAGCAGGATGGGTGACCGGGTGTGGACTGTTTGCCTTATTGTCACTTTAACTCTGGGATGGACCGGGGCTCAGAGTGACACCAACTTCACAAGGTAAAGTGAGAAACTTTAGACTCGATCAAAACTAATTATTCAGGTATGTTTGTCAACTGCGTGGCAATCAATGTTCCTCTTGTGCATCTGTTTTTCGCCACCCGCCCCCCCGCCCCCCCCCCGTTCCATACCGCAAGTGCACATGTGGCATGCCCTTTTCAAGCCCACATCTGTACAAATTAACTACTGTGTGCTGTGTGTGTGTGTGTGTGTGTGTGTGTGTGTGTGTGTGTGTGTGTGTGTGTGTGTGTGTGTGTGTGTGTGTGTGTGTGTGTGTGTGTGTGTGTGTCCCTCTCCTGGTTGCAGTATGATGATTACAGAAAGCGCAGTAGAAATATAAGGTTGCAGTGCAGTTAGGAAGATGTGGTTGGCCTCCTATAAACATACAAAATGACAGCATGCTGTTACTGATGTAGTGATTTGACTGGGCACAGTAGCCTCCCAGTCCTCACGTCTTCTGTTTTTGTCCAAAACCGGCAATGAATTCACATTTTTTGTCTTTGAAAATATGGAGAATTTCGTTATTCAACTTGGTGCTATAAGTACTGCCACACACACAGTGTAAATTGAACATGAGAGACAAACAAATGCCTGTGGGCTGTCAGCTCCAGAGGGTCAGAAGAAGGGAGGGACTCCACCACCACCACTGGTATTTTTCGGCCCAATGTGGCCTTAGAGAGTCACACATACTTGGAGGACATGACAGGAAAGAAAAAAGGGGACTAAAATGGGTTCACAATCACATTAAACAGTCATCAAAACGTTAAATATTATTAATTTTGAGCCACACAGTGAAGTCGACATCTTTTATTGTTTATTGGTCTGTAAAATGTAAAGCTAAGGTTGGGGCCCTGCTTCGATCTGTGTTTATCTGAGGGTGCGTACAAGTGGGGGGGGGGGGGGGGGGGGTCTGTGCATCAGCAACCAACATGTGCGAGCAGGCTCGTTGTGCAACGTTTTAGAGTGGCCATCTGCTGAATCTTCTGTCAGCTGTCAGTGTGTGAAGACAGTCTTCCTGGCGTGGTTTGAACAATTTATATGAAAAAGAAACACATGAAACACACACATACACACACATACACACACACACACACAAAGAAACGCATGCACACACACACACACACACACACACACACACACACACACACACACACACACACACACACACACACACACACAACCAGGAGAGTTCATAGAGAACCTCCCTAGCCTCTGAGAACAGAGACAGACTGTGCCACTGTGGTTTTTTTCTGTGTGTATGTAAAAGTGTGTGTTTCTGCCTCAATACTCTCAGTATAGCTGCATTTCTTACAGTATGAACTGCAGTTGATGGTGGTTGTGTGACACTCTTTTAGGCCCACCTTCAACTGTGGAGGCCACCTGGTCACGGACTCGGGCATCGTTGCCAGTGAAGGATTCCCCAGTGCCTACAAACCCAACAGTAAATGCATCTGGTACATAACTGTGAGTCCTTTAAGTGTCTAAAATAAATGGTCTAATTTGGGTGTTTTTGAAAAATCTTTTTGTGGTCAATAATGCATCGAAAATAAAGTCAACTCCTATCACAATGTGTGAAAAGGCACAGTGATGATACTTCTACTTATGTGATCATTTTGGCTGATTACTCCTCCTCTAGGACTGTACATAGCTCTGTTGCACCTGTTATGGCAGACGAGCCACACCTTTATACTCCTTATAAGTTAAATGATATATACAGCACAGCTCTATATGAGTGTGGATGTGGAGGCAGTGAGCCTTTTGAGAATCACTCCACACCTACAATATGTACCCTGCACAGTTTTATTTGTGTCCAAATTCTGTGTGTTTGAAGCCAGCTTTCCATCCAAATGAAGTTCATATGTCAGCTACATTTTCTGAAAATCTGCAAAAATAAACGCATGTTGTGGCTACGTTTATCTAAGCAGTGGGTGGCACAGGTATGCAGTTGCACAAATGGTTAAACCGCAGTGTATTGAATTGAGCAAGGTTGCATTTGATTGCTCGTGAGTTGAACTTGTCATTTGGCTAAGAATGAATGTATTATTTTGTCTTGAGGGAAGTAACATACAGTTGCCTTAAGTTACAAATAAAATGTGGGGCGCCCTTGGCTCAGTTGGTAGTTACTTGTATTATCTAACTATTATAATATTTTTATAAAAAAAATAAAAATATATATATATTTCCTCCAAAAAATCAGTCTGACATATCCAATATCTGCTGCTTTGTGAGCATATTAAGTCTAAAAAACTTTCTAAAAAAAACTAAATACTTCATATTAAACCTAAGAGGGTACGTCAAGGTTAATTTTGATAAATACCTTTGAATTATTTTACCAAGCATTGTTCTCTTTGCACATTGTGAATAAGGGCAGGTTATATTAAAATAATTTGAATGCAACAACGGTATCAGTAATATTGACATTAAAGGTGGAGTCAGCAATTCTGGAAAATGTTTGTTTTCCAAATCCAATATCCTCACTGTGTGCACGTTGAAAAAAATCCAGGGTTAACACAAAGCATAGGTTCTGTAAACAGACATGTTGTAGCTATGTTGGGCCCCCTCTGTTTACATACCTGTTTACAGAGAGTAGGCTGTGTATTAACACCAAATCATTGTTCAGCACACACAGTATGGACAGGTGGCGGACCGTGAGAAGACATTCAGCAGATTTTGACAAACAGTCGATTTTGACAGCAAGTGTTCTCCAGAATCACTGACTCCATTAATCATAATCCTTTACATAATATCAGGTTTCCGCTCAAAACAGTTCATTGCTAATGTTTTCTTTTCAACCATGGAACATTTCAGAAGGTTAAAACTTTAGGCCTAGAAGCTACTTTCTGGTATTGTGTCCTCGTAGCGTCACCTGTCGCCCCCCCCGCCCCCCTTTGCAGGTACCAGAGGGTCACGTGGTCATGCTGTCTTTCCGCCTCTTCGACATGGAGGCCGACCCCACCTGTCGCTACGATTACCTGGACGTATACAACGGTCACTCGCGCCTGGTGCAGAAGCTGGGTCGTTTCTGTGGGACGTTTCGGCCCGGCGCCCTCATCTCCACCTCCAACACTATGATGTTAGAGATGGTGTCCGATGACGCCACTGGAGGGAGGGGCTTTCTGGCGGCCTTCAGTGCAGGGAAGCCACACATGGAAGGTCTGTGTATGTCATCTCACAGAGCAAAGAAAAAAAACACGTGGGCCACGATTGGTCTCCTAGTTTCCTAGTGACGCCAGCTCTGCCGTCGTCCTGGCAGGTGTTCTTACGTGTGTTTATTGTCTGGTGAAAATAGCTCAATTTTGGTTTGATTTATTTTGGAAAGGGTATAACACAGTGCTCTCTGAAATAAGCACACTACTACAAATCCCCTCCGGATTTCCGAAAGTTATTCAGGGTCTATTCTGAGACAGACAGCGGGATAACGTCATCAAGCTTAAAACAAAGCTCTTCCTGACATTTCATATTTGATCACAAAATATGTTTTTTTTTTCCCTTTTATCCTCAAATACAGGGCTAGAAAAGAACCTTCCCTTTTTATTTTTGAAGTCTCAATCGTCCTTTCTATGCCCACAGAGAACCAGTTTTGTGGAGGCCGGCTGACCAAATCGCAGGGCTCTGTCAAGACGCCCAACTGGCCCAACTCTAATTACCCAGCAGGCATCAGTTGCTCCTGGCACATCTCTGTAGAACCAAGCAATGTAAGCCAATTGTATTTTTGACTAGTCATGTAGGCTATTTAAAACAGTTCCCTACAACTCAGAGAAACATCTTGGAACTTCAATGTGAATGTAAGGAGTTTGACTTATTTTACTATCCATACAATGCATTAAACCATCATCATAATCTTTAAATACTGGAAGTCTAACTGAAATTGTGGGTTGTTGCTGAATGTTGTAAAGGAGTAATTGTCTTAAAATATCCCTAATATTTTCACATGTTATATTCCTTTGTACAAAATGTCAACCAAAAAAGGTTGACGCAGTACGAGAAGGAGGAATGGTAATAGAAGTGAAGGGGCACATCACATGGAAATGTTCTAACTCGTGTAGTGTGTGTTCATGTGTGTGTGTGTGTGTGTGTGTGTGTGTGTGTGTGTGTGTGTGCGTGTGTGTAATAGTGTGACAGCGGGCCTGTGACGAGGTTTAACTGAAAGACTTCATTGAGGGCCTCTGAAGGTGTGTTCATGTGTGCCAAGAGATTGAGCGTAAGGAAAGGAAGGGAAGGAAGCGAGAGCATGGAGAGAGTAAATGGCCCTCTGTATTTCAGGAGTCTGGCCCTCCTCCTCTTCCTTCTACCTCTGCACTCTGCACTGGATTCATGAGGAATAAACCAGCCAACATCCTTCATTCCCTATTATAAATTTCAAAGTTTGTATTGGCATATTTGTCTGTTCATTGCCACCTCTTCCCCAGGTGATCGAGGTCAAGTTTATAAAGCTGGACTTGGAGCCTGACACTTACTGTCGCTATGACTACGTGGCACTGTTTAACGGGGGAGAGAGGGATAACTCGCGACGTATTGGGAGATTCTGCGGAGACAGGTCACCAGGGTGAGATTACGAATCAGAAATGGGTGTTAATAGAGGAAAAAACTCTTGCTAAATGTTGCTTCTCAAAGAAATGGCTTGAATTTTTTGCATTTTCACATATCTCTTTCCTCTTTGCTATTTGTCTTCCTCTCATTGTTACTCTTTATTTCCCTCATCCTTAGAACTATAGTGACGCATGGGAACGAGCTCCTAGTCCAGTTCGTATCCGACCTCAGCGTGACCTCAGATGGCTTCATGGCCCACTACAACAGTGTGCCCCGTGGGTCTCGGACGTCCACCGTCGGGGGAGACTTTATCCACGGACCTCAGACCACGTCACCGCCCCAAAAGCCAGCTGTGACACCGAGAAAACCCACCAGACCGACGCCGAAACCCAAAACACGCATCCAGCCAAAAGCCACCCCAAAACCAGCCAAAAAACCACTGGTGAAGATACCGCTGAAACCTCCGCCGCGTAAACCCATCGCCAAGCCCGCAGTCAAGCCCACAACCAAACCTAAACCGGGTAGACCCACACCTAAAACGCCTGTGAAAAAACCTGCACCTAAACCTAAGACCAAACCTACACCAAAACCTAAGATTGTTAAGCCAACGCTCAAACCTAGCATCAAGGCTAAACCGACACGTAAACCTGCACTGAAGACCAAGCCCACCTTAAAACCTGCTGTCAAACCAGTGAAACCAACCTCCAAGAGCAGAGTTAAACCAGCACCCAAACCGAAGCCTAAAGTGACACCCAAACCTGGAGTAAGCAAGACGGTGACGAAGAAGCCTTTTGTGAGCAAGAAACGTGAGTGGAATGGATTGATTTCAAATTGAACAATCTTCACATTGGTTCGTGTTTGTATACCTGTGCACACCTGTGTCACGAAGCACGTTAATGTGTTTGTTTTCTTCAGCTTTACCACTGAACCCAGTCTGTACACAAGCCTGTAAGAGGACAGGAACTCTCCAGTCCAGCTTCTGCCCTCATGACTTCGGTGAGCCATGTGATCAGTTGCCCTCTACACAAAGACTACGTCTCCATCTATTTTAACATATTTTGTCTTTTTTTTCCCTGTTTATAAGTTAACTGTTGTTGTGGTGTGATAATGTTAAACTTGAATGAGATTCTTTATTCTTATATTTTTCTCGTATATTTATGTCCCTTTCAGTGGTTACGGGTAGGATTACATCTGTGACCATTGGTACAAGTGGCTCAGCAACAGTTGATGTGTCCCTAATCAAGGCATATAAAACTGGGCGCTTGAACATCACTAAATCAGGGCCTGTCCAGTCGATCACACTGACCTCCACCTGCAAGAGGTGCCCTGGCCTATTGAAAGGTACAGTACAACTAACAGTATCCACAGCCTATGCTTGTCTGGACTGTCCATAGCACCAACTGTCAAGCACTCGAAGTTGACATCAAATGCTTGGTCAGTTTCTTAGTCTTAGAAAATCTACATGATCTTTGCTTCATAGTGCCATGCAATGTTTTTACTAAATGTTGAACACATTCTTGCAAATAAACTATAAAATATTAAGTATTATAAGTTTAGACCAGTCAAGGTTATTTATAATAGAACTGCAGTTATTATATTCTTAGTTGTCAACACATCTATGTAAATGCCTGTGACAGGGTCTCTTGGCCTTTTTAAATTTGAGGTTTCAAATATAATATCCAAAATTCAAGTGGCTACAAATTACAGTGCATTTAAGTCAAGAATATGATATATATATAATGTTGCTATATCAAACAGAAACGTATAACATAAGTCATACCTAAAATAATACATGGACTGGAAAAACGCAAAATATCACTGTATACAGACGATTTGAATCGTTACTTAACCAATATTTCCCAAACTCAAATTTTGAATTGGTGAAGTATCATACATTTATTTGATCCTGAATGCAAACAAAATAGTATTTGACATAAAATGACAATTTTTTTTTCTCGCTCTATCTCTTTTCCAGGCCGGAACTATGTGTTGATGGGAAAAGTCGACGCCCATGGCAAGGGCCTCCTCAGCCCCTCCAGCTTCACACTTCTCTATAAACCCATTCATGCCAAAGCATTGGCCAACCTCTCGCGCAAACCATGCTGACATCACAGCCAAACCCACCAATCAGATTTACAGCCCTGACTATGTCTCTGAAAACATTTAACTTTACATAAAGAGTGACAATATTAGCAGTAATATACTCCATAACATAATTACATATTATATAATTATTTTTTAAATAATGGAATCATGTCAGAAAATATTTTTTTTTAAACATAGGCCTACGTCATTACCTATTATTTTTGTACGGTATGTAAATTATAAACTTACTGTGATAAAGAACGAAACTCAAATAAACCATGTAATGTTGGTGCAGTCTTTTTTATATCACACAATGCCATTTGACTTTGCATTACAAGATCCGGGACTGCTGTGGCCCTCAATGTAGTGTATGATTAGTTACAATCTAGGCAAAATGGTAATATCCAAATAGAAACAAGCATAAATCACATATTAAATCAAATATTCCACTATTTGTGTGACCTTTTATTTAGGTTTTGAAGGTCGTCATCTTAGCAACACCATATTAATCGGAAACTGATTGGGGAAAACGCAACCGCAGCAAAATAACAGTCCTATTTGGATGTAGGTCACATTGGTGGTCCAGAAAGCAAACAGGTAGATGGTTATGTTGCAGTAAGGATCCACATCTGTTATTGTCTTATTGTAGTTGGGTTCGTAGATTGAGTAGATCCACACATTACCTATTGCAGAGAAAAACAAGTCAGTGATGTGTTTATGAAGGGCTCATTCACGCAACCCACATCCACCAAACTTTGCAGTTCACCTCAGCTTTACAGCACACTTTACAATCGTTTTATTCCTTCGGTTTTACAGTTCTCATAAACCCTGTTTAACATTGAGCTGTACTTAGCAAAAAGTTCGAGAAAATGTTCCCATATAGACCTTTGGCAACCAAAACAGAGCTAACATTGAAATCCAAATTGAAGGGAGATGTATATACATTTTGTAAGTACATACTGTGATTTACATTTGTTATAAAACCATTTTATCTTTTATCTGTGAATTGAATGGCCCGAATTATTCGAATATACAAGTATTCGTTTGTTAAATTAGTATTCACAGCTCAATTCAGTATTCGGAATATTATTTTTTTTTTTTTAAATACATTTTTTTTTTGCAAAAGTAGCTCAAACTGCTAAATATTTTGTCAGAAAATAATATTTGGATACACAAGTTATACAACAATTGTAAAACTACAAATTAGACTTAATTTAAAATATATTATCGAATTATTTGAACTTTGACCGCTGACCTTTCAAAGCGCAACCGGTGATATCAGCTGTAGGCTACGTGACGCTACTGGCAAACTAAAAGCGGCACCAAGCGCAGTAGGGAGAGAGATGGAGGAAGAATAGATTATGGCCTTAAAGGCCTAGTTCACCGGTTTGAATATGAAGGTGTATTGAATTCTGAGATCCTATGTAGTATAAATGTGCGAAAAAAATTGAAATCGGTTCATCCTAGCCTGAGAAAAGGCAGAAAGAGTGTTTTTTTTAACCCTATATTTCTCTTTCTTGTGACATCACAGAAAGAGAAATATAGGGTTAAAAAAAACTTTCTTTGTAAATATTACTGTGATGTCTTTTACTGTGACATCACAGTAATATTTACAAAGTACGTTTTTTTAACAAAAAGTGCTAGCAACCACTGTGTTTAGAAAAGCTACAATCCCCTTAGTCACAATGTTTGATTATTTCACGTAGAAGCGTTAGGGGGACATCTAGTGGCTGGTTAATATTATTGCAGTACCAAATATCAGTTCCCCCATAAAAAAACAATGAACAGAACAGCTAATGTGCAACATTGATGTTTCAGTTCACTTAGCGGTTATTCGCTACCTATATGCCTTTAAAACAACATACCTTAATGTAAATTGTTGTGGGCACGGGGTGGAAAATCTGGATTTTGCAGGCCTTGAATCCGTTACGGGTTGGTCGACAGCCCAGAGATTGGCAGCAAATAGTCGATGGACCTCAAAACTAAAGTCTTGAATGCCCAACGGTCTAAATGAAGTACAATAAAGTACTTTTTTTTTTTTTCAAAGTTTTTTTTATTAAATGTTAATAACAACGGAATTGTAGCACAGCGAGTACAAATTTTTTCCCCTTTTTCTCCCGAACATACCCCACCCACATCCCACCCTCACACCCAACAACACAAAACACACACCACAAGAAACAAAAACAAACAATCAATATGAAAAAAATAAAAAAAATAAAAAACACATAAAGAAATAAAATTAAATCAAATAAAAGAGGGGAGGAGGTAGCTACTCTTCTATAATTATTGTTGGTTTTTTAAAATAATTTAGGAAGGGCGCCAAATTCTGTCAAATTTATTCTCGGATCCCTGGGTAGTGTAACGTATTTTCTCTAAATTCATACATGCCAATAAAGTACATTTTGTGCTGACTCTGGACTGGAGACCGTGTGTTGTGGAAGATCATTTTAAATTGGTCCAGTCTAACATTGATGGTATTCTGGACCATAATTTACACAGTCAAGCCCGAAATTATTCATACCCTTGGCAAATGTTGACTTTAATTCAACCAGCAAGTGTTTTTCTTGATTGTAAATGACACGGGCTTCTCCCAGAAGATAATAAGACGATGCAAAAATTGTCAGCTTTGATTTACATTTGAACAAAAAGTGGCATGTCCAAAAGTATTCATACCCTTCTCAATAATCTGGAATCGAACCCGGGTCAGCTGCTGGCCGAGGCCCATGACCAACTGAGCTAAGGGCGCCCCCACATCATCCTGTTTTAATTTTTGCCGTAACCACCAAGGTCCTGCTTTCTGTATGTGTGAAGAATTTTGGTGATTTCTAAGTGTTATTTATTTCAACAATACCACCAAAAGATTTCAAATGATTTATTGTCATGTGCAGAAATACAAAAAGTGCAATTTTTGGTGCAGTCAAAATGTGTAGTGTAAATGTAGCTTAAATACCAGAAAACTAGTAGCATAGAAAATGTGCAAATTGTGAAAAAACTGTTTGCTTTAGTGAATACTAAAGAAGAACAATGACTCTGTGTGAACTGATTATTTTGTAGAGATCTGTTGATCTGTTAAACATTGTGTGAGTGTAAGGGAATCAAAATAAATTGGTAGGTATGCTGGGCTAAGTCCGAAATGTGCTACTATTTTAAAATAATAATGAGCCCTTGCTCCCCAAACTGTCCCTGCAAGTCCCTGGTTGTTAAGATAGTTAGTCTCTCTAAAAATACATGTATGTGTTTATTTAGGGATGAGTGCACTCACACACATTGATACGAGTAAAACATGGGTAAGAGGGGGGCCCATTGACTGGAGGTTTTCAGGGGCCCAGCCATTTGTGTGGGCAGGCCTGCATGTTAAAGAAACATATCCGAGACAGTTTGATCTGTAAACTTTCTTTAGTGTTGTGGAAAAATGTTACGAAATGGACATCATAAAGAAAAGCATGAAACACTTGGAAACAAAGCACTGCATAAGAGCAAATAGCAGCCTAACTCAAGAAATTACCAAAAAATTAGCATTCCAGTAACAGGAAAAATAATTTCCTGGCTCAACATGTACTGTAAGTTTGATGACAAGCAATTGTAATATTAACCGCTGTCTTCATCCCACTTTTACATTGACTACATTGTTCAGTCTTGTTCAAGTAAAGTTGACGCCCATATAAACTTAAATATGTGGTTTGACTTGTGGGTACTGTCTGGGACAAGCTGCACGTAAGTCTTTTCACTGCATTAAACAAGAAATGAAACAGTGGATTTCTACAAGGGCTTCTCTTGACTGGTTCGCCTGCTGCAACTGTGTAAGTAATATTTTGTACCTTAAAGACACAACTTAATATTTGATAAACGGTTTTGTTGCAGTACTCTAGGAAACGAGAGAAACTAGATTACAAGTTAATAATGCGATGCAATGTTTGTAATGTATTGTTTTTGTAATGAGAAAAACATATTAAGGCTACTCTATGCTCCAATTCCGTGCGTAAATAGAGACGTACGTTTACAACGTTATATCCGTCACTGCCCTCATACTTCCATGGGTCCTTTATGTTGGAATGGACATTAAGCAAATCAACCATTAGTAGGCAGCATCGCCGCTCAAGAGTAAAAAGTTACTCAAATAGGAAGAAGAAGAGTCAAACAGTGACTTGACTGGAATACATATTTTATAATAGGTCCATGGAAGAAACAGCTTTAGCGATATACTACCGTAGCAATGGAAGAGGCTAAACTGGAGGCTGTATTATAGACAGCGGGGGTCTGAGGACATCAATCACGACATGTCAAACAAACTAGTCTCGCACGGACCTCCGGTACTTCTCTATTGCTGCCGTCAGCCTGCCGTCTAGCTGACATTCTTCCCCGTGCGATCCCCGCTCATGCTGCTCTGTTGTAGTTGTAAGTCCCTGTGCCCCGGCCGTGTAACTTCATAGATATATACATGTGTATGTAATTTCGTACCAACTCACACAAACCTCTCCTCAAAAGTTAAGACCTTTTCTAAAGTATTATGTCTTTCGTTTGTGTTTGTAAACAAATGTACAGTAAGTGAAAGTGAATTGTTGGCTGTGCGCCCCTTATATTAACCTATACTATCTATGTGCGCCCCCCGTGATATTCGGTAGTAATGCTCCGTTCTGTCCGTTTGGTACGCATCCGCAAGCTTGCAGGATACGTGCAGAAATACGCACGTAATGTACGCAGAGTACGGACAGAAGGCTCCGTCCGTATCCGTATGCGTATCTAGTGTAGAGCATAAATGAGCCTTTAGGCAGAGGAAAATAACAAGGGTGTCTCCGTATAGTTTCCACTTTCTACTAGACCTTTTTATGTTTTGAAAATGTAAAGAATATGTTTTTGTTTGCATGAATAATAAATTTAAATTATTATTTAAATACATTGAGATGTATGGTGGTTTGCCCTAATCTGGGACACTGTGTAATCTGGGAAATCTAAGATATAGTATCATATTTTAACTCTTGCTTTATCTAACATCTAGATTTTAAAAATGTTAAAGCAATGAAAATGTACGCATAATTGCATTAATTACCATTTCTGAAATGCATACAATAATTGACAAGCAAAGTTTCATGCTGATATAAATCTACCCAGAGCCGGCCCAAGCCTTCAGGGGGCCCTAAGCGAAATATGATTAGGGGGCCCCTCTCCAATGTTAGCGCTGTTGAAACTATAGATCTTTGTTAAATATCATTCACACACCCAGTGTTTTCCGCTAGTGCCTCCACTGTGCGGCTGTGCGAAAATATTAGACAGCCGAGATTGAGACCCTCCTAGGGGGGTCCGGGGGTATGCCCCCCCGGGAGATTTTTTAACCTTTTTAAAGTGAAATGCATGAATCTGGTGCACTTTGAGAGGAAAATTAAGAGGCTAAATCTGAGAAATCTTGTGTGAACAAATAATTTGGAGACACTGGGTCAGATGAATTAGAAGCTATAGAAGAAGGACACATGGATTTTCCATAAAAATATTAATATAAAATAAAATATTATGGGTTGGGCTTGGAGCTCTTTTTCTTTTACGGGACATATTTCTCTGTAATATAGTGAATGCATTTAAATGCATTGTGAGGAACGAAGCAGAAGAACTCTGTTATCCAGCTACTGTATCTTTTTTTCCACAGACAAGGCTGACATAGGCTATAGACTATACACAGTGCATGGGCAACTGAGGGCAGCCCCATTTCCAATTGTTTTTAAATAAACTCAATACAAACAAACTAAAAAAAATAAATAAAAAAAAAAATATAGGGGAAGGTGGGGTGATTTGTGCAACTTTTTACTCAAAGTGATTTTAAAGTGAGGCCTTGACAGTTATGTCTCCAACTCAAATATGTACATATATTTCAGGATGTTGTGCATCCCTGGCAATAAAAACTTTGGATCTGGAATAAACTGTTTAAGAAATATGGCTTTCGGAAAAAAAGTTGTCTTGTCACTACGTGGGGTGATTTGTGCGTCATTGTGTCACAATGACAAAGTCACCATCATCATCTTTCTGGCCATCTGAACTCTCATCAGTGGTGTCGTTAAGTGGAATTGAGATGTCACTCTCTTCTGAGCTACTGTAGACAATCACTTTCTTTTGGTGACCAGCGTATACAGCCATGCCACTGGCACAACTCTCAGAAATGTACTTTGCACTAGTTGCTCCGTGCTTGTGGAACCAACTGCCACCTGACAAATGTGATTCCCCCTACATTTCTGCCTTTAAATCAAGGCTCAAAACCCATATGTACACCCTGGTGTTTCCTCCCCATTAACTATCTTACCTCTGCACTACTATCTGTGTTTATGTGGATGTATGGGCTTTACGTCTTTTATTTTGGTTATTGTTATTGTACCTTCATTGTTTACCTACTGAATGCACTATGTACAGCACTTTGGACAGTGCAAACTGTCATAAATGTGCTTTTATAAATACATTTTACTTACTTACTTACTTATAACTCACCCAGGCCCTTGCGCACAAATCACCCCATCCCCAGAATTTTGGATAATAGGCATGATGCAGCAATTTAGGGTTGACATTGTGCTAACAATATAGACTCAAAGTGTAGCATACCAAAGCACTAAAACATGTGTCAAATGTTTTCAAACGTGTCTATAATTGTTCAGACACAATAATCGAAAAACCTTGATCATGGAAATTTTACTTTGAAAGGCAAAACACAGTTTTTTGAGCTTAAATGTGCTTATATCTTATTCCTTGTGTCTCCCTTCTTTACAGGATGAGTCAAATGGATGGCTCTTCTTAAATATGTGGTCACATTTCCAATTTCTTCCACGGTTTTCTAGAAACAAGGGGTTTTGCAACTTCCAAAATGCACAAATCACCCCACCTTCCCCTATATATTTTTTTATTTTTTTAGGGGGCCCCCCAGGCAGTCGGGGGCCCTAAGCGGCCGCTTAGTTCGCTTATGCCTCGGGCCGGCTCTGAGTCTACCGGTATATCCTGTCTCGCATTACGAATAGTGTGAATGTAGTTATATTTGGCCAGTGCAGTATTTGGCAGGGATTTTGCAGGGGTTCTCTCATGTTAAAGGTTCAGTAAGCAGAATGGTCAGTTTAGCTAACTTCCTGTCAGTGACTGCAGTTAGCAGTCCCCTCCATCGTCCCTACGTCACCACATTAATGCACTGCAGTCTTCAAGCAGCGAGTTATCTAGCATCATCTCAGATCCGTAAGTGTGATAAAACATGATTAAAACCATCAAAACCGATATTGGGAAGGATTTTTACCTGCTCCGCCATTGTAGGCTCATACACATTCACCCCTCTGTCGCTCTGCACGTGCACCGGCAGTGAGATGGGTGCCGGTTTGTAGCATTCTCTCTTCTGATTGGTTATCAGTAGTGGGATCCCCGATTACATGCAGAGCGAGTGACTGAGAGATCGGCTTTATGAACCGCGTATATAAGTGATCACTGTATGAATAAAGAGCGATTTAACACTTATATTAACATAAATAAATCACTTACTTCACCTTAAATTACTTTCCCGTACTTGAGGGAAGTATGGAGATGTCAAAATCCTATTTGATAAACATATGAGTCACTGTATCAAGTCTTGGCAATCAATATTCTGATTTTAGAGCGGATTAAATGAAGTCATAAAACCAAGAGTGCCTTCTTGAATCTTTACATTCTTATTGTTCCTTACTTTTAGTATCCATGGATTCTCTGGACTTACTGAGCCCTTACCTGTTCAAATACAAGAGGAGAAACTTTCTGGTCAAGGACAAATTGCGCCCCAAGGACTTTGATGCTCTCCAGGATGTTGAGCTCCGTCCAACTGATATCTTCCTCTGTGCATACCCCAAGTCAGGTCAGTTGTTTGCTATAACGTTAACTCAGATCAACACTGGTTACAAGCATAAATGTTTACTTATTTGTTTTACGTTTATTGAACCAGGAGAAATACCTCATTGAGATTTTTTCACAAGTGTCCAGGAGAAGACAGGCAGCAGTACAGTCATACACATTAACACAAGGTACACAAAAACATAAAACAACAACTAAAACAGCAATTATTTCCCAGGCAAAAAATCTACAGCCAGATGTGTCTGCCTCCAAGTCATTTAGCTTCTTCTTAAAAGTGACCAATGAGACCAGCTCATTAAGTTTCAAAGTCATCTGTAACATGTTCCAGGCACAAGGAGGAGCAGCAAAATTTAACTCCATTTTTCCCAGTTCAGTTCTTATCTTTGGAACCAGTTATTTGCGTTTCCACCGCAAGGGAACAGGTTCCCGGCCATAAAAACTGTTGCCCGACGCACCAACTCTGCCTGTGTCAACTTGTTTCGCCATTGCTTGAATGTAACCGCCATTCATTTATATGCACTATAGCTTTAAGATAAACTGTAGATATCTGTTACCTAGGATCAGTTGAGTGTCTCTGTATACTATACGTTTGTATTTGAAACCTCCTCTATTTTGTTTGAATCTTGCAGGAACAATATGGATGCAGCAGGTCCTGATCCAGATCATGGATGCTGCTCACCCTGAGCAGACAGAGGAGGCCACCAATAGGGTACGAGTTCCTATGCTGGAGGGAAGAACCGCAGACGACCCTTTCCGAGAAAGGCCGGATCCTCGCATCTATCGCTCGCATCTCCCCCCTGACATGTTGCCCCGAGGAGTCAAAGCCCAGCCAACCAAGGTCATCTTTCAATTTGGAATAGCAATGCGTTGGTTGAGTCTTTTGAGCTGTAAAAAAAAGAACACTGAAATGAACTGCTGAAGATCATATGCACATTGATTTATTGTCCTTTAGGTCGTGTATGTTTGGAGGAACCCCAAAGACGTCTTGGTGTCCCTCTATCACTTTGCCCAAAGTTGGGTGATGCTTGAGACACCTCAGAGCTTTGAGGAATTCTTTCAGCAGTTCTTGGAGGGTAATGGTAGGTTTATCTTTTGAAAAACTACTAAAATAACAGGATCACGACTGTTGTCAACTATTTTTACCCATAGGAATTCATTTGTTCCTTTCAAAATGAGCTGAAATGGTTTATCTGGCTGCGCTTTTTCCTTTTTTGTAAGATAAATGTTAGAACTTAAATGAGTTTATTTGCATTTCGAATACAAATATGCTTTATTTTGAATGGTAGAAAATACATATCTGGGCTTTATAAATTAAACAGTAACCACCCCATATTTTGCATTTATTTTTCAGCACTAACTTTCAAATTGTTTCATCAACAGTTTACATGGGGTCATGGTTCGATCATGTGAGAGAATTCTACGCAGCACGAGACCAACTGAACATCCATTTTGTGCAGTATGAGAACATGCTGAAGGTTGAGAATCTTCTCTTTACTTTTGTTTGTTTATGAATTAAAGGACATTTGACCACAAAAAGAATATACAATTAAGTTGATGATAACTTATCAGCCTACATACCATGGATACAACAGTCCAGGGCCGGCCCGAGGCAAAGCGAACTAAGCGGTTGCTTAGGGCCCCGGACCGCCAGGCGCCCCCTCCCCCTCCCAGAAAAAAAAGAGCTCCAAGCCCAACCCAGAGGATCAATCATGATATTTAATTTTAAATTAATATTCTTATGGAAAATCCATGTGTCTTTCTTCAATAGCTTCTAATTCATCCGACCCAGTGTCTCCAAAGTATTTGTTCACATCAAAATTATTCAGATTTAGCCTCTTAATTTTCCTCTCAAAGTGCACCAGATTCATGCATTTCACTTTAAAAAGGTAAAATGGACCATTAGGGCCCCATGAAGGCTTGGGTCGGCCCTGCAACAGTCAAAAGGTAACGATGCACTAATAATTATATATATATATTTTTTTAAATCTTATGAACCAGTGCATATCTACTGGCAGAAACATTCAACACTGATTCCTTTTGACCTTAACATAAATGCAGCACATTTCCCTGTTCAGTATGTTAAAATCTGCATCTTCACCTGTTAATTGACAGGACCTCAGAGGGGAAGTTGTAAAGTTGTGTGATTTCCTGGGGAAAGACCTGACGGATGAAGCCATTGATCATGTTGTGGAGATGTCCACCTTCAAAAGCATGAAAACTAACCCTACAGCAAACTACAAGGACTTCAATGAAACCGACCGCTACAAGAAGGAAACCATGCGCAAAGGTTGGTTTTCCACATTGATGTCTATAGGAGGCAGCACACAGACGGTCGTATTAGACAGACCAAGTCAATAACTACCTTTTTAGGTCACTTCAGAAAAATGTACTCTTTGTAAACCAACCTTATCTTTGATCTTATTTTATATTCACTCTTTCTGTGCTTTTTATTTATTCTGTTATAATACATTTTTTATTTCTATTCTTTCTTTTGATATTCTTCTGTTTATGTGCTTAGGTCTGCATGCCTGTCTTCTTACTGGGAATAGGTTCTGCTTTATTTTTTCATTGTTAAGCACTTTGTAACAGTATTGTGAAAGGTGCTATATAACTAAATAAATGTAATGTAAAATGTTTGTATCATTTGTTCTGTGTCTGAACAGGTATCGCAGGTGACTGGAAGAATCACTTCACAGTGGCCCAGAATGAAGAGTTTGACCAAATGTTCAAGGAGAAGATGAGTGACTTTCCTCTGGCCTGCACCTGGGAGCTGAAGAAGTAGCTCCCTCTCCAAATTCAGCTCCGCTACCGTGATGTTTTTATGTACAGGCTGTTAATTTTTTAAAATCTATTTCAGACGTTGATGAGCTGTCAATAAATTCACCGGAAACAAGTGACACCCCTAGTGACAAGTCTCTTTTTCAATTGGACGATCAAGCATGAAGTTCAGCCCTGGATCAGCCTTGTTGTGACTCACTGCACCAGTAGTCTCCTGACTGTGTGAAGACTTACAACACACATAACTTATTTCTATAACAGCAAAGCCCTTTGAGAGTGTCCATGGCTGAACCAAATTTAACCTTTTTGGTGTCAGACCACCTCCCCCATGGCTGGGCCTCTGGAAGCCAACTAACACCGTAGAAAAAAATCGCAGTTTAGTGTACAATTGAACTGATATTTAGGGCTGAAGTTAGCATTTATTCATGTGGAGAAAAACAGTTTTTCTTCTGGCCCGCCCTGCAACATTACAATGCTGAATTCTGCTGCAGCGATGTCTCTCCAAAAAAGTCCTTATAGTGACTGCACTGACCGCCATCTCCATAAGCTAACAGACTAACTTTGTCCAAGTACCTCATACAACCCCACATTAAAAATACTGAAATATCCCTTTAACAAAAAGTGCTGACAACCACTGTGATCAAAAAAGCCTCAATCTGCTAGACACAATGCTTTTATTGTTTCATGTAGAGCTGATGTAGAGGCGTTAGGGGGACATCTAGTGGCCAGTTAATATTATTGGAGTACCAAATATCAGTTCAAGAACAATGAACAAACAGCAAATGTGCAACATTGATATTTCAAAAAAGGTATATATAATATACAATATTGGTAGTATTAAACTTTATTTCTGTGACAAAGGTTGCTTAACAATAACATGTGGACGTGAAAGGCCAAATGTTAAAAATGTTTATCTGATCCACATGACAACACAGATTAAAATTTCTATGTTTGCTTATGTTATCAAATCCTATTATTACTCTATATGTTTAGAGGGTTGTTGTCAGAAGGCATACACTGCAACAGCTTGAGAGAATGAGCGGACCAAACAGGATCTATGTCAAACTGGTGATCCAGAAGAGAAACCAAAAATTCAGAGGCAGGGGCTCTTGTTGCAGTAAGGATCTGTGGTGTTTCGTTTAAAGAAAAAAAGGCAGGAATTTCTACATTTAATTAATTAAAGTCAAAAACAGTATTATGACCTATCAGGATATAGGCCATGTTATACCTATATATGCGTGCCTCCTCAATGTGTCTCCTCATGGACTGCTGGCAGGGAGAGTGAGGAGATTTTGTGAGAAATAATGTTTATATATTACTGCATTACGTGTGTTTGAGACAGTTTTAATGTGGTGTCAGAAAAAGTTTACGTGTCATTAGTGTATGCGTGTGCACGTTTTTACTTCCTGTTTAATTATAGCGGAGAGAGTTGTGTGGAGTTGATAAGCTTCATCAACTCTGTGTCAACTCAAACCAATGGCTTGAATGTCGGCATTCATTTATATGGAAAAGTTACGAACTATAGCTTTAACTTTTAATATAAAATACTTTCTGGTGCTTGCAAGTAGATATATATGTTCTCCCTTTGTGTCTACAGTCCTATTGTGACTGAAAGAAGGGGAAATGAGCCACGGACATAGTCTTTTTATGTTATGATCTGAACCAGTATCTGAGGACTCATTTGCAAGATTGGAGACACAGAGCAGTCAGGAGTTAGAAGTTAAGTTTAATTAAGGGGAGGGCGGATTCTCAAGGCAGAGTTTGCTAACAGGCTGTTCATCAGCAAACACAAAATCATGCTGGGAAAAACAAAATGACTCAGGGTAACAAAGAACTAAGGCTAAGGGCTAAAGTTTTGCACCATAATAGGAAAATCTGGCAACGTCTGAGGCTGATGTGGTGAGGTCATGTGTGGTCATTTTCAGCTTTTCCAGGTTTGAAATCAGCACTTTTAACCAAACTGATTCCCTATAAGCAGCTATACAAGTTTCATGATGAGACAACTCTTCCTTATTTATCTCCCCTTTAGAATGGCCTACGTGAGGTTAAAACATGTCTGTTTTCAATGATCAAACCAAAAATAGCTACATTTCCCATGTTCAGAGATCCCATAACACACTTTTCTTTTTCTTTCATTCAGAAGAAAAGCAGCATAATTCTAATCACACGGTGGTTATTACACTGGGTACTTTGTTATCTAGTCTGTCTGTGACACATAGCAATGAAACATATTCGAGACAGTTTGATCTGTCAACATCCTTTAGTGTTGTGGAAACATGTTACAAATAAAATGAAAAACATGAAAAAAAAAATTGGAAACAAAGCAAGAAAAATTAACCAAAATTAGCATTCAAGTGATGGGAAAAAAATAACAATTCACACACAACAGACTGATCTCATGAATGTGTTTTAGAGGCAGCGAGAGGAGACAGAGGTAGAAAGTGCTCAGCATTGAGAGACATGCCATCAGACATTCTTTTAGAATCAGTGTTAAAATATACAGCATCTTGGAGTTAACTTAAGTATGCATCTGCTGGGGCGGCAAAAAAACCAAAGCAGTACCAAGTGTGCACAAAAACAGATCGTTAGGAAAACCCCTGTGTAGGTGTACAATTAGAAAAAAAGTAAAAAATGTAATTAGCAACTTGGGATGGGTACATTGGGTTTGACTGTTTATTTTCGATTTTGTCTCTTTACACGTTGTCATCAGGGTCGGCTCGGCCGCACACAAAGAGGCAGACCAGGGTACAGCAGCCCCCCACCAGGGCCAAGCCCAGCAGGATGTAGACCAAGGTGGTGACCCAGAAGGCAAAAAGGTACAGGGTCTTGTCGCAGTATGGTTCTGTGCTGGTCGCGTTCTTATTGTAGTTGGGCTCATAAATAGAGTAGATCCACACGTTACCTGGAGGGAAAAAAAAGGCAAAGTCAAAGAAAATGATGGTATGCAGATTTTAATCCATTTCAGTGTTGGCAGGATGGTTAGATGCAGAACACAGGCAACACTAGCACTGTGTTCCAATCACCATTACTTTGTGCTATTTAGTATGGTAAAAAAAAAAGATTTAGGATGTCCCAATTCTTGTGGTCAGATTTAGTTTGCTTAAAAATACCCGGATGTCTACTACATGGTAAATAAGTAAAAGTATGTCCCAATTGTAGCATACTGCACCCCAACTAGATTATTTTCATGGTCTGATGTAGTATGTAGAATAGAAAAAAGAAAGAGTATGAGGTTTGGAACGCAGGGTAGGTTTCTTATCGTGCTTTGCCCAAAGTGTTGATTATTGACGACAACAATCGAAAAAAGACACATTGTAATATACGTATATATCCTATTCTAATATAAAGGTGGAGTCAGTCGATTTTGCCTAATGTCACAATCACTGTTTGTCAAAAGTTTACAGACGCATTGTGTACTGTGTATTAACACCAGATTGTTGTTCAGCGCACACACAGTACGGACAGGTAGGAGACATTCACTGGTTTTGACGAAGAGTGATTTTGACAAGAAGCATTCTCCATAATCGACTGACTACACCTTTAACTAAACTCACCAGCGATGAACCAGCAGGCGAGGAAGCATGATGTCAAAGAGGTCCAGGTCTCACAGAGCCTGGTGAGGGGGGTGGGGGTGCCCCCTTCAGTTGGTCTGACACAGGGCAGGCATGAGAGCAGGGCCAGGGCCAGGCCAAACACCCCACACACAATCAGATAGATGGGGATGTAGTGTCCCTGCGGACATTCATTCAGAAACTTTGCACCTGTTGGGAGACGGGGGCGAGACAGCATAATGCTTATCCACAAAAGCATTTACACAAAACAGGGGCGCCCTTAGCTCAGTTGGTAGGGCGTTCCCCCCCCCCCCCCCCCCCCCGGGCCGGGACCAGAAGCAGACCCGGGTTCGATTCCCGCCCGCGGTCGTTCTCTGCATGTCACTCCCCTCTCTGCCCCTTTCACCTCTGTCTCTCTGCACTATCAATAAAGCATAAAAACGCCCAAAAAAAATATCTTAAAAAAAACATTTGACAATTTGTTTGTGTGAATGTGTGTCACTAACTCACCTATTGCAATCTGAGCAATGGGCAAGATACAGGCAAACACCTTTGAACATCCTGCGTGAAGAGAGACAATGTGTTTAAATGAAAAAGGCTCAGACTGTTTGATGGTTAGAATCTGAACAACAACTAAACCAATGGGGATGGAATGGGCACCAACTGATCTCACCTAGTACCGGTGCCGGGGGTTGAGGAGCGTTACGGATGTTTCCTAAAAGACCACCTTCTGCCATTATGACGAAGCGATCCTACAGAGGAAATACAACAACATAAAGTTGTATTAAAAAACAATAATACAAGCTTAAAATAAAAAGCCTTGCTACAATCCTTTCAGTTATACCTACTAAACGATTGCGTGAACTAACATTTGTTTACCACTATCTAAATTCACATGGCCTTACCAATCTTCTCAGTGTAATCACCATAGATGTGGGACCTGCTCCACTCTTTGAGACTCTTTCAAATAAATAAAAATAAGAGCAAAGTCTTCCATTTCCTGAGGCTTTGATAGCTCAGTTTCATAGATATAATTCCTTATGACATTCTAGCTATAATGCTGATTTACTTATAATACAGAGCTCTTATGCATCAATTAGCTCTATTAGCTGTTTAGAGAGAGTCCTAGCACTTTGCTGGACTTAACAATTTTGCACATTTTGGAAGTGGACACAAAGAGCCTTCCCTCTTAAATTTTTCCAACTAATGTATTCACATATTTTTTTATATATATTTCACACTTAATACTTGAAAAAAAGTAAAATAATCTTTGGAGGCCCATCTAAAGATTTGGTCCCTGGGTAGTCAGCTCCACCCCCTCTAATGTTTGTTCTTTAATTTCCGCCCCTTATAAACTCACTATGTCGTTAACTTATGTTTACCACAGATAAAATCGCATTCCACGACCACGCATTCATTTCCCCGGATGCTTAAAGGGAAATGTAACAGATTTTCAAATCTACTTCAAATAACTCTCATGTTACTGTGACTGTGGGAGGTCAGTCAGATATTTTTTTAATGGATAAAATATAACCATAATTGCTTTTGATCGATGTTAAAGTAGTAGTATTTATTCACGTGTGGGAAAAAGGTGGGCGTTTTTACAGAGCAACATATAACTTTATACAACATGTTAAACATGTTCTCACCTGTTTTAACAGATTTTAATGTGTAAACTTATTGACGTTCTCCTTTTAACAGCTATATAGTGCTGAAACCAGTCGATTAATAAATACTGGTTTCAGCCTCTTTGGGGGGTTTGGGCCTGTGGGTCGGATCCAATTAGTGATTTGAAAACATCACCTGATGTTCTTGGAAATGTAATGAGCATTTTTTTTCGCTATTTATTTATTTATTTTCATTTCAGAATCACAAGTAGGTTTTAACATATAAGAATTTTTCTTTTGTTTTTTACTGAAATGTAGCTCACTATAAAAAAAAATATTGAAAAACACACCAAACATTTTGGATCGCCTTCATCTGTCGAATATATATTGTTTTTATATAATGTCCAGTCAAATCCAATGCTTTGAAATTCATATATTTAAATATTTATTTGGATCAGGGTGCAATTAAAAAAATATTTGAATTATGGATTTATCTGCCGATTAGTTTCTTCTTGAATTAACGTTGTAGGGAGCAACATCCACTTTACATTTTAGGTTTAAACACTAAAAAACCTTAGTATGCAAATCTCGGTGTCACATTGCCACATAAATATCTGCAAGCAGGCTTTGGTTAAGTCCCCACTCAGGAGGTGTAGATGCTAATTCTTCGAACTCCTCTACTACTTAGAAGAACAGTAGTCCTCAAATGACTGGGCATGAATGCCTTATTTAGCGCTTGTCAACAGGTATGACTGCATTCTCAACCAAAGCCAGTTTGACCAATATTTAAGAGCCGACCTGTACCTTTAAAAAGAGGCAACACGAAGGAAGATTTCTGAAATGAAATAGAGGAAAATAGCCTATGTAAAGCTGAGATACGAAGTTTGAATGAAAAATAGTTTAGAAAATCGATTAATGTCAATATGGTTGTTTCAACAGGTAAACACAACAGCTGTAGCCCAAATACAAAACCTCTTTGAGCACTAACAGTGGGCTACAGAGTTTTAAAAAGCAACACTCGCATGAACACGAGCACTTTCTCAGGCAAAGAAAAAGCTGTTAAACCAGAAGAGATAATAATGTCAAAACTTCTGCCTCGCCTTTTAGTTTTGTTGAAGGTCCTGCGCCCCGCCCCCGAAACACACTGAATAGTCAACTTCTGGCGTCTGACAGTGGCTTTCTCCAACACAAATATAAGCGCGCAAAGAAAAGTGTCGCTTCCTTAGTTGTTAGTGTTATCCTCCAACACTTACCTTTCAGTGTGTTCACCTTGCCACTGTCTACTGCTGTCACTATGAGCTCCTGAATTTGACAGCCGCGCCTATTCGGGAAATGACTCTAGTAGAGCGCGCATGCCCAGAGAGACGTTCACGCGGTCTCCTGACTGGGTGGGAGTTTGTTCTGCTTACTTTACTGTTGACACTTTTCTGAGAAAATAAATCCTGCATTGACATTTTGACTTAATTGTACTGTCAAAAGCAGCCTACAAAGTGCAGAATAGCCTATTATTGTTATTTATTTATTATTATATAGTCTTGAATATGGAGGCTACATTTGGTTAATGTTTCAGCTGGTACAGATGAATCCTTTCACTACACATTACACTGACTGCATGGAATCAATAGTCTTATAGACATTACACATTATGCAGCATTTACTTTCGTGAGTATATTTTGTACTTTTAATCTGAAAAGTTATTTAAAACTTAATGTAGTAAAAAGTACAGCATTTGCCTCAAACTCACTTAATTGCCTACTATTAGAAACTATTCTGTCTCAGAATTATGACACATTCTTGGGGAAGGCTCTAATTTGTCCCCCCCCCCCTCCCCCCATGTCTAAACCATGGTTTCGCCCCCACCACCGCTGTCAATATAAATATCCTAACTCACATTTCTTGATAAAACCCAACATGATACCTAACCTAAGGTTTGCGACCTCCCATGAGGTCCCAAGATAATTTAAGGGGATAGCATAAGTCATACACGTCTCCCTGGCTAGTCTAGTTTAATTTTTTCTTACTTTTCTATGAAAAACTTGCCATTAAACAAACAGATGTTCGACAGACAGCTTCAAATGTTAAGTAAGTAAGGCTAATGAAGAAAGAATACAAACATTTAAAAAATATATATATAAGTGAACTCAGTATAATTCTGCCCCAAGTGTGGCAAAACACGGACGCTTCTGAGTTCTAAACAAAGCCGTATCAGTTGAAAGGAGCCATGCACACACAGTAATAAAAGCAGCGTTCATAGGCAACAGGCTCAGATAAACAAATAGTGTCAAATGACTAGAGATACAGGCTGAATGAGCAGCTACTTGTTATCTGCTTTTTGTACAGTTTGCATTGGAACAGAGGTGTGCCCTCATCAGCTATGGCTCCACACTACTTGCCTTGATGGTATCGGCCGCAGTATTGTCACAGCCAACGTAATCAAAAATGGTAGAACAATTATTTTGTAAAAGAATATATCAGCCTCATGCTCGTGCTCCTCTCCCGTTTGTGGTTTTAAGGTTAAACTGAAATTCACTCTCACATGCTTCAGCTTGTGTAATCAAATACATATGACAGGGCCATCTGAAGTCATTGAACTGGAATGAAGGAACATTTAGCAATAATGCAAACATGCTGCAACAAATCTTGTGAGCTGAATGTGGGCGTTGTGTTGAAACCGCCCTAATAATGACAAAAAATGAACACATAATAACTTTTTATTCATAAGAAAATGTTTTCAAAACACAAATCCAAATGTGATTTTGCACATTCATTCATGAGCATTACAACATAAATATTCGTAAAAATAACAAATTTGACAGAAAAACATAAACAACAACATAGGTCATGAAACAATAAATAAAGTCACACAAGGAACAATTTATTTTGGCAGCAGTTTAACATTTTTTGTTGTTGTTGATAGACTGCTGAAGTCACGTAAGACGGTCATCTGCATATCCGACCAGCAGATCACCAGTATTAGTTTGAATTCAACAATACAGTATTTTTTAGGAAGTGTCCAACATTTGAAGTGCATTTTATTAGTTCCTCAAAACTGCTCTTTGTCCATTATCCATCTTCCACCTGAGAGGACGATGGTTGCCATGGGTTGATGTAGTTACCATGGCAAATGGAAGACATCCGTCACAGGTCCTGAAGGCAGGCGCTGGAGGAGGTCTCCACGTAGAGACACCCTCTGTGTCCTGAACGGACCGGCCCACCTCGGAGCTCCATCACCAGGCTGAGGCTCCTCTCGCACTGGGTCGTCTGGAGCCTGGCCCCGCCCAGCACACTGTCCCACAGCACACCTCTGCTCCACACCTGAAACACAACGAGACTACAGGCTAGGACTGACGGACAGTGTGCGTCTACCATCCATATCTATGTTGTTCTTTCAGCCATGCCATTTTTTTCCTTTTTTCTTTTAAGATTATGTTTTGGCATTTTTCATGGTTTTATTGACAGTTTGGAGAGACAGAGATGAAATAGGATGGAGAGGGGAATGACATGCAGAGAACGACCCGGGCCGAATAAAGGTGTCAAACCTCAATAGAGATGTGTGCGCTGGGGTGTCTCCTGTAGAAGATGGCTCTGAGGTTGAAGTCGGGGTTCCCTTCGGCCCTGAAAAGCCGCGTCCGTATGGTGTCGTCCTCACAGCGGACTACGGCATAAACATCTGGAGCTGTGGAGCAAAAACACACAAATGATGAAGGTTTGAGGAAGAAACAAGCATTAACTTTTACTCAAGAGCTACTTCACTTTAAGTATACCAATGTTATGTTATGGAGTTTATTCTCCACTAGAGGGGGGTATTGTACTTTTTACTCCTCCGCATTTATCTGACAGCTGTAGTTACATTTCAGATGAATATTTTGACATAAAATAACATGCAATCAGATGATAAACAATACAGCAGTCTCAAACAGACATATATATATATATATATATATATATATATATATATATATATATATATATATATATATATATATATATATATATATATATATATATATATATATATATATACAATATTTGACAGACGTTTAGGAGTTATGATGGGACTCTTCCCCCTCTTAACTTTTCAGGTGGTTTAATTAGAATTATTTATTTTAATTATTTTTTTTTTACAGTCAAAAAATTTACAACAGTTTGAATCCAAACAAGATCCAAATCCAATATTTCACTTATAATCCATGATTAGAGAAAAGGCCCATAATATTAACTTGTACATTTCTGTGGCAGAACTTTATGACCTCAATGATAATTGCATGACTCCTCCGATTTATTTTGTGTCTCTTTGTATGGTCCTATCAGAGGAGAGAAGTGATGTTGCACTATACCTCACCTGTCTGTTTGGGAGAGCTGAGCCCCGACGCCCTACGGAGGTGGACTGTGGTCACCACACTGGGCTGAGGTAGAAAACAGTGAAAGACAGAGGGGGACGGCAAGTCCTCCCTCAATTCCCTGAGCACACACACACACACACACACACACACACACACACACACACACACACACACACACACACACACACACACACACACACACACACACACACACACACACACACACACACACACACACACACACACACACACACACACAAATTAATTTTCTTCGTGTAATAATTTTAATTACATTTTCTTTCTTTTTTTTACATTAACAAAGCAGTTTTGTTGTTGAATAAAAAACCCTGCACATATAAACACCAGACTCAGCCTTACAGAACTTGAAAACTGAGCTGTCCTTCTGATTTTTGGAGGATTGAATTCATCATCAAATTAAACAAAAAGCAAAAAAAAAAAATCCTTATTTCAAAAGCATAAAAACAATCTTTTTTCTCCACTGACACACACACACACACACACACACACACACACACACACACACACACACACACACACACACAGTCTGACTGTCACACACCTGAGCCGGATGTGAGAGTGGGAGAAGAGGCGTAGGAGGAAGCGTCCCGAGGCCCCTGGCAGGAAGGTGGTGGGCAGCAGCACGTAGCGGCCTGGAGCCAGGGTCCCCCTCAGCGTCACACTGCGGGAGTCCATGTAGACTGAGCTGGCTGCCTGCTCCACCACGCACTGCACCCGGCTGCAACGGTTCACCTCCACCTTGAGCATGTCAGCAAGGGGGAAGGAGGTTTTTGTTGTGTGGGGGTTGGGGGGGGGGGGAATTGAAAAAAGTCCTTGTGTTCATATTTTGACCTTTGTTTAATTTTTTTTCTTTTTCAAATATTCTTGTTTTGATTTATAAATATGAAAAGTCAAGAGAGTATGCATAATAAACCTCGGCTTCATCCTACACCCTTTTTAGGCCATTCTTTCTTTTTTTTAAATTATTGATCAGTGTATGTATTATGTCTTTGTGGTCAAATGTATTTATTTATTTGTTCATTATTCATTTATTATATATTATATTATTGTCCACAACCTGTCTATTCACATTTGAATGTTCATCCTGCACATATTTATAATGTTAACCACAACATGTCACGTAAAGCCTACAGTGTCTCGAAATTATATTGAACACCTATCTATAACATTTACAGTATCCTATTTCACTACAGTTATTATTTTTATTTCCATGTACAGTATTCTATTTTGTCTACATTTAATTCAACTTTATTTTGCACTCAACTTTATAGTTACATTTGTAATTGTTAATGTGCATATGACAAATACACCATCTTGAATCTTGTCCTGCTCACCTTCAGCACCTCAAAGCCGATGGGCAGGTTCTCTCCTCCTCCGTCTCTCCTCCGTATCCTCCTGTCCTCCTGCTGCAGACAGACCAGAACCTCCTCCTCTGAGCCTCTCACCTCAAACATGAACTGCACAGCAACAAAGGTAAATCATGTTCAATGTTCTTGCACTTGTCAATATTACTTAAGGCCAGTATGCAAAAATATTTCTATTTTCAAGCCCTGGTGGATTTTGAGATTTCTGGCTATTTTGCTTCCATAACATGTCTTCTTTGATATTTGTATAAAAGATCCAACACGTACATACACATGCCTGTGTCTGTATAGTTTTCCTGTACAACCATCTTTAACAGTAATCATAAAAATAAATTGTTATTTTTTTCAATACTCAAAAAATCTAAACTTCTAAAGCACTAACATCAACTAAACTTTAATCATGCTTTTCACTATTCTGAAGGTTATTACTGAAGGATTTTTATCATAAGTTGTTCATTTTCTGATTTATGATACATTTTGTCATTAAAAACATGCTGAAAATTTGTTTTTAAGACCTGTCTATAATATCCTTTGATGTGTAAAATGACATAAGGTAAAAACTTTGGACACTAATATGTTTTAAAAATTAAATTAAGATTTTAACTCTGGCTTTATCCAGATGCAAATATACGCATAATTCGTTCTAAAATTGCCAAATTTGCACAAAGATCTCTGTAATTATTCATGTGGCAAAGTTTCATGTTGACATCTTCAAGTCAAAATGTTTACCCTATTCACCTGCAGTGTCTGCTGGCCTTAGCTTTCTCCGCTTCAGTTCTTACCTGTGGATTGTGCAGGAAAGTGTCTCTGTGGTTAATGCAGCCTCCACATCGACTCCTCTTATCCATGTGTTCCTCCCATCCTCCCACCAGGTCTCCTCCTCCATCCTCCTCCTCCTTTTCCTCCTTCATGGCCTTCTTCACGGCTTTGTCTCTCTGACTGCGCCCCCCTGCTCTCCCTCCCTTCTGCTGGCTCTCTCCCAGTCTGGCCTCCTTGCGGTTCCCTCGCTGTTTGGTCCCCCCAGGTCTGGTGTGGTTCTTGCCTGAGCTCGGTGCGTGGTCTCGGGGTAGGCTGTAGGCGGGTTGAGGCGGGGGTGGTGTTCCTGTGGAGGGGGGCGCCGGAGCCCACTCCCCATAGCAACGCACCTCTGTCCAGTGAGAGCGCGGCCACAGCAGAGCCCTCTCCACCAGCCGGCACACCACCACATCTGTGAAGTAGTGACAGAAATCCTTGAAATCCATCCTGAGGGAACAGCAGAGAAAAATACATTAAAATAGGACATCTTAAGCAAGAATCAAGTAAAATGTTTTTAAGACTTTTTATCACTTAAAATTCAATGTAATGCCAACATTAAGGCCATACTGGCAAAAGTAGGGAAGATATAATAGAAATTCCGATTCATTTTAAGGTTATTTTAATAAAAAAACATTTATTATAAACTCACATTGATATACTATAACAATAGCTTTGTGCACTGTATAGTCAAAAGCCAAAAAGAGTTTAATAAGCATATAACGACCCTCTCCAAGTATTTAGAAAGGCAACCAAAAATGTAAGACCTTTGTAAAGGAAGTTAAATACTTTGCAGCAAAATTATTCTTTGAATATTGATGCTTTTCTCTAATGCTTTTCAGACCCCGTGGGTACCCTGAAAATAGAAATCAGTTTGATTGTGACAGCTGCTTTTTGTAGCAAGAGTAAGAATGTACCAGAACTCTCCAACGTCTCGAACATAGAGGCCCATCTTCTCCCTCTCTACACGACTCATCTGCTGCCACTGCTCTGACCTGTAGGGGGCATGCAAGGACAATAATGTCAAAGACAGCAAAGGGGGGGTGTGAAGAACTGCCAGGTTTTGACACACTGGAAATGTGTTTTTTGACACGTGAAAAATACAAGTAATGTTACAACCTCTGGAAACCTTTATAGGTCCAGTTTGGCCATTTTGTAAAGTTTCTCAGACTCTTCATAATTCTAATGGCAGATGTCTCCTCGTAAAAACAATTCCACTAACTATTGTAAAGTGTCAGAAATGGTCCGGAAAAAGTGGCAGTGGCACTATTAAAAAAGTGTTGTAAAACCAGAGGCCTTTATCCCCACAGCTCCAGCAAAAAAAACATACGATGTACTCAGCAGTCAGACATGTGGCAGATTGAGCCAAAGTTCAGAGTCCTCCTCACCCCAGACTCCAGGCGCCTGTCCAGTCGGTGGTCCCCCATGGGTTCCTCATGCGCACCATGAAGAGCCGGGACATACCGTCTGTCTTCAGCAGCTTGTCCCCCAGCCTCACCTTCCTCACTGCTGTGATCCCATAGGCATGTCCTCGCACCAGACCGCACTCCAACACAGATTCCACTGTCTCCCCCTCTGCTGGCTGAGAAATATAGATTAGAATTAGATTTCACCTATTGCATCTCAAAAAGCCACCTTTCTTACATATGTTATGCATCTCATATGTGCAGGACGTGCATCTAAAAAAAAAGATTCTAGATTACACATGAAGTTAAATGAATCTAGAATACTTTTCAGAATGTTGACATTTCTGTTTTATAAATCCATTTTTTGATTGGTTTACATGTGATAATCAAGCCCCAACCTCAGCGATTTTTACCAGCATCCAATAAGGAAGTGACCACAACTGTAGTAACCCGGAAGTGCCACTGGGGGCTGGATGCAGAAGACAGCCATTTCTCATTGACTCCAATGTTAAACATAACGTTTTCACAGCATTATTAAACCTATTTCAGGCCTGGATTAAAAAAACATTCTAGTCTGTATGTTTAGGTCATATCTCCATGACAACACTGAGGGGGGTGAATTTTTTTGGACCACGCTAGTTTTTATTCTTTTGGAAGTTCAAATGTATTGGCGCGATCTCTTGAGTGACAGCTCTCCGCCCGTTGTCCCTCACTTTGCCTCGGAGGTATACGTCAGCTATCTCCCTCCCCCCGACGTGAGGCGGAGTAAAAATCTCACAAAATGGCGACGCGCACAAACCAGGATTATTGGATGCCGTGTGAATAACTGAGGTCAGCCCGGATGCTACATCCATATTATTTACTATCTATGGTAATAATCTAATACTTTGAGAAACTGGATTTGTTTTATTTCCATGAGCTATAAGCCGTAATTATCAAGATTATAAGAAAAAAATGTGTGTGTAATGAATCTATAATATATATAAAAAGCTTCACATTTGAATGGACTTTTCCATGATGTATATATTTTTTGAGACGTCCCTGTAAAATACCCTGATATACTAGGCCCTACCCGTATAGAACACGTGATGAGGGCCTTGCATTCGTGGGCCTTGGCTAGCGTCTGGAAGAACCCCCTCCTCTGGTCGCTGTGCAGGCTTAGGGCCTCCCGGTCCAGGCCCAGGGGCTCCGACACCCCACCAGTGAAGTCGATCAGGGCCTCTGCAGTGTTGCCTCCCTCCAGGGCCTCATAGCAGCCGTTAAGCCTGCAGACCAACCATTATTGTAGCATAATGTAGTTATGGAGATGATGTTATATAGACAGCTTCTCAAGACGTTTGAGGCTGGATACTAGGTGTTCACTTGTGGGATAGTGCAGTGGCGTGCACAGAGGGGGGTGCAAGAGGGCAACACTTTTTGCTTGGTCCCTTCTTATGTCTTTATTCAAACTAGAGTATTTAAAGGTGGTGTCAGCGATTCTGGAGAATGCTTGTTGTCAAAATAAATGTTTGTGTCTTTTGTGTTAATAAGCAGCCTAGGCTCTAGAAGAGGCCCAACATAGCTAGCAACATGCCCGTTTTTAGAGGGTCCATGCACCCCACTGTGATAGGCTATGCTAGGGTGTTGCTGTGTTGGGTACTGGTGTGCTTCTACAGTATCTAATGCTATGGTTTTGGGGACTCTGGGGGGAATATTAAGCTGGATAGGATGTGAGGAAGATGTGATACAGGCTGGCTGTCAGTGTCAGATGACCAGTGGAGGGTAGAATGAGACACTGAGGCTGAGGTTGCAGGTAGGGAGATGGGTTTTTAATAAAGTTATTAATATGATTGGCTGGTGAGCAGCAGCAGTGGCAGCATGCTGCAGAACGACATAAAAGGGAAAATAAATTAGGCAAACTTATGTGAGTAACATAAATTAAACCGCCAATATGAATTAAATATGATATTAAACAAATATGATATAAAGAAGAAATGAATGAATCCATTCTTTAATAACCAATTGAACTATTATTATTATTTATAAATTAACATTAGTTTCACTGCTCAACCACCTGAAATGTAGATGCAGAGGCAATTAATTAATGGCCACACAGTCCATACAAACACACAGCATACAGACACACAAGCCACAGGCCAAACAGTATTGAATTGAAAGCAAAACAAAACTAACTTAACATGAAGCCGAATGGCGCAGCCCACATTAAGTGAGGTCTTAAAAATTTAAATCCAAGTCCCCTTTGTCTGAGACCGAAACTTCACTGAGTAAAAATTCAGTCGATTCCGAGATGAGACCAAGACCTTCAAAAAGAGGATCAAGACTGGTTTTAAGACCAAGAACTAGCTTGAGGACAACAACCATACTCCTGGGTTTTATTATCGTATAAATACATTATAGGCCACTAGATTACCAAAGGGTAACTGAGATTAGACCAGGCCCATCTAGGTCCTGGAGGCCCTTACTTGGCATAGGCCTTCTCCAACAGGGCGCTCCAGAACTCTCGTGGCGTGGCCGAGCGGCAGAAGAGCAGCACTCCATCCCCGCTGACTGGCAGACGGTCGTCCACAACAACATCCATCCAACGGCCGAGTCGCCAGAACCGGAAATGGAAGATCCCTGCGTACAGGTTGGGATTCTTTGGGTTCCACTCCTGTTCCATGTGGTCGGGGATCACCTGAGAGAAGGAGAGGAGAGTTTAGATAAGATGAAGCCTGGTGGAAAGGGAAAGGCGGGAAGGACAGAAGCAAGGCGAATACACACAACCTTCTTCCACAGTGAGGGCTCCGATGCTAAGCAGGAAATGGCAGCCACCATCCAGCAGTTACCCAGACTGCCTTGGTGCAAGTCACGAGTGCTGATGCCATCAACAAACAGACGGGGGTCCTTACATATCTCCTGGATTGGGATGGAAGAGAGAACGGTTGCTCGAAACAATGCTAATGAAAGTGATGGAATTCGGCACAAAGCCGTGGAATTCGGCACTGATGGTGGAAAAAATAACAGACTGGGGAAAATAGGACCCTTTTTTTGAAAAAGGGTCCTATTTTCCCCAGTTTGTTATTCCCGGTCACATACAAAGCGGGGAACATAGGACCCTTTTTAAAAAAAAGGGTCCTATGTTCCCCTGTCACATACAAAGCGGGGAACATAGTACCTAGAGAACATAGGTACGCTCCCAAACGTTCAGTAGAGCTGCAAGGAAAACTGCTAATTCATTGTGGGTATAATACTACGAGCAAGCCATTTCACGTTACACATCACGTCATTTGTTCCATGATTGATATCAAATGAAATTTGTCACACGGTCGCTTTAAATAAACTCAGATTAATGAGTGCAGCAGTTAGTAGCATGTCACAGTGTTTTATGAGGCTGATTCAGTCAGAGTGTCATAGCACTGCTGAGGAGACATATCCTGTATGTTGATCTCGGTTAGGACAGGGTCACGTAACAGTAGAAGCACTGCTGGACGAACACACACACACGCAGGAAAAATTCACACTCAGTTGGTCATAAGCCCTTGGAATGTAACTCTAGACGAGATATTAGCCTTCCTTGAGATGATACCGAGTTCATAACAAGAATGAAGCCAACTAGATTCTGAACTAAACAGTTACCGGGACGTTTTAGATTTGGCGGAGGCAGTTTTTTCGTGCAGCGTGAGAGAGGTGATGTCACCGGACTCCCTGTTGATACACCTACGTGGAGCATTAGTAACATAATATCATTAACTCTTCTCTCTCCCAGCCCTGAATCAGCGAATTAATTGCCAGAAGGCTTTCACGTTATAATATTGGCCCGCATACTTAATGAACTTCATGAACTACTGATCTACCTAACTACTGTACTACTCAGATGCTTCTCAAGTTGGAGCTACAATAGGACGGATTTATTAAGTTAATTACTGAATTACTGAATTAAATGTTTTAATTGATTAATCCATCCGTTAATCCATCCGTTTAATGGCTGCCTCTTATCTGCGACCAGGTAACATTGATTTTTTTTTAAATCTATTAGAAATATTTTTTTTTCTTCTAAAGAGTGGGGTAGGGGAGAACGGGGGAATCTGAGGCATCGGGTAATGTGAGCCACCCCCTGTATCTAGGCAACGGAAAACATTTGTGGTCATGTGAGATATATGTTTTCAAGCCCCTCTCATTTCCCCATGGCCCTGAAAGAGAGGACCTCATGGTGCTGTGGTAAGCATGTTTTTTTCACCAAAATAGGTATTTTGCATGTAAAAGTAAATTTTCTTGCTGTCAACTTAATCAACTGTTGGGCCAAAGCAAATGTATTCACGTAGAGAAACTTCTATAATACGTGTTGATGAACTACCAACATATGAAACCATGTGATGCTGATAACTGAAGATTAGCCTGCAATGCTAAGAGTTTTTTCTCAAATTGTGGTGGTGGGGGAAAGTGAGCCAAATGCTGTAGGGGAAAGTGAGCCACTGTATCACTTTCCCCCACCATGAGGCACAAGTTAAGTTTAGTCTTAAACATATTTTAATGTAATATTACATAACATATGTTTTATTTTAATGTCATACACATTGTAGAAAAGCCATCATGCCAAGGAAATAAACCAGGAAGACGACCTGGGGCAACCACACGGAAACAGCACCTTCTCAACTTTCCATGTAACCTTCAGGGCTGGCATGTAGAGTAGGCCTAGTTGAAGAGTATAACAGGCTGATGTTATAATCCAGTTGGGTCTTCGCCTGTGTTCTGAGTCCCAGGCTGTTCTCGCTGGTTCTGATTTTCCTATGCTTTGACCCCCAGACACAAGCTGGCTCTAAGGGTCCTGTGTTCTGACCCCCAGACTGTGTTCTAATCTAACTGGTTCTATCTTTCATTTGAATCTTATTAAAACCTTTTAAATTATAATATGTTGTATTTGATTTTGTTCAGAGTTACTTTCAAGTGTTTAGAAAATTTGCTTTGCTTAATTGACCAAACCCCATAATTCTTTTACTAGTCCGACATTAGTTCTGGAATGTGTGGCTAGCTTTCAGGATTCTTACTGTTACAATATGTGTTGTTATGGTAGTTTCAGAGTGGAAAAAGTGGATGTTTTTTTTAAAACAATCATATTTTCACTGCCCTTTGTCTTTAAAAAATTCTGCTAATGCCCATTTCTAGGAAACATCCTGAATGAATGGGAAATGTGTAAATTTGAGTGATAAATCATTTTAGCTCCCTTAGAGGGGAGCAAATGTAAAAAGTGGCTCAGATTACCCCGTTCTCCCCTAAATACATTTATGAATTTAATATTTATTTCCTGCCTTATTATCCTTACTGCTTTTCCATCGTATGACCATTTAAATGATTAAAAAGTATGTGTTATTCAAAAGTCCTACATATATTTTGGTTTGGGGTTTTAACTTGACAGATGATACTTTTAACAAATGTATCTTTGACACATTCAAGTTCAAGTTTCAGTTTCAGTTTATTTGTCATGTGTAGTTTACCACGGCGTCAACAATACAATGTAATCTGCTGCACGAGAGACATCAGCTCAGCACTTAAATCTAACATAATAGAACATAAGGAATGTAGGCCTAAATATAAAAAAATAAGAAATATATTTACTTATAATTAGAAAATAAACATAATATAAATGGGACATAAAAGAGCGGGAATACCAATAGAAATTCAATTTTATTCTTGATTGTATGATGATACTTTTTGGTTATGCGCGCATGATCCATTTCCCAACAAGTCCTTGCACGTTTATATATTTATATATTTGTTGGACACTAGATACTGGACAATAAATAAATAAGTGACCTTGACTATAACATCCCTAACACAGCTACACCCATCTCAACACTGTGCTAAAAACACCTGGGCTATTTAAATGGGCGGCTGTTCTATCTAAACTCAACTACACACACTCACAAACACACACACACACACACACACACACACACACACACACACACACACACACACACACACACACACACACACACACACACAACCAGAGCAGTCCATCATCGGCACGCGCCAATTGGTCCTTGAGGGCTCAGGTTTCACTGCCTGATGGCTCTAAAATACTATAATAGAATGTGCTTCAATTAACCCAATCTGGTGGAAATGCCACAGGCTTAGCCAGGGCGCTCAATTTAGACCTGGGAGGGGAGGAGATATATTTGTAGAATAACTCTTTGTTGTTGTCTGAACTAGTTTGAAGATGGAAAACGTGGCAAGACATCAGTAGACTTCAAACATTTATTGAAGCGAGACTTGGCAGGCAAAAACATAGTTTTTTCCAAACATGTCATACTAGTGCAAATAAAAGGTCCAAAATGTACATTAATGGGTTTATTTGACTAAACCTTGTCTGGTTGAGTCTTCTTAAGCACTTACATCCACTTAACCATCCATAATTATCCTAAGCACTTTTATGAAGGTTATTACAGAAGGATTTGTTCATGTGATTTTAAGTGTCGGATTTATGATACATTTAGTTTGTATTTTTTTATTTCGAAAATTTAGAAAAAGGTGCACCTAAAGTCGGTTCTGTGTTATAACTTTGGACTCCAACCAACATGTTATAAAAATGAAATGTTTTACTTAATTTTACCCTATTCACCTGCAGTGTCTCGCTTAAGAATACCTTTAGGCAGGAGAAGCCAACATGTCCAACTCACCCTCGGTCTCTTCCAGGTCAATCCTGGCGGCGGCTCCCTCTTGAAGAAAAGGGACTGGGCAGTGGCGGGGAACAGGGGATCCATGAACAGTGCCCCTCGACGCAAGCAGGCCCGTCTCAGTTTGTGAAAGCTTTGACCCTGGAAGCTGTGGACCCGTTCGGGCATCATGGCTGGAGAGGAGAGGTGGAAAAAAGAAGATACAATTGGACAAATATAGAGTCCAGCTGGACATGCCTGAAACACTTCCCCTGGAAGGTGCCCAGGGGGCATCCTTACCAGATGCCCCAACCACCTCAACTGGCTCCTTTCTTCTTAAAGGAGTAGCGGCTCTGCCCCTAGTTCCTCGCAAATGTTCCTCCCCTCTCTAATGGGGACGCCAACCACCCTCCTGAGAAAACCCATTTTGGCTGCTTGTACCCACAGTCTCATTCTTTTTTTTTTTTTGCTTTATTTGATAGTGCAGAGAGACAGAGGTGAAATGGGGCAGAGAGGGGAGTGACATGCAGAGAACGACCGCGGGTGGGAAACGAACCCGGGTCTGCTGCTGGGCCCGGCCCGGGAGGGGGACGCCTTACCAACTGAGCTAAAGGCGCCCCCCAACACAATCTCATTCTTTTGGTCATTACCCAGCCTTCATAACCAAAAGTGAGGGTAAGAACGAAGATCAACCGGTAGATTCAGTGTTTTGCCTTCTGGCTCTGCTCTCTTTTCGTCCCAACAGTGCGGTAAAGCGAGTGAAAAACTGCCTTGCTGCTCTGATTCTATGGCAAATCTCATGCTCCATTTTTCACTCACTGGCGAACAAGACCCCAAGGTACTTGAACTCCTTGACTTGGGGTAAGGACTAATTCCCTATCTGGAGTAGACTATCTGGAGTAGTCCACAAATATTCACAAACAGGATTGGTGATAAAGTGCAGCCTGGTGGAGGCCAACCCCCACAGGAAACAAGTCCGACTTACTGCCGAGAACCCAGACACAGCTCTCGCTTTGAGTGAGAAGGGAGCTCCTCACCCCATAGTTCCCCGGCACATCCAACAGTATCTCCAAGAAAACTTGGTCTTACACCTTCTCCAGATCGACAAAACATACTGAGCATACTCTCAAGCCCCCTCCAGGATCCTTGCAAGAGTGAAAAGCTGGTCCGTTGTTCCATGGCCAGAATGGAATCTGCATTGTTCCTCTTCAATTTGAGCTTTGACTATCGCGTAAACCCTCCTTTCCAGGTCCTTGGAGTAGACTTTAGAAGGGATGCTGAGAGGTGTTATAGTCCTGTAGTTGGCAAACACTCTCTGATCCCCCGTTTTGAACAGGGGAACCACCAACCTGTTCTATCACTCCTTCAGCACACTCACCCAGAGCTTTTAGCATTTCTGAACAGATCTCATCAACCCCTGGGGCCTTGCCACTGTGGAGTTGTTTGACTACCTCAGTGACTTCCACCATGGATATTGAAGGTGATGCCCCATCAGCCTCAAGCACTGCCTCCAACATAGAGGGTGTGTAAGTCTGATTCAGGAGTTCCTCAAAGCGTGTCATCCTCACTGTACACACCTTGGATGGATCCCTGTTCCCCCCTCCTGTGCGGCCAGATGTTCTTCCAGAAACACTTTTGTGTTGACCGAAAGTCCTTCTCCATGGCTTCTCTGAACTTCTCCCACAATGGCTGCTTTGCCTCTTTCACAGCAGAGGATGCAGCCCTTTGGACCTGTCGGTACCGTTGCAACGGCCTCTGGAGTCCAACGGGAAAAAATATTTTGTGCAAGGACTCCTTCTTCAGTCAGACGGATTCCGTGTTCAATTGTAACCACCCCTTGATGCACTTAAGACATTGAGACCACAGCTCCCCGTGGTAGCTTCAGCAAGGGGTGTTTTGAACATTGACCACTCGGGGTGAATACCCCCAACCTCCACAGGGACTCCAGAATAGCTCTGCCGGAGGTGTGAGTAGAAGATCTCTCGAACAGGGGCCTCCTCCTCTTAATAAAAAAAACATAAAGTATTTCATTTAAATAATTTAATTGCTTTGTTTTTTATTTTATCATTTGATTTCATTTAATTAGATTATTGTAATCTTCTTTGATAGTCTAAAAAGTAATTGTTACAAGTTTTCCAATCTGGAACAATAAAAACTAAATACTTTACTTCACTATTGAATGATTTTTGACATGAAAACACTTATTTTCTAATACATAACCTTATTCCCCTTGTGAAAAGATAAACACTGAATATCTTTGTTCACATGGTTTCACAGTCGCCAAATGTTACTACATGAACTCAAGTACTGCATTATAATTACAGTATTATTATTATTATCATGCAACTTTATACTTCTGCGCAGACACGAACATTGTCCTTTCTGCTCAGCTATATTTGTCTTACAGCTTTATTTACACGTCTTCACACTGTATCTGCAAAATAAAAACATACATGTTCCAGCGAAAACCATGTAGGCTATTTCCAAAAGTGATTATTTAGAACATTCAGGTGTTCCATTAAATCCTTCTGCTTTTTAAGATTGGTCGACGCGGTGAAATACAACATACACATGTACGCAGCAGTAATATTAATCCACAAACACACATAATAGTATAACACTTACCGCAGCCATTTTACTGCAGGAGCTTTTGATATTTTATTTTACTGCTTATGTAATGTCATATCGCTTTTAAGATCTCTCAAGTAAAATGAGTGGCTATGGGCGAAGTTCCATTCTCATGTGCTCGAGATGTGACACCCTGCACCAAACTGCAGTGAGATCAGCTCTTAACTTGATTCAGGGAGTTACTACTGCAAATATGACAAACACTGAAATGTTGCTTTGCTGTAGTCAGTCAGTGTGTGTGTGTGTGTGTGTGTGTGTGTGTGTGTGTGTGTGTGTGTGTGTGTGTGTGTGTGTGTGTGTGTGTGTGTGTGTGTGTGTGTGTGTGTGTGTGTGTGTGTGCGTGTGCATGCTGGGTGGGGGGGGGGGGGGGGGGGAGGGGTGAGGACAGCAGTAAGCTAATGACACCCTTTTTTGTCATTAGCTATATGAACTGTCCTGGAGTGAGCAGTGTGTGTGTGAAGCAGTGTCCGGGTGTCAGTGAGACTATGCCAGGTGCAGTTTGTGTGTTTGTGTGTGTGTGTGTGTGTGTCAGGGTCAACTCAGGGCCTCGCTGTGCAGAGAGGGAAAACTTAGATGAAACCCTGCAGGTGCTTGCGTTTGCAGATGCCTCGAGGGTCAGTGTCGTCAATTATCAGAGAGGTTTTTTTTTTCTTGTATCAGATTTATGCAGAGCAACACACGAACAGGAGGGGGAAAGAACAAGGGAAAAAGTAAAATCTCTCAATCACAATCCATGGTAAACGAACGCACAGCAGATGCATGACTCATCATGTTTTGAAGGCAGCAACCAAACTGAGATATATATATATCAAAAAACTCCAATGTCTTTTTGTAAATGTGCTATTTTTGGACCACAGCAAACTGCAATTGTCTAACTAAATGTCTTCTATTTGATGTTTTTTTTTGGACATTTCTTTATTTTGTGCAATAAAAAGCACTTGATTTGGCCTCTGTCCATTAAACATTATCATAGGTTTGACCTGTTTGCATTCATCTAGGTGTACTTTATTTTTTTTATTATTCACTGCTATAAATGTGTTAATCAGTGTAAAGTTCAACTGCAAGACAGCTATAATATACTGCACATTCACAAGAACTAAAGAGGCGTTTGCTTGTAAATGAAAAAATAAGATGTGACAAATTAATTAATATATATGAATGTATAAGCCTTATAATGTATGTTTTACTCCAGCATGTTACAACATAACTGATGTTAGTATCTTCACACTGCCTCGGAAAACATTTGGATATATTACTGTTCTGTGTTAGTAGTTTTTGATTGATTTGAATGCGGCCCTATGAGTTTAAACTCTGTTGAGAGCATTACTAGTGACATTGGTATATAGTCATTTCAAGCATCATTTTTGCCTGAGTCATGTGAGTTCCCCGTATAAACTTCAGGAGAATTCCTTTACCTTAAAGTCCGATTGGAAGCTTATCCACTTGCTTTTCCTCAGATGAAACTTCTCATGGAGCTTGTGCTTGTCCTCCTTTTGGTCATTTAAGAAATCCTCATTTTCCAGTGGCGATCACACGCTCCCCGTGGTTGACAAATAGCCAGCATTTGTCACCTTTGTTTCTCCCTCTTTATTGTCCTTGATGTCCCAGAGAGTCAGCTGACGGTCATTCTGAATCTGCCAGGAGCGCTAGTGTCATCTCCAGCAGCTTCTTAACTCATCAGAGAGGTTTGATTGGCTGGACCTGGATCCAATGAAAATTAAGGGAATACTAAAAAAAAAACACTGTTACTGGCAATGCTACCGGCAGCTCTACTGTGATGCTGCAGGGACCTCGACCATCTCTTATTGATGCTCGAGGTTGTGTGTCTGTGTGTGTGTGTGTGTGTGTGTGTGTGTGTGTGTGTGTGTGTGTGTGTGTGTGTGTGTGTGTGTGTGTGTGTGTGTGTGTGTGTGTGGGTGTGTGTGTGTGTGTGTGCGTGTGCGCGCGCGTTTGCAAGCCGTGACACGAGAGCAGGGTGGCACTGTGCTGTGTAACTGTATCTCCCTCAGCACAGACAATAGACAGACAGTCCCATTGCTGTGACACACACACAAACACACACACACACACACACACACACACACACACACACACACACACACACACTCACACACACACACACACACACACACACACACACACACACAGCCATGGGAGCCTCCCAATTGGTGTAGTGCTACAGTTGCTGCGGAAACTCTTGCGTTTGTGACACCTGATCCTCTGTCTTGACACTTGTGTGCAAACTGCTCTGCTTGCTGGACAACATAAACAAATGGGTTTTTTCTGTGTTTGTGTGTGTGTGTGTGTGTGTGTGTGTGTGTGTGTGTGTGTGTGTGTGTGTGTGTGTGTGTGTGTGTGTGTGTGTGTGTGTGTGTGTGGTGTGTGTGCGTGTGCGTGTGTCACTCACGGCTGCTTCTGCACATTCAGTCTTCTTCTCCTCTTTTCTCTGTGGTCCAGGTTTGAACATGGTCTTTTCTGTCCTCTTCACTACTCCTCTTCCCCACTCTATCCCTCTATCTTCTACAGGCTCCCGGAGTATCTGTTGCTGCAGTGTGTGTGTGTGTGTGTGTGTGTGTGTGTGTGTGTGTGTGTGTGTGTGCGGGCGTGTGTGTCCCTTGCCTTGACAGCTGAGAAAGCGAGAAGCAGGCTGCTTCTATTTCAACCACCTCCCTGCCAAATATCCAGCCAATTATCACAGACAGAGAGCGTATATAGTTGACATAGAAACGTGTGGAAAAAAAAGACAAGCAATGAGTATCTTAGTATAGAGTTGTCTTGTTTTCCAGTAAGTCTCTGCTTCTATTCCTATCTATGAAGTTCACCTATATCTTCATCAGTGTGGTGTTCCTCCATTAAATATGTGTGCTCTGATGATCATAAATTACATGTCACAGCAAACGAGATCATCAATGCAAAGAATGCTGTTTTTATATTGTTTTTCGTAATGCCTAAGTCCCGGGTACGCTCACCCAGAATAACAGATGATGTCGTAAAAACACTACCGCAAGAATAAACAACATAGCCACATCCAATACTGCCGCATCATTTCCTTTACAGATCTCAGATTTATATTAGTATAATTATCTATGTTTATTCAGATTGCACAAAATAGTTATATTAAGTAAAACATGTTTTGTTTTTTTCATACTTCAAGTAGGAACATCATAATTTAATCTAAAATATATACAAATGTTGCTTTGTTTATTCTATTACTATACTAGCCTATACTATTTAAAATAAGTGCCAAACAAATGTGTCTGCTATACATAAGCATTAGCACATTAGCCTACGATTGTGTACTGCATAGGTTTGTGAAGAACAGATTTGGGTCAAACATATATTGTCAATGTAAACAATATGTAAGCTACAGTATATGGTCTGGAGATTAATATATCAGTTGCACATGGCCATTAATCAGGTTTTTGCAAAGGAAGAACTAGGAAGCCAGCAAATGTTTTTTATGTAAATATGTAGGCTAGGTGATATAATTCTTTATGAAGTGTCTATTATCTATTTATGTAGATTTCTCCGTGTATGTAATATCAGTCAAAACACAACAGCTACCAAGTCACAAAAACATTTTCAGTCCTTTGAAATAACTAAAACTTAATAGGAAATATGTTCAAACTGAATTCCAAAATAGTATGGGTAAGGTAGTAATATTGAGTGTATAGTATATATAAGCCCATATTGAGAAATAAACAAATATACTTACCTTGGCTTATACTAGGAATGAGTTTGCGTTTTCTTTTATCGACTATCTTCCCTGAAATCCCACCATCAGGCATCACTTGGTCTTGTTTTGCTGGGAAGCACTGCGCATGCGCAGTTGCCAGCTGCCGTCGAAAATATGCCGATGTGGCTGCTGTGTCTTTAAAAAGTTATTTCGCCGGCGGATTTTTAAAAGACAAAACTGTCGCAATGAAGCTATTCACACTGGTTCTCATGTGTGTGTGCGGGTTCGTGGCAGCAGCCGAGGACGAGAGACTGCCGAACAAATGCGAAGGTGGGACGAAGAAGCTCTTAAAGCTTCTTATGTTGCTTTATCATGACTATGAGAATATGGCATTTGTTTATATTAGTTTGAGTCATCGAACGTCTTCCTAAGCTCTTTGGCATGTGCATATAAATACAATATGTTTTTAAATTAAAATTCAATTCGTTTCAAAGGAGCTTTATTGGCATGAACGCTTCAATAACAATGTTTCCAAATAAAAGCATAACAATACAATGGGTCCAAATATTCGGACCGAACAAAATAAACAGTTATATGAACATTAACACAACATTGAGATTGATTTATGAATTATTTAAAAAAAAAAACAGAATCTTTTATATCCATATAGCGCTAATCTTATTTTATATAGGCTACTGTGTGTGTGTGTGTGTGTGTGTGTGTGTGTGTGTGTGTGTGTGTGTGTGTGTGTGTGTGTGTGTGTGTGTGTGTGTGTGTGTGTGTGTGTGTGTGTGTGTGTGTGTGTGTGTGTGTGTGTGTGTCATTCACTGTCCCTCAGGTTGTGGCATGTTGATACATATTGGGCTCTCTCTCTCTCTCTCTTTCCTCTCTCTCCCTCTTTCTCTTCTGTCTGTCAGTGTGTAAGTTTCTGACAGTGGAGCTGCAGGATGCTCTGGAGAAAACGGGTCGCTCCAAAGAAGTGCTGGAGATGGGAGAGGTGCTGGACACGGGCAGGAGAAGGAAAAAGATCAAATACAACACCTCGTAGGTTCACTCTGCAAGTAATACAGCTAGTCCACAGCACTGGGCGTTATCTCTTCAGAATTTACAAAGCTCAGGATTCCCACAGGTCCTGAATACGTCTTAAAGTCATTGAATTAGTTTATGTGAAATAAGGCCTATCCGTGTTAAAATGTCTAAAAAAACAATCCTTCAAAAGTCTATATTATGCTCAAATATGGAGAGTAGGATTTGAAAAAAGAATATATCAGGGTTAGGGTTAGAACAAAAAATACTTGGTAGCAACTATTTTTCCTTAAATTTAATTTACACATTCTCAAATCACACAGATCAGCATGGCATGATATGATGATATTGGTACTTTGGGGACATAATTAAAGTGACACAAGTTTCTTATTATTATTGGCTTTAAGATATCAAATCAAATCAAATCACTTTTATTTGTATAGCCCAATATCACAAACAGACATTTGCCTCAGTGGGCTTTACATTCCATACAATATGAACCCTGCCCTTACACCCTTAGCTCGGCTGAGAAAAAACTCCCAGTAAAAAAAAATAAAGATATGTATTTTGAATGACCTAATTAGAAAACATACTTTTCATCATTTGAATTAGAGGACTTACTTTTTCACTGGACCAAAGACGTTGTGTTTTATGCCAAATGTTCCCCTAACCCAAAGCAGTGGATGTTGTTATTAAACTATTGTTCCGATCCCAGGGAAACTCGTCTGACCGAGGCCATAGACGACATATGTCAGCGCATCCTGCAATACAGTGTTCACGCAGAGCGGCCCGGCAGCCTCCGCTATGCCAAGGTAAAGTACAACTGATTATTGTTTGAATGGTCAAAAAGGTTTCCCATCCAGAAAATGCAGTATTTGTTCCATCATTTCTTAATGTGTGGGCGACTGACAGTCATTGTATTGCAGGGGACCAGTCAGACCATGTCCACCCTAAAGAACCTGGTTCATAAAGGTGTCAAGGTGGACCTGGGTCTGCCCTTTGAGCTGTGGGACGAGCCCTCTGTGGAGGTGTCAGACATGAAGAAACAGGTAGGTGCTTGCCTGTGTGTGTGTGTGTGTGCTGCTGCAAATGTTGAAACACAATCTAACGGTGCAGCTTTTCAATTGAAATCCTCTCAGTTTATTTATGGGGGTGTGATATTGACAAAAAATAATATCTAGATATTTTTTAATATAGCTCTCTCTCTCCATCTGACTATGTCTGTCTGTCTGTCTGTATGTCTGTCTGTCTGTCTGTCTGTCTGTCTGTCTGTATGTCTATATGTCTGTCTGTCTGTATGTCTATATGTCTGTCTGTCTGTATGTCTGTCTGTCTGTCTGTCTCTTTGTCTCCTTACACTGAACAAACCTTCTGATAGCATTGGCTATAATAAATATAGAATAAAACGTTTACTGATTGGTTTCTTGTTGAGTGGCAAAGGCTTCTCCATATTGTCATTGCTCACATTGTTAAATTACATAGATGATATTATGTCTCACACCCCTAACTAAAACCCACATTTAGAATGTATTTATCCTTAAATGTCTGTTTTAAAATGGAATCAGACATTTCTATCTTGATTTAAACTTAACAACAACTGTACTGGATATCCAGAATACTATGTGGTTTCACTACTACATACAATGAATAGTTTTAATTTACAGTAATAAAGCTACCTTTGTCCTCCTCACTGTGTGTGTGTGTGTGTGTGTGTGTGTGTGTGTGTGTGTGTGTGTGTGTGTGTGTGTGTGTGTGTGTGTGTGTGTGTGTGTGTGTGTGTGTGTGTGTGTGTGTGTGTGTGTGTGTGTGTGTGTGTGTGTGTGTGTGTGTGTGTGTGTGTGTGTGTGTGTGTGTGTGTGTGTGTGTCAGTGTGAGAGGATGCTGGAGCAGTATGAGGATGTGGTGGAGGACTGGTACTTCCACCATCAGGACCAGAGGCTGGAGAAGTTCCTCTGTGTGAGCCACGTGCTCCAGGAGTCAGACCAAGGTAGACGAGCAAACCAAGGTTCCCATTGTCATGAAATTCCCTGCAAAAGTTATGAAATTTTCTAAAACTTTCTAGGACCTTTCCAGCCCTAGAAATGGTTTGTTATTAACTGAATGTTTTGGTGTAGTGGTAAAAAAACACGTTCAAATCAAACCCAAAACATGTCAAATGTTATGCTCAATAGTTCCTAGAATTACTATTGTGAAAAAAATCTGCAGCGTAGCCTAGAGTTAAAAGGTTGCTTATCCGCAAGAATGCTTGGGAAGTGCGTGTTTAATAATTTATGTATTTTGAAAGAAAAATGTAACACATGACTCCAGAGAGACGCAGTAAGAGCTTCATTATTGAGCAATATGATTCTGAAACAGGCCAACCTACTCTTCTTTAAGTTCATTATATAAGGTTATGGAAATTGGTTAAATTGGCATGGAAAGGTTTTGAAAATGAATTCCTAAAACTGCATGGGAACCCTGATCTACGCTTTGTTAGTCCCTTCAACTTCAGAACTAAAACTTTAGATTTAAATTAAAAGCACATATACTCATTTGCGGCAGTGGCGAAGTGGGTAGGGAGTTCGCCTCTGGTGTGCAGGGTCGGAGGTTCGATCCCCTGTCTCCCCGCCACATGTCGAAGTGTCCCTGGGCAAGACACTGAACCCCGAATTGCTCCCGATAGTTAGCTTAGTTAGCTTAGCACCCTAGTGCTAAGCCTACCCTGCGTGGTAGCTGCTGCTATCGGTGTATGAATGTGTGTGTGGGTGACTGGGTGAATGTGTACAAAACAATGTAAAGCGCTTTGAGTCTGTGATAAACGGAGATATAGCGCTATACAAGTCCATTTACCATTTACCATTTACCATTTACCATTTAACCTCTACAATTCTATATAAAACAAACAAATAAGAGAGGCTGTTCGTTTTAAAGGGCAAATTAATTAAAAAAATAGAAATCAATTAAAATCACCAAATAACATTAAGAGGAAAACTAATCATGAAACTCAGCCCAATTTTCCTATGGCAGCTCAGAATCTTATCATGAGTGTCTTTTTGTTTCTCTCCCTCCTTCAGAATGTATGGAGGAGGTGTGGAAAGGAGACATGGGGGCTAAAGGAGGGGAAGAAGAGGCAGAAAGCAACAGCGCAGAGGGAGAGAAGGAGGGCAAGACGCATGACGGCGGGGAGCTGTGAGGACAACAACTCACTACAAAGGGAAATCATGAAGACAACAGAAGAGCTGTTATTTTTCTATGAACGGCATCAGACTTTTAACAAGCCTTTTTTTTATAAAACACTCGGCTGTTCTGGATTAATTTTTAAAGCCTTTAATATTTATATTGATGCCAAACGTTTTACAGTGTTATATTCTGTTACATCTCCTAAGCCAACTTACGGTTACATATATCAGTATTGTTTACCCCAAGATTGTAGCATTTTCAATGCAATATGTACAGTTTTTTTCATTGTGAATAAAAACACTTTTTTACAACTCTTTTTGGACGTTTGTGGATGCTTTTTTAAAATCATGTGAAATTATGTTAAGGAGGTAGCTGATCAAGCATGATTGGTCTCAGGTGTGTTCCAGCCGACAGACAGACACATTAGGGAAAACTGAACATCACAATGCTTCTATTTCGTGAGCTCTTTATGGTTTCTCTGTACGTTCTGTCCACGCTAGACACAATCTGTTGCCACACTTACCAGACCAAAGCTCTCTTCTTGTCCTTCTCTGAACTGGCCGCCCTCGAGGCAAACTCAAACTCTTTGGATGGGACAAACTCTCCCGGCTCTCATAATGTGAAGCCCTTTGTGCTGAGATGTCACCACGACAGCATTGAGGTGGTGCTGAGAGCCAGTGTGTTTGACCCGGCCCTGCATGTGGAGCCCACACACTTGAGGCTTGGATCAGTGGGTGCTGCTGCTGGGGGGCCACTTCACTGCACAGCCAAAACATCTGAAAATGGGGACTTCACAATCCGAGCCCCACTGACCGATTGTGGGGGTGAAGTGATGGTAGGTGAGCCTCTTTTAAAGGTGGAGTCAGTATTTCTGGAGAACGCTTGTTGTCAAAAATGATTTGTGTTAAAATCAGTGGATATCCTCTGCACTATCCGCTACCTACAATACTGTGTGTGCGCTGAGAAAAAAAATCCAGGGTTAATACAAAGCCCAGGCTCTGTAAACAGCAAGGTAGGCCCCCTTTGTTTACATACCTGTTTACAGTACCTAGGCTGTGTATTAACACTGGCAGTTTTTTAAAAGTAACGCGGTACAGATGGGCAGCAGATTGTGAGGAGATATTCAATGACTTTGGCAAAACGTAATTTTGTTGACAAGCATTCTCCAGAATCGCTGACACCACCTTTTTAATAATCAACATAAAGTATAATGTTGCTTTTACTGCAGAGAGAGCAAAGTTGACAGTGTGAGTGTTTTATGGATTGCTACGTAATGCTGCCCCCTAGTGGCTTTAATTTGACATGGAATTGTTTGTCTGTACATGTTGTCTTCAGTTCACCCAGAGTTCTTTGCTGTACAACAACCTCCTGCTGTACTCCCCTTCAACATCACCTGGAGACACACTGCAAGCAAACGGGGCTGCTATTCCAGTCCAGTGTGAATATAAGAGGTTCTCACAGCCTCTGGCAATCAAACTTTATTTATGAAACACTTTGTCAAGACAGAAGCTACAACGCTCAAGTGCTTTACAGGGAAACAAGGCGGAGAACACAACATACTGAATTAGATATACAGAGAAACACACAATGTGCATTTTATTGTGTTTTTGAAGTTAGCCAAAACGGAGAACAGTTTGTGTGATTGTGTATGGGGTAAACTCAACTGCAAATCCATTGCCCATCTTGGGATCAATAAAGTTGTCAAATCTAATCTAATGTAAAAAGCTGTTGAATCACGCAAAAGGCCATACACTGATTTGGCTTCTCTTATAGTCAGGAAGAAACAACAGCCAAAACATGGTCCCCTTAAGTTGTCAGTCTTAAAAGAATAGAGTCACATGTTCCTTCTTTCTATTCTGGCCCTGAAAAAATCCCCTTTAAATGTGAGTTGATGGGACACAAAACAGAGTGAGGTCAGAAACGTATGAAGTCCCACCACTGAGTTTTGTATAAAGCGTCAAGTCAGTAAAAAAAAATCAGCTAAGGCAGGAGGTAATGCAATATTCCTCAGCTGGAAAAATCCTAAGCACCCTAACCAGTAAATATTACTCAACCAGAATTACTCACCAGCAATTGTTCACTGTTATGAATTCCTTTGCTATGAATTGTGCACTTTATTTATTTGGCTGATCACATTTTCCACTAGCTTCTGGGATGGTAAATGCTTTCTCAAGTGCTAATGTCCCCTGGTTAAACCCCCCTGTTCCTTGCAGGAGGTACTCAGTGAGCAGTGGAGCCCTGAAACCAACATGGAGTCCTGTCATCTACAGCCAGACTACACATCTCAACCTGGACTTCCACCTCAGGCTCATGACTGGTGAGCTGGCTTTGAACAAACTCCTTTTTCTACGCTGAAAATGACCTGTTAGCAAATAATCTGCAACATTGTTTAAAAGGGGCCTTTTGTCTACCCTTAAAATGCTCATTACACAAACTAAGGCTGGGTGGCCAATCCCCATACTTCCCTGCTATTTTGTTTGACAGCAAAATGTAGGATCTCCCAAAGCATGCGGAAAAATACCCAGATGCCTACTATATCCGGGTATCTGGAATTTTTAGTGTGGAAATCGGCATGCTTTTTTAGTCGAATCTGACCCACAATCCAGTGCTCACTGGAAGTAACGTCACATAGACGGAGACTCCGAGTGTAAACAACCAGGGATTGGACTGATGTAAAAGCATGAAGCTAGATCAAGGTGCAATGTTATTTTCATTTCATTCAACCTTTCTTTATATTTGAGAGAGTTATGATCAAATAAATAAGTAAAGGTATGTCCCCAATTGTATGCCTACTGTATGCAAAGTAATGCACTTTTTATGGTCAGCTGTGGCAATGTAGTACAAATTGGTATGCGATTTGGGACACAGGGTAAATCTTTTTTTAAATGTATACATTTTCTTTTGTTGTATACATTTTCTGTTGTCTTATATTATTTAGTTTGTTTTTGATATCTATAACGTTTATGAAATTTTGAAATAATTCAGATGGAGGCTTCAAATAAGCTTACTGGGTATTTTGTCTCTCCCTGCACTGCATCCGTTTGTCTTCTTTGTTGTTCTGTACATTTTTAATTGTGCAAATAAAATAAATAAAAGAGGTGTAGCGTATTACTTTACATAGGCATTGTTAAATTAAGAGGATTTTTTCACGGATGACCAATTAAAGTGTACATTTTTTTCCATCCTCAGATGACTGGAGCAATGAGAGAAAGTCTTCCGTTTACTTCCTGGGTGATACGGTCAACATGGAGGCCTCCGTGGATCATCCCCATCTTCCTCTGCGTCTGTTTGTGAAGGGCTGTGTGGCCACTCTGACCCCTGAGCTCAACTCTTACCCCAGATACCCCTTCATAGACCACCACGGGTGAGTCTCCCCCCACCCCACCTGTCTACTGCAGTTCCTCCCATTAATTTTCCAAATGAAAACTTCCCTCCTTTGAACACCGTTTTCGCCTGCATAATAAATCTGTCTGGTTTTTCTGCATCCCGTTCTTATTAAATACCCCCAGATTACTGTTGTGATAAACGGTTAAATCTGATAACTGTACGTGTGCTTTGTGCAGATGTTTTACAGACTCCCAGCTGCACGCCTCTAGCTCCCGCTTTCTGCCCAGGGTCCGCGACCAAGTCCTGCACATTCAACTGCAGCCTTTCCTATTCCACCAGGACAACAGACATACGGTCAGCAGCACACTGATTTGAACAGGGGTTTAAACTTTTTAAGCACATTTATATCTACACATGAAGAGAAAAAGCAAGAGCCATGTGTTGTATGTGTGTCCTAGATCTATATAACATGTCACCTGGAGGCAGATCCCATTTCAAACGGGGACCAGGTGAAAAAGGCTTGTTCTTTCGTAAGCGGGAGGTCAGTTTCACCAATCAGTCATTCAAAATAAATGTGGTTTTCTTTCTTTATATATACAGTGTATATATTATTTTCATTATTAAAGGCGCACTATGAAACTTAGGGTGAGTCAAAGAGGTCAACATTTTCAAAGATATATTCTCATAACTGAATAAACAAACTTTCCTCACATGAAAATTAGAAATTATTAGAAAGCTAACTTAAGCTACAGTACCACTGTTGTTGTTTGCAGCAGCAGGGCCCACAGTTTGGTTCCAGGTGCTTCCAAAATAGTTTTGATTCATGATGATAGAATTATTCAATTATTCAATACTTAAAATTACAAGTAAATAAAATATGTTTTGTAAACTAACTGCAGGTACTGCTAATGTGAACTGAACACATCTCCCTCCCCTGAAACTGCATAGTGCACCTCTTAATTTGTTTGTACCCATTAAAATGTCTGTAATTACTAAATGTGGAAAATAATGAAAAAAAGATTTGAAAAAATAAATTCTCAAAAAAGGAATATAAAATGTATAATCACATATACATTTTTTCATTTCTCACTGCGTCAGGTGGAGGTCGGTAGACGGTGATGACCGTGTGTGCAAGGGCTGCAGCAGTGCCAAATCCAACCACAAGAGGGCGCTAAGGAGCAATACTTGGCACAGACATACTGGTAGTATTGCATCTGATACCTGCAGTAATCATGCTATATTTAGCACTGAATACTGGGCGTATTAACATGATCAACTTAATTAACTCAGATTTTTTTTCTGTCCTTGCAGAGCTGAACAGGGAAACCATTTTGGGTCCGATAACATTTCTTCCCTGGGAGCGGACTACAGTGGGGAAGCACAAATATCTCTAGTAAAAATACAGATAATGAAATGAGGTCAATAAAAAAGGTGTTATACACTGTTGTGGCATGTAAGACAAGATATTTTCTGTGGGGGTCCTGGCACAACTTAACTATATTAAATAATAATTCAAATAAACTTAAGTTACAAAGTGTTTTACATAGTTGAGACAGAATTAAAACCTTTCAGGACTGAAAAAGGCAGAGCAAATCGTACGAATTATGCAAAAATAAAATACCCAACAATAAAATAAGTTAAAATATAACATAACATTTATTGGGAAATACCACAATGTAGAATAACACACAGAAGAGTACACCCTCTTTAAAAAAAATATCAAAGTTTTTCCATTAAAGAATGCTTTATTTACAAAAAAAAAAAAAAAAGTGTTGACGCTGAATACGACCACAAGCTGAAACGCATCAGACTGACAGTAAAATTTTAATTTACAATTCCTAATAAGTGTTGCTGGAGCTTTTCCCTTTTTGTTCATTTTGCATATGAAACCTACACTTGCTTTTGGAATAATGCATGTTCGTTCTAGATTTAATAAATCCAGTAGTCATGTAATGAAACTCTTATTTAAACTAAACACTTTAGCTATAATTTTTGCTAAATGCATTGTAACCTACATCTGGCTGGTAAGATCTGTCTTTAAATGTGTGATTACTATTTATTTTATTTCTATGTAGTTTATCATGAAAACTTAAATATTAACATCTGTCAACACTGTTTCCGATGATAAAACTGCATGCCACTACAAGACCGTACACAATATTTGAAGTCATATCACACACAGACAGATCATAAAGTGTTGACATTCGTAATGGTTTTGTCCCTGAGGCAGATTCAGTTTAATCTCCTATCCGACAAAAGTTGCCTTTTTACTATTCCAATTTGTTTCTCATTTAGCTGTAAAACAACGGATCTAGGAGCATTTTTGGAATCCGGTTTCTCTATTTCTTGTTACAAAAAGTGGAAAATGAACAAAACGTTAAAAAAACTAAACGTTTTCTTGGCATGTTTCTAGTCTGCATCTCAGTCCCCTAAGGCTACCATGACACCACATGATGATAAATGCTTGTGCCTTTTTACCTGATGGAATTTCTGGATTTCCAGCTCGCAACAAGCTATTTGTCATCTACCTGCTCCCCATCAAGGACATGGTGTGTTGTTATATCTTCATAAGCAGAGAGGTGAAACACTTTATATTTTACTCAGATTGGTTCTCTTGACCGTTGAACCTTATAAGTGCTACAGGTTAACTCATGGTTTATGAGGCAGTTTTTCCCTTCACCTCAGGACAACAGTCTGGTTCTCCATCCATCACCTCTCAACACCTTCGAGATTAAGTGAAGGAAACTTGGGAAAAACAAAACATTGCATTTGGATTTCATGGCAAGCACGATCCTTTTCCACTTTGTTCTTTTTGCCAACAATGATTCAGAGCCAAAGCTGTCAGTCAAGGTTGCTGTTTTTTTTTTTAAAGACATATTTCTTCTTACCTTAACACAAACAAACGTAAAACATTATTACCAGCAAGAAATACACTGATGTTTGCCATTTTGTGGGTTTTTCATGCAATATGCAGGTATTCATAGGCAGTCATCTGTATCAAAGTTGATAAGAGAAGCCTGTTGAAGGGTCCGTCCATCATTTTTTCCATCTCCATACTGCAGTATACATTGGAGAAGGTCAGAGGGGAGGGAAGATGATCTCCTTTAAGATCTACTTAGCTGAGGGGCGGTGTGGGGGTCCTCGAAACTGACAGGACATGCGAGAAACATCTTCAAGTTAATTGGAGGATCTTCTTACAGCCTCTGAAACTTGAAATCACAAAGTAAAAGCACACAGTGAATGGCGCTAAATGTCTTCCAACTAATTGTAGACGTTGGTCAGAAGATGCTGCCTTTCTAGAGGTGTTGAAGATACACCATCTCGACAAGACCAAAGGCTGTTACATAATGATGGTGTCACTGCCATGTAACAGATATTCCTCGTCAGTGCATCCATAGAGAGTTGATGTTTTGTAGACCCATCTATCCACATTGAACTTGTCCCTTGGCAGATTATGTTGCTTTATTACAACGCAAACTTACTGCCCCGTTTTGGGGTACTTCCAAGATAGGCCTACTTCAATTCCGTCTCTTGATCAATCTTTTCACATCTTGATAACAATGTAAAAATTAAGATGGCTGTATGTTGGTTTGGAAAAAAAACACTGTTTTTCTTACCAATGCTGCGGTGTAATACTCTCCCTAGCAGTCAGCTTTACAGATGGTAGCTCAGCTGTTGCACAAGTTAACAACATCTGCATAGATTTGCAATACCCTTTGACAATGCTGTGAGATATTAATATACAGGCGTGTAGAGGGGGCCTAACACTGATCCCTGAGGTACACCCATTGTCATCAATTAATATTGCCTTTGCTTTTGAGTTGAACATTTGTGCCTAAAAACATAAAAACTAAATTAAAAAACTAACAAATGTACTGGAAAGCCCAGAGGTCTGAACTATAGTACTACTGAGTCTGAAGCTCCTATATGTCCTGAGTAAAAGAACACACCGCTGCAGCGTGGTTAATATACCGCCATAGCCCCTCCGATAGTATAACAGGGCAAAGCAGCAAATACAAGAGCTTTCATCAGTGGGTCATATGATCAATCAACATTGTTTAAACTCACTACAGTATTTGATAGATAGGGACTTAATAGAGAGTTAACTAGATAAACATCTTACGGAGTACAACTTTAAGAGTTTTGTGTAGAGCATTTGTGCTGTTATCTTTCTACACATTTCTTCATATTGCATCTTCACATTCATCTCTGATCATCAAAACAAAGTACAATGCCATATTGTAGCACTTTGGATATTAAAACCTCAATTAATCCATCAAGTACACGCCCATGTATTGTGAAATCTGTTCTTATTCTGTCACAGTGGCTTAATGTTGACTTTAATAATTACCCCTCTGTGGTATTTTGTTTATTATGATCCGAATCTCAGAGCACACTCCTAGCTGCAGGGGTGCAAACCTTGGCAGCCATAGACCACCTGAGATGTTTTGTTAAGCAATTATACATTATCTTATATCATTTTTTAGGAATGATTTCTGTTATCACTTAGTATTTGTTTTATTCTGCTCAATCATTTAATAATGGTGCCGATTCGGTTCCACCTCCATCGCCGCACGCTCAAATCTCTCGGGTCTCTGTGTTTTTGCTGCCAAAACGCAATATTGACGCAAAAAACGTGCTTTTCGACCCCTCAATTTACTTTATTGCACTTGTCCTGCGTCCAAGGATAGCATTTCTTAACTGTACTGTATTAGACACACACCCACACACACTAGACACACACACACACACACACAAACACCCACACTCTCTCTCACTAACACACACATGCACACAAAGCACACCTGGGGAAACATTCCTCGAGGGAAGTCATCAATCAGTTTTATGGCTTTCTCTGGGAAAGTTTCCTCCTCTCCAATCAAGCGTCTTCCCTCCCTCCCTCCTTTTCCCCGATCCTCTTTCTTATATTTCCATCTGTATCAGTTTTGGTTCACATCTGAGAACCATCCACTCCACCCAATTAACTTTCAACCAGTTCAACCATTCCTATTCCTCCGAGGGATAATTGGAACAAACTGTAGAGTGAGGTCTTTGCCTGGACGTTACGAGATAAAACTATTACAACCGGCTTCCCCCCCTCCCTACCCCCCACACCCCTTTGTCCTCAATTTGCCCGCCAGTGGCAATAAACCTGAAGCTACAGGATCTGTACTGTGTAAAAAAAAAAGAAGAAGAAAAAAATCTCCTTAACAAGCCATGAAATGTTTAATTGAGTCTTGAAATGTTAGTTCTTTTTTTAAAGAGGGAAAAAAATCTGCCTTGGGAGTTGAAAAAATGCCACATATCGCTAAAAGCAGATCAACCTGTTTTCATGAACTTTTTCCCCCCTCAAGTGTTTTCAACATAAGCCTGTCTGTAGTTTAGTCTCCAGAGCTTGTATCAACAACTACAGTATAACAGTAGATGTTGAGATAACTTGCTCAGCTTGTCAACCATTGACTGCATGTTGATGCCAGCGTTGGGAGAAGAATTCAGATCCTTAAAGGCCCTGCATGGCCTGAAAAAAACAAGATGTAAAACAGAAATTCTTTCTGCAATAGTAAGAGCAGTTTTTCCGTTGTTTGTCATTTTTGTATTGGTTTCCATCAGGGCTCTTCTCACTGATTTGAAGTGGGTGGAGCTATGTGAGCAAATGCACCAATTATAATTTAGTCACATTTAAATCTTTAATTGATTACAGTGGTTTTCCCAGTTAAACTCATACACATGGACTTCCCCTCTTTTTTCCTAGTTGATCATGTATTCAGATATTGATATTTAACATTGCAGAGAAATATGATTAGAACTGACATTTTAAGGGTCTTTAAATAAAAGCAGAAGTGTCTCAAAAAATACTCCAGCTGATACAGGTTTATCAAAATGTATCACAAGGAAAATGCAAAATAGTCTGAGTGACACATTACTTTTATCATTCTTATTATGATTGCTTATGCATTAATATGAAGCAGTTTAATGTAGTTGGCTACAGTCTGTTATTGCATCATTGAATAAGCTGACAGAGCGGGGTGGGGGAGGGGTATTCAGATACTTTAACTTAAGTTATAGTAGCTATTAAACAATGCAATACTAACAGTGATGCACTGAAAAGAGTAGGCTATAAGTGTGCAAAGAAATATGAGCAGCATATGTACTTAAAGGTCTAAAGGTTAATCATTGCATAATTATTTCTTGCAAGTAAATCATATGTGTTGTCTGTAAAAAAAAAAAAGTAACCTGGAAATGTACTGTATTTCTCTCCAGTTGAGAATAATTATAAAGAAGCATAAAACAGTCAAAAATGATATATAAGTAGGCCTACATCAATTTTTTGAATGAAGGGAAGATAGAGAGTAGTAGCATATTAGGCTAATATTGGGCAAAGAACATTTCAATTACATAAACCCATATGAATATATATATGTATTGACGTCCTTAGTTTGAGTTTGATGGATACATTTTGCCACGTGAGACAGTTTGGCAGAGCTTCACACAGCAGGATGTGTCTCCTCTGGAGGTGGGGAGCACATTGGCACTCTTCAGTTGTTGCTATATGGAGAGAGAGAGAGAGAGAGAGAGAGAGAGAGAGAGAGAGAGAGAGAGAGAGAGAGAGAGAGAGAGAGAGAGAGAGAGAGAGAGAGAGAGAGAGAGAGAGAGAGAGAGAGAGAGAGAGACGCACCTCCCAGCTGATCGTGTTCATGTATCCCCCCCTCCTCCTCCTGTTCTCGGGTAGCTCTGTCTGTCTGGAGCTGGATGTCCGGACACTTGCTAGCGTTTCAGCTTCTTCTTAATGAGCGGGAGACGTGAGGAGACGGACAGTCACTGGGACGCACATGGTGAGGCTCTCCTGATTTATCTCAACCCCTCTTTCTATAAATGTTTATTGGCTGCGACTCTGTGGAGACCCAAGTTTTTATCTCGCGCAGCGAATGAGCGGCAAGTGTATATCGCCTATTTTCTGTGGCTGACTGTGATAGATAAGGCAGAAATTCAGAGGAACTTATTTGCTTAATTATGTTCTTAAAATTGCACCAGAGGAGTTTTTATGGATACATTGTGCCTTCCGGTCTAAAGTACTTAATAATTTACCAAATGGGCGAAGTAGCCTATATCCTGATATTTTCCCGCTGCTCAACCAAACATTATAAAAAATGGCTGAATTTCTATTTACTATGATATAATTTTTTCAACATAGTATTTAGTTATTTATGTTAATTCTAGTGTATTTGTCAGATTTTAATACAAAGATGTATGTTGTTATATTGTTTAATGAATTGGAAGATTTTATGTTCTCTACTTTTTCATCATAACTCAAGTGAGCGTTAATCCAAAATGGTATCTTTTAGGCCTACTTGAAAAACTGCGACTGAATTTACTTTTAACTGCTTAATTTAGGCTAAATAAGTCTTTTACACAAATTATAACTGCATGTTGTTGCTCGGAGAATACCAGTTTTACTATGATATAAAGTGTCTAAATAAAAGCAGATAGAGGTCATTGCATATAGGCCAATTGCAAAACATTTATTTAAAAATAATATTTTTCCCTTCAACATTACACGTTGTTTTAATTAGCTGGACTAAAACTGGAACAAAAAAAAAGTCCTTAATGCCAAACACATATCCCTACAAGACATAATTATGAGGATTTTTTTTTTCTACATATCTAAATCAAGTTGTTTGATCAAACTGCGATATAGCCTGACACTGTAAATATTATTTTTCCTCCCTGGGAGATCAATGTAATTGACTGCAGCCAATTTCTGCTCAACAAGTGCTATTAGCTCCGCCGAATGGAGGCAATTAGGCTCCGGGCTCCGCTGTTTGCTCTCGCCAAAGTAATCACACCGAATATTATCAACATTTGTGTTTAACGAACCGTGGCAAGTGGATCATTATTCTCCTGCTCCGTTACATGCAACACACCGCAAAACCTGCGTGTGACTGCGGGCTGTTTGCCTTTAAAGGTCCGTCTGTAATTAATTAAATTCCCTAAAAAAAAACCCTAGCAGCAGTATCCATGATACACTATACCGTGTTTAGTTCAATGGACATTTAAGGCTGATTGCTCAATTTTGTTTCTAGGCTATAGGGGGGAATAACTCAGGGCCTATGGTGTGCTTGTTTAAAAAAAGTCTGCTTTTTATTTTTTTATTTTATACTCTGATAACCATTTTAATAATAATTAAGATTTGTATTTGTTTTTGCACTCATGAAGGGTCGAGCCCTGGAGGACCTTTTGTGTTTTTGTTGTACGCCTGCTCCTTGTTTATACTAACCACCCCCTTGTATGACATTGTGTATATTTAATTGACACGCAATAACAACCAGAGGCCTCAATTTTATTTCCATCATGCCCGAGGTTGTCTTTGGCGCGAATCACAATGATTTAATTCCCATCTGTTTTACAATACAATCTGCATGTGAAAGCTAGAGCTGTTGGAGAGCGCCTTGCCAGCTTGTAAAGGGTGGAAGAAGGGGGGGCGGGAAGTGACAGGAAACTTTCAAATATCCAGTGGGTGACATGTGTTTTTCTTATTCAAAAAGTGAAGTAAGCACGGCTCACGGGTCAATGCAGAGGCAGTGACACCCTCTGTGTGTGTGTGTGTGTGTGTGTGTGTGTGTGTGTGTGTGTGTGTGTGTGTGTGTGTGTGTGTGTGTGTGTGTGTGTGTGTGTGTGTGTGTGTGTGTGTGTGTGTGTGTGTGTGCGTGCGTGCGTGTGTGTGTGTGGATGCGCAGTTTGCATGTGCACCGGATTGGAAGTTATAGGTGCAAACTTGAAGGACAGAGGCCTTTGGCTAAAGATACAAGCAGTGATAATCCATTTTGTGCTGTCTGTTGCTTTCACCTCCTAGGGGGCCGCCCCACTAAAATTAGATTATTACACCTTAAAACAGAACTCCTGGAATCCGCTCCGTGTGGAATAACACACACACACACACACACACACACACACACACACACACACACACACACACACACACAGGCTTCAAACTGTGCAGGCAGGAATGTAGTTGGGAGAACACAGAGCAGCATACGTAGCCCAGTGTTGTATTTCTGACCGGGGCTGAGGACAATTGCAAATTAACAAAGGTGTCAGTTTGGGTAACATGTGCCAACAGGTGCTTTGGTTCGGCTGCAGACATGTTGGAGAGAGCTTATATAATTGATCATATTTATTTAAAGGCTCCGTGTCTTAGAGTGTATAGCTGCAATGAAGAACCCTGGGAAATCCTCCCCTAGTGACTATACCGGACTGACTTCAGCTGCACAGTCTCCTGTTTATTTGTCCAAAAAACAAAGTCAAGTCTTTTTTGAAACTCATTACAAAGTAGTGAAGCATATTTTGAATTTAGCAGGTTTTTGTCCTTCGTCTTACTTGGCCAAAGCTGCTGCCCCATGACGAGGAATGTTAAGATGTGTGAGACAGGCCAAATCCAGCTCATCTGCTCCCCACAACACGCTCCACAACCCGGGCAGGGCAAATAGAGTTAACAGGTAGCTAGAAGGAAACACACACACACACACACACACACACACACACACACACACACACACACACACACACACACACACACTCACACAGACACCAAATGTTTCTACGCTTTTAATTTCAGAACTTAAAGTCCTCATTTCCCCAAAACTATGACAGCAATTATCCAAAAGACAAAGAGACCACGTGGCAAGATAACTAAAAACTCATACAAATAAAGATTTCTTTCATGTGTGCTCTAAAACAGATCGTTATTCCAGTTTTATTACCCGATGGAGTCACATTTTCCCCCTGAAAGCATATGGTACTAGTCAGTACAATATTGACTTAGAGGAGGTGAATAGTGCTTCAACAAGTACTTTGTATTTTATTTTTGCATTTGGTTTAGATTGGGATATAATGTCAAGTTTGTGTGTCTACCAGTGTCAAAGAAGCCACAGTAGATGTACTTTGATTCAACGTTCATAAGAACGTGTAAAAAGGGGGTTACATTTTGTACTGTGTGCTCAAATTCTTGTCACTTCCGCTTTTACCAAACCTCGAAACAACGCATTTGTTACTCTCTCAGACATTAAAGGGAGAGTTCAATATTTTTTGAAGTGGAGTTGTATGGGGTACTTAGGCATAGTAAGTATGTTACCTTATGGAGATGGTGATCAGTGCAGTCACTATAAGGAGTTTAGGGATGATGTCGCTCTAGCAGAAGTCAGCATTGTACTGTTGCAGAGAGGGTCAGAAGAAAAGAAAAATTCTCCACATATATAAATGCTAACCTAAAACCTAAATATCGCTTCAATTCTACGCTAAACTGAGATTTTTTCCACATCTTCAGTTTGCAGCAAGACAGCCGTTTATATTTGTTTTCTTGTGTCTCTTGAATAATCGGCAATAGCTCTGAGTCGAGCAGCTGATTGGTGGAGGGATACAAAAATAAACTGCCGTCTGGCAGTAAGCTAACGCTGTGGAAAAACATCTCAATTCGGTGTACAATTCAACAGATATTATTTTTTTAAGGTTAGCATATATATATGTGAAGAAAAAAACGTTTTTCTTCTGGCCCCCTCTGCAAAAGTACAAGGCTGACTTCTGCTACAGCGACGTATCCCCCATACTCCTTACAGTGACTGCGCTGACTGCCATCTCCATAAAGGTAACACACTAAGTATGCCTAAGTACCCCATACAACCACACTTCAAAAATACTGAACTATCCCTTTAATATTACTGAAGACATATTTCACCACGATGAAGAATAGAGCAATCACATTAGGGAAATACATAGGGGTCTGCAGAGTACGAACATGACCGTCGGGGGGCTCTCCGCTCTCCCCTGTTGCACTATGCTGTAAACATGCCCCCAGGTTGTCAGCAAGTATTTTTCCAGCCCCTTGCCAGCCAAGCATAGCTGCTTCTAAAGATCACCCCGCCGGAGATGTTGATCTCATCTTACCACTATTTGGCTGTATAAGCTTTTTAAAAAGACCCAGATTGCTGCCAAGTTCTTTCCAAATTTTGACGTTTTAACTGGGGGGTGGAGAAAAATAAAAGGGGGTGATGGCCTCTTTTCTTTCCCAACATGTGCTTTTTGTATTCATAACGCATTGACAAAATAGCTGGTGTAGAAATACGACATAAAGTAATAAAGTAGAGTTTTTGTATTTCCGGCTGATCAAATAGGGAATGCCGCTGGTCTTCAACATGTTCCTCCGACACCCCAGCCGTGTGAATTTATTGAAAGCGCTCGAGAAAAAAGCATTGAAACTATATCCGGTGGGTTACGATGGCCGTGCCAGACAGATGATCTTGTTTCGGAAGAAGAGAGAGACCAGATTGGGGTCTGGAGGGGCGCATTAAAAACCCTCTGGGGCCACTCTTGGATGAGCATCCATTTATCAAAGTGCTTGTAATGGGCCTATGTTTAATTAGTCATGTAATGTGACGAAGACAAGAGCAAGTGCATGTCATGGGAATGTTAAACAAACCCGCCCCCCCTTTCTCTCTTCCAGCCCTCGTGTGCTTCAACCCTGCACTCCCTCCGACCAGTTTACGCTCACTCGCTCCTCATTCCTCGTACACAATGAATTCCAAATCCCTGAATCCTGTAATAACCTCTACTTTGCTTATAATCCCTTTAAAGCCTCTGGAAAACTGGTTTAAAATAGTAAAACATCTTTATATGATATCAAAGTTTGGTGTCTCAATAAGCTCCAAGAAAAATCTGATTGAATATAAAGGTTCGTAAATATTATCGTACATAGTTCAAAACTTTACTGTCATGACCATTTGACAGGACTGTGTAGTTGTGGTCATATGAAAACGCCTCTATGGCAAAAGTCATTGTTTTTATAGAACGTTCAGGCAGAGAACTGTCATGATTGGTTAAAAATACTCAATGTGTCATAAGAACCAGAGCCTCATCTTAACTTGAATTTCTGTAGTTTATTAAACTTTAAATGACAATATCTTTAATTTGGATCGATAAATATGCCTAACTCTTTTTCAGATGCTTACTGTCATTCAACTAACTCCCCAAATAACATAGTTAGAAGGATTGTGTGGATTAGGGTTTACAGGGGCTTCAAGACTTGTCTTTGCGTCTTTGCACAGCCGCGACATTGACACCGTAGGAAACCAGATAACCTAATTAATCACCCGATCAACTTGTAGACCTGCTTTTTATCAGCGCGTTCGGGTTCCCATGGGGCATGTCTCGACACGCCAGGAATGACCAACCCAGGCATTCAGGACCCCAGGAACGGCTGCAGGGTCACAGTCAGACACACTCATCACTCACTCTCTTTGCACGTAGCGTTTCCTGTACCAACACCTTCGAAACAGCGTCGCCTGATACGCCTGATCTTTCGCTTTTGTCCTCAGCCAGGTCTTTGGTCGATCCGCTTTCTAGCACGCTTTTGCTTTTTGGAGGTCAGGAGCAGGAGCAGTCCTATTGACCGAGGGGAGTGCCATGGCCCTCTTCAGAGCTGTGTGGTCCCTAAGGGGAAGCCTCGTGTTTCGGTCGGTGGCTAATTGAGCGGGATGACGAGGCCGGAGAGGCTCTCAGCCCCAGTCCTCTCCTACGGGTTTGGTTTATGCAGCTCCTGCTGACTTTGCTGTCAGTGTCAAACGCTTGTTAGAACACCATCAATCTCCCAGCAGTTAAGAGTATTCCCAGAACAGAATGAAGGCGGCAGGTGATAGACGGGGCGAGGGGAGACGGAAGAGTGGCGAGAAAAGGTTGTTTGAACGTGTGTGTGTGTGTGTGTGTGTGTGTGTGTGTGTGTGTGTGTGTGTGTGTGTGTGTGTGTGTGTGTGTGTGTGTGTGTGTGTGTGTGTGTGTGTGTGTGTGTGTGTGTGTGTGTGTGTGTGTGTGGGTGTAAGGAACTTAGTTATTAATGACAAAATGACACTCACACTTTAAAAAAGGAAAAACAAAACCAGAGTGAGCCCAAAAGTAAAAGTGGCAGGTGTTCAACTTTCTTATAGGGAGAAAGCAGTAGAAGGAGAGATTGGTGGGAAAGTGCTTCTGGGCTTCAGCGATACAAAACAATAAATCACTGGATCCAGAGAAAGTGCTTGCATTGTTCATTTTGTACACATGCCAAAATGAATGCTCTCGGGTATAAAATCTTGACAAGGGGAATAAATTACGCTCATCAGCAGTTGCAAGAGACGGGAAGGGATTTGTTCGCGCTGCGGACCGTACACAAGTCCGTGTTTGTCTTTGCCACGGAAGTATCCATGTAGGGGCTTATGCCGAACACACATTTTAGATCTATAAATCATTTTCTACCATCCTCAAGACTAATCTCCTCCTCCTCTCCCTCCCCCTTCCTCTTTTTTTTCTCACTCTTTTTGCTGCACGAGAACCCTTCACTATTAGGCGCTCATGCTCAGGCACCTCGTTCGCCTGACCCAAGGTAAAAGTGATTTGAAAAAGGAGAGCCATAAACGTGATGGATGTGGTCCAGCTCTGGGTTTAGTCCCCAGCTGTCGGGCATGTTTTCTGTGGTTTTCAGACAGAGCCGCTGGGTGTGCGCCCCCTTCCTCATCCACTCTCCTCAGGGTTGAGGGGAAGTTTAAAAAGACAAATATGTTTCTCAAAGGCTGTCAGGGTTCCGGGTTCAAACCAGTGGCCAACACTACTACCGTGAAGATCGGAGGTTACATATTTACGGGATGAGGTCTTTACGTGCATCATATCGAAAGCCAATGAGGCGCAAGTGGAAGTGATGCAGTGAGCTGGTATCGTGTGTTTTCAATAAAGGCTCAGGTGGTCTTTCTAAGATTTCATTCCTTTGGCTTCAAATAGTCATATGAATCCATCAGTTTGTCTATTTGTTTTATGATCCAGCTCACATGGTTTCCTCTTAAAAACTCCTCTTTTTTTCTCCTCCACAGGCTGGATGACATGATGTTCCTGCCCTTCCCCCCTCCCCCCTCCACCTCTCTCTTCCCCGTTTTCCTTCTCCTTCTCCTTTTCCTCCCCCCATCCCTGGTCTCCTCTTCCCTCTCCCACCACGTCCCGTTGAGCTGGACTTCGCCTCATGACCCGTGCTACCACCTGGACGGCCGCCCGCGACACTGTCTGTCGGAGTTCATTAACGCGGCATACGGTGTCGCGGCCAACGCTAGCCACTCGCTACAAGGGTCCGACTATGACAGCAACGTCACCAGCCTGACAGACCTCCACAACCCCCACAACCTCACCTGCTGGATGGCCCGTGGAGGTCCAGACACTGGGGAATGGATCCTCACACTACCGCTGGGCCGTCGCTTTGAGATCACCTACATCAGTTTGCAGTTCTGCCAGCGGGGGGAGCCACTCGGCCCAATCTCCATCTCCATCCTCAAGTCAATGGACTATGGACGCACCTGGAGGCCCATGCAGCACTACTCCAGCGACTGCCCCGGGGAGTTCGGGCTGCCCTCCCAGACGGTGGCCCAGACCAGGCACCAGGAGACGGAGCCTCTCTGCTCGGACCCTCACCCTCTGCAGAAGCAGAGGGGTGGCATGGTGCTGGCATTCTCCACCCTGGATGGAAGGCCATCCTCTCCCGATTTCGACCACAGTCACACCCTCCAGGACTGGGTGACGGCCACGGACATCCGCGTGGTCTTTCACCAGGTGTCTAGAGAGGCCAAGCTGGGCAACCCGGTGAGAAAAGAAGAGGTGCGATGGCGCGATAGTGTAGAGGATGACAGAGGGACCGGGCTCTTCAGATGGAGATCAGGCGCCAAGGGCCCCACCGATCAAGCCGATAAGTTAACCACGGAAAACACACTGGCCTTTTTTAACAGAGAGACAAAAAAAGAAACAAGGGGGAGGAACAAAGGGGAGAAAGTGGAAAAACATGGAAGGAAGGGACAATATAAAGGGTCAGGTCAAGACGAAGACGGACACAACGTTACCAGCAAGGAAGGCGGGGATAGCTTCAGCACGGACACACACGCCTCAAAGAAAGGCGGGAAAGGCAGAGGGCGTGGCCGCAAGAAGGAGAACAGTGATTGGCTGCCCTGTCCCAACGGGGGCTGTAATTGGACAGTGGAGGGGCGGAGCAGGGGCAACAAAGGGAGGGAACTGAGGAAGAGGAGGAACAACAATCTTAACACCAAACAAAGTTCCAGGAATCTGCAGGCAGCCCCTCCCCTTGCTGCTATGTCCTCCGGCAGAGCCCCTCTGGCCCTGTCCGACCTGCAGGTTGGTGGCAGGTGTAAGTGTAACGGACACGCCTCCAGGTGTCGCCGTGACGACAGAGGCCGGGCAGTGTGTGTGTGTGAGCATCACACGGCGGGGCCAGACTGTGACGTGTGCCAGGATTTCTACTGCGACAGACCGTGGCATCGAGCTACACCCACGCACCCCAACGCCTGTGTTGGTGAGCTCAGCTTCCTGCTTTTTGCTGATTGAAATATAATTTTTTTAAATTAGGTTTTGTAATACCTTGCATGGGATTTTTTATATATATATTTTTGATGACACATAAAGATGTGCAATATGTCTTTAAGTCATGACCACAAGTCATACTAGTACAAAAACAAACAAAAGTGTGACTCATTTATTTATACGTATATACTTACTATTTTTTTCCTCTTCCAAACACTTGCAAAAGGTAACTAATAACATTCTTTGAATCACAAGAAAAGAAAAAATGATAAAGATATTATAAAGAACTATATTATACATTCATCTTTTGAGTATGGGGGACGAAAAATAAACCAGATCCCACATTCTCCATCATGCAATTGGATAGTGTATTTTGTGAGTGGTAAACACCATTGTCTTTCAAAATGTGTACACTTTGTAACACCTGCTTTCTGTTATAAAGATGCCGTTTTCCTGGCTGAGTCTTAGTCGAGATTGCATCATCACGGCTTACTTTCTCAGACTTTTAAAAGGCTAATCCAGGGCCACAAAATATTTTAGTTGATGTGTCACTTCTTTAAAGAATATGAGTATGTGGCAATGATAATCACATGCTACTTTAATGTGTAACTGGTGGTGCCTGCGTTGTGTTAGTCAGTGAGGAAGAGGCCGAGACAACAGAGATATCAATCTCATATGGGAGAGAGGAGCTGGAATGGTCAACTTTATGTACATGTTGCTTACATCTATTCCTGTCTGAATAACAATAAATCATGGTTACCTGGTTGCCAGACTTAAAGCCCCAACCATGAAATTACAACATCCCCATCCCTATAGTTTTTCTCACTTTCTCCTGTTATATGTGTGTATGCTGTCAACTAAAACCATAACATTCACAGTGTCATGGCATCTTCATTACTACCCAAACACCTCCATTAGCATTTCCCTTGTGTCTTCCAGGCCCTAAACCTTAAAGATACAGTGCGTAACTTTTTCATATAAATGAATGTCGGTTACATTGAAGGCATCGCCACACGGGTTGACCCAAAGTTGAGTCAGCCTATCAGCTCCACAAAACTCTCTCTGTATTTCTCAGTATGCCAGCGTTTACAAACTGGTGACTTTTTCTACTGCTGGGAGAAAAACCTGGACATTAAAGCAGAAGGTATAAAATCCATGCGTGATCACCAAAGGCATATACAGTAGATTCACCAACAGTGTTGTTGGAACGACTCAGAATTCCTCTAGGGGGGCAACGGAAGTCACGCACTGTAGCTTTAAAGTTACCAATTCGAAAGGGAACAAATCCAAACCATTGACTATACACATCTTTTTTTTTGTTTTTGTTTCTCCCTTGCTCAGCCTGTGAGTGTAACAGCCATACAAACAAGTGTCGCTTCAGCATGGAGGTGTTCCAGCAGTCGGGCCGACGGAGCGGAGGTGTGTGTCAGAAGTGTCGGCACCACACGGCCGGGCGCCACTGCCAGTACTGTCAGAACGGATACACCCGCGACCACAGCAAACCCATGGACCACCGCGATGCCTGCCAATGTCAGTGCCTACGTGTGTGTGTGTGTGTGTTTGTGTTTGGATCAGGGTAAAGGGGAAGAAAAAAAAGTGCATTCTTGGTTATGTATTTCTGCGTAGACGCCTGTGCCTTCCTGGAAGTTGAAAAGCAAATCATATCTTGACATTATGACCATCTGAATGCAAGTCCCTGTATGCGTTTACATGCCCCGCTCTGTCTCTTATCCGAGCGTATGCAGAAGTGTTTATGGGGTGGTTACATTGTGATGTATTGACAGCTATTCCTGTCAGCGATACACACACACACACACACACACACACACACAAACCCCCACTGACTGAGCTGCCACCTGTACCACCATCGTTACCCCTGGCTGGCATCTATGGAGACCTCTGACCTTTGACTGGTCACATGTCCTAAGTGACTGTGACACTCTGGCATGCGCATGTTGGAAGCTCCAGCACGGAGCCTAATATATCCAAAGTTAATGGGGCTTCTCTTTGAGGTTTGACACGCATATGCAGGGGTAAAATGTCACAATATTATATCAATTTCTTACACAAAGAAAACTGCAAATTCATATCCTCCTCCACCACACAGCCTAACATCTCAGCGTTTGATTTATTGAGGCCATATTTCAACGAGGTTACCCCCCCCCCCCCCCCTTCAGACACCAATTGCCCCAACTTGTCCTGCCAGATTGTTTGGACTCATTGTTAAGGATTTGTGTAAACAGTACTCGAGTGTGAACAGATCTGCTGAAGTGTGGCTTCCTCTCTCTATCTGTCTTCTCTCATTGGGACTTACCCTGTGATAGAAGTGGTAAATGAAAAAGCTTTCTAGCGTAAACCATGGTGGGCATATCCAGGCAGTAATCATTATACAGCATCAGAAAAAGAAAAAAATATATAAAGGGTAGCCTTAAAGATGAATGGGCCTAAAAGCACCAGGGATTGCAGTGGAAATAAGTCCATCCTCATCGCTAAAAAAAAACTCACTAAATGTCAAATATATATATATCAAAATTGGAATGGTTGATAGACCAAATCCTCCCCAGCATCATGTTACATTCAGTTTTATAGCTCTACGGAAAAACGTGTCTCTTCAGCGAGAACGCTACAAAATATAGCTTTTATGGTTCTGGTTGAGGTCTTGTTGTGTTTGTGCCCAAGGACACTCCCTGAGGACGAATGCTGTCAAGGAGGATTAAAACCAGGGTCTGGTCGTCATTGATGGATGGCCCTCTTAATCCTCTCCATTGTCCTTTGTGGAGAAGTCACTCATCACCATAGACTTTGTTTTTTTAAACTTGCTTCCTTGTTGTCACGATTGGAAGCCGTCTTCTCCGCACATCCAGCCTACCTTCATATTCATACAAATTAAATATACTAGCTGTTGAACCACTGCTTTCCATGATTGGCCACTCATGATTCTGAACCAACCGGACTATACTTTTTTTTAAGTTGCACTTCTTAATTTCTTTGTATATTATTATAAAGGAATTAGGTAGTGATGTGAAAGGTTACAGTGTAGCTCATAGGCAGCTAATAATCTTTTGATAAACCACTCCGTGTGCTACGAAGTTCTACGAGGTGATAACTTGATTTTCCTTTGCGAACAAGATCATTTTAAATAAATGTGTATATGCATCTCTAACGACTTTACATATGCATCAGCTAACCTAGTGCTATTTTCACCTTTAACGGTCATACAATGAAATTATTGCTACTCATGTAATATGGCATTGTCATCAGCATGAATCCTACAAGATAGTAGCAAAATCCATAACTTGTTCCCACAAGTTAAAACATAGCACTATTCTGGGGTGTAAGGTCTCCGTAGTAGTAGCCTATTCCACCTGCCCCAGAAGCAAAGTTAGTGACAAGCTAATGAACACGTTGGATCATCGTGCAGCCACTAAAGACGTTGAAATCTAAAGTAGGCGTTGGTTGAGAGTCCCAAACAGAGATACCAGGACATGCAATTGTCGAAAAGGACAAAGAGACAACTCCAAATAAATGCTCATTTTGTGTTGGCTATAAAGAATGACCGTTATGTGTTCTCTTCTTATTTCTCAGCATGTCAGTGCCATCCTCTGGGAGCAGTGGGCCGCTGGTGTAACCAGACATCAGGCCAGTGTCTGTGTCGGGACGGGGTGACCGGACTGAGGTGTAACCGCTGTGCCCCGGGATACAAGCAGGGCAAGTCTCCTCTGCGGCCCTGCATACGTAAGTCAGTGTTTCTGAGCTCAATGACAACCTGTTTTGTTGTTTATAGGTTGAAAGAACGTGTTTAAAAAGGTGGAGTCAGCCATTCTGGAGATGGCTTCTTATCAAAATCACTTTATCAGAAAAACAGTGAATGTTGGTGGTGTTAAAACACAGCCTAGGCTTTGCAAACGTAGCTAGCAACATGCCCGTGACAACAAGTGATTATGATAAAACATGCATTCTTCACAATTGCTGGCTCCGCCTTGTATATGAGTCCTGAGTTAACCCCTCCCTAAAAGGTCTTTGCCTGCATTCCATGCACGTCATCTTGCTCAAATAAATCCCCTTTAATAATTTGCTGTCAGTCAAGGCACAAAGTCACCTCTTTAATTTCTCCTTCACCCTGATTGGCTCGTGGCCTAAATGGATTAAACCTCCCATCAAGCCCTTTAAGCCTTTTATCAAGAAGTAACTCAATATAAAAGGGGCCGCTGCTGTCCAGACTAATTTGGCCCAATCTCCCAGAGTGTCCCCTTCTCATCCTCCCTAGAGACGGTTTCCATAGCAGCGTTAACATGAGCCGAGTGCTACAGGGAAACCTCATCTGCATCAGATCTGGGATCAGCGTCAGATCAAGTGGATTGTTGTTACTCATATGTGTGCGTCAGGCCCAGCACTACACCTCAGCCATGAGCGCTAATCCACCTCCACTTCCCCGGCTAATCGCAACGAGTGCCGACAACTACCCAGGCCCTGAGGCTGCCTAAGCCCCAATCAGGTGACATAGGGAGTCGGCGACGGCTAGCTTCACACCTGTTGTGCTGCTCAAAACGCCACCCATCTCCCAGACTCATAACTCTCCCAGTGAAAAGAGTGAGTGAGAGAAAGAAAAGCTTGTTTGTTTTAACTGCCAGACCATCTCAGTCTATGTATAGCATATTTTAGCCCCCCCAACACTTCGCCTCCTCCTCTCCTCTCATCCCACCAGAAGGCAACCAGGCTAAACTTTTAAGTTAACACAGGAAGCTCATAAAATTGATTATGTGTCTGTGCTTTCTTCCGCTACAAAAACCTAACTTTGTGGCTACATATTTGGTCAAAACTGAAAGAAAAGACAGCTAACATGTGAGCTATACTCACTATATGAAGGGATAGCTAGCTGGTGAGATAGCCACTGATAGTATGTCCATGTTGTCATCTAAATTCAAAAATATGATTTTTATTTTATTTCAGTAAATAATTTTAAAAATAAGCTTAAGCTAAATCAAGCGATGCTGGAGAATACCCTTCGCTTAACTCTTGCTTAGCTAAAAAAAAATAGTCTAATCTTATAGAGCTCAATGAATGGAAAACTAGGTAACATAACGTAATGTTAGCTTACCAGATTTCAGTAAAAATAATTATTTCATTTAATATATTAAAGTAGTTTTAATGTAATTATTAAATAGCAGAAAGAGAGGCACATAGCAAAACAGTTACATTTAAGGACTGTAAATCCTTTTTAAATAAATTATTTTCAAAATAATTCTTACAATAAAAAAAATATATTAATAAAATGGTTCCTATATAGTTTATATAACTGATGATCTTGGTATCAGTAGCAAAGTATTGCATGGGCATAAAGTAAAAAAAATGAAATGCCCTGTTTAGACAGATTTCCCTGACCTCTCACATACACTTTCTGTAGGCTACATACTCATACAAACACACCTCCTGTGTTTTAAAAGTAGGGGCCAGTCATCTGGGTAGGGGTGTAGGGTGTCACTGGCCCAGTTGTGTCAGAGAAGACAGGACGTAGTGTGAACTTGGTAAAATATGGTAGCACTGTCACACACACACTTTTACAAGCGGCCTGGATAATGTATGTACAGAGCAACAGGTTGTTCATTTTGTATCTACAAGAGAACTTTATTAGACTCTGTTTAATGTTGGAGACAAACCAATACCAAGTGGTGATGGTTTACCCTTATTAAATTACCAAAAAGTAAAGTTTGTGTCTGTGTAGGTTCACGTTGAGCCAGAGAGAGTGTGTGTTTCCAACCCATAAAAAAAGGGACCACACACCCAGTTTTGGACACTTGCTTATCTTCTGTGCAGACATGCCGCACGCAACAAGACGCATTCAAGCATAGCACACACACAGTCTAAATACATGAGCTGTCACTGGTCTGAAACTGGGTTTATGTCTGCAGGAATTCAAGAGGTCGCTCCGACACCAGTGTACCAACCTCAGTACAGCATAGGTGAGTCAATCTACAAGCAGAAATTACACTTTTATTTTGGTGATCTTGTCGTGGCCACCTGTTCCCACCTTCTAACATTTTATTCACAATCAATTGACTTTATTTTTGATCAAGTAGGGATTATATACAACAATGCATACAGACAGACTTCATTTAATACACATTTATCTACCGATTTTTTTTAAATTACATTTTTTTCAATGGCTATCCCTTTAACATCTCTGGTTGTATTTGGTTGTTCTCTAGGAAACATTGCAAATGAATGAGAAGGGCGGACATTTTGATTTGCTGGATTTTTGCACAAATGTATAATATAGGCCTATATTTTAAAGGGCCACACAAAAACAGACTTCCTACATGGTTGTTTTATGTTTAAAAAAAGTGTATAATATTGCAGTAAAAATAGAACATTTCAAATACATTTTATTGAGTCCCTGATTTTAATAAAATAAAACCGTTTTTTCGTTCACTAAACTACAATTTGAACCCTGCAACAACATACATATTTATACCACTTGTATGGAATCATATTTCATAACAAAAGTAGCTAAGCACTCCCTCCTAGTGGCAGCTTGGAGGAATGTCCCACCTGCTTCGGGCAGTCGCGCTCATCTGTTAGTCACAGGATACTGTGATGACAAATAGAAGCGGCCATATTGTAATTAGGAGCAAAGACATGTGCTGATATGCTTGCTATGAAATGATACCCTTTAGTTTGATGCATTCTCCCTCCCTCTCCATGTCTCCCCCTCTTCCTCTGTTCTAGCGGAGGAGTGCGTGTCCTACTGCCAGCCTTCTCAGGTTAAAGTGCGGATGAACTTGGAGACGTATTGTCTCAAGGACTACGGTTGGTGTCATGTTATTTATTTATATATTAATTTATATATTAATTACCTTAGCATTATTTTATTTTTATTTTACTCTTTTTTCTCCTTTCCTGAACCCCTCATTGCATTCACTAAATCCCTAAAACTAAAACTACATTCACATACATTTTTATAACATTAGAAATATAATCTATGTTTAAAAATATAAATTGAATGGATTGAAATGTTTGACTTTTTATTTTTTGCTTAACATTTTCCTTCAATTTAAACAATGTCTTAGAAACCTTTTGAGTAGAGAACGCCGTGTTAGTTGTTTATTTTATTTTGTCTTTTGTTTGTGTGTTCACTTTTTCAGTTGTTTGTTTGTCTTCTTTAAAAAAATAATCAAAAATAAAGTATTTAAAAAATAAAATATGACTTCAAAAATGTAAATACATTGCATCTCTCTGTGTGTGTCTCAGTGCTGAAGGTTCAGGTCCGAGGGATGGAGCGTTCTGGTCCCTGGTGGCAGTTCTCCATCTCGGTGCAGACCGTCTTCCGTACGGGGTCTACCTCCCGCGTGCGCAAGGGCCTCCAGTCCCTGTGGGTGCCGGACCGTGACCTGGGCTGTGGCTGCCCCGCGCTCACCGTGGGGCGGACTTTCCTGCTGATAGGGGCCGAGGAGGGTGAGCGGGGCTGGGCACCAGAGGAGAGGCGGCTGGTGGCTGACCGCTCCACTCTGGCCCTCCAGTGGCGGGAACACTGGAGCCCCAAACTCAGGGGCTTCCGGGGGCAGGACAAGAGGGGCCGGTGCCCTCCCAAAGACAGCCACCTGCACCACCATCACAGGGAGCGAACCAAGCCCCAGTCTGGGTACATCCCCCCTCACCTGTTGACTGACAAAGACACACGGACCTCAGAGGCACCACACACACACTCTCCCACAGACACAGGCGAGGTGACACCCACAGAGGAGACCCACAGCTCGCCAGCTACACCCGCTCTGGTGTGCTCTACTCAAGCTCCTGGATAAAAAGACAAACACGGAAAGATTTATTTTATTCCTCCATCTCTCCAGACAGTCTGTGAGAAAAAGAGAACAACTACAAAGAGGACAAGTTGCTCTTTTTCACAATAAAAGAAAAAACTGCGAAAATTCACACACGCAAATGTCGTATGTTGTTATGTTCAAATGCTTCAAAATGTGGAGAAAGAAGTTTCCTCACGTAACCGTCGGTCTGAAGGTGTTTTTGGAGGGTACAGCCAAAAACTCAACAATGCTGAAAATATTGAAAAAGTCCACCAAGAAAGTTGGTGCTATATGTGATATATAAGAATTTAAAATATTTTCTACCAAAGAAACTTTATATTAAGTAAAAATTCTAGTCCGACTAATCTCTGACTGAAATGCCACGCAGTATTTTGTGTCTTATAAAGATTGTTTTTTAAAAGATTGTTTGAAACATATTTATTCTTGGATTACTGTATGTTACAACAAACAAACCAAACCAGGGAAACTGGCAGTCAATGAATATCATTAGATACAGAATGGGCAGATTCAGCAGAACCATTAAAGGAAAAGTATTCTACCTCAAATTTGCGACATCATTTTTTTAACAAGTTTCCTTTTTTAAATTAAAAAACAAGGAGAGTGGCCATAATATATATACAGTATACATACTATATTTTGACATGTTTGCTACAAATGAGCTCGCTACAATATTTAACGTTGCTTGTTTATAATAAATTAAGTATATTAAACACATTTTACAATATTAATATAACATTAAACGGGCAGTAACATACTGAATAGTCAAGCTGCCTTTCGATGTTTTGTTTTTTTAAAGTGGAATATTTGAGTACAAATCATAAAATCTTTTTATTTGTGAACCCTTTTCATCTATTTCTTTATTAGTCTTTTGAGCCTGAAATTGTACTATCTGTATTATGTCAACCACTTAAATTATTCTCCAATACATTTTCCTTTTTTCCTGCTTTTGTGTTTTCCGTGGTTGTAATTCAAGCTCCGGCGTCTCACACACATCCTCACATTAACACTGCACATGATTTGGTGGAAATTGACCCTATCTCTCCAATCTGCTCCCTCATTGGACAGCTGACCCACAGAGACCAAACTAACTTAGGCCTTGTTTTCTAAGCGTATAGGAATCCTCAGTTAGACTGTTAGGAGCCCAGATATGGATCTAAAAAGCATCGGCCCGACCTGTCGTCATGACTTCTGTTTCCATGTGGGAGATATGGCGTCGTAGCCCGGGGGAAATGGTGGGGATGTGTGTGTGTGTGTGTGTGTGTGTGTGTGGGGGGTGGAGTGTGGGGAGACAGATGGAAGAGCTCCTATTTGTTGAGTAGCCATGTAGTTTTGGTCGCGGCCCTGTCAGTGATTGGCTACATTGAAGCCAGTGATTGAAAATAAAGAGAGAGAAATAGACTCGCTGACTGATGAACAGCTCTGTGGGAATGAACACACAGCGAGGGAGGGTCTGGGGGTGTTTTCTACTCATGCAGCTCCAAATGTATTTTACAAGCTTTTTCTCCGGGCCCCATAATCAACAAGGCCCTATAGAAACTAATGTTTTATCGGGATTCTGATGGTATAATTTTTTTTTTCCTGAGGTTTTCCGCGACTTAGTTGTATCCAGTAAGGAAATGTATTCCCGGGAATCCTCCAATACAAAGACATTTTGCTGATTAATGAGTCCTGACGATTAAAAACCGTTGATGACAACTATTGACTATTAATATTAATGTCTTATATTTCCTTTGTGGATCAACAAATTATTTCTGATCCTGCAGTTTCTCAACAGAGAACTACCGAAATAATAGTTTGGTTTAGAAAAAAAAGCAAAATTTACAGGTGCTCAGAGGAACTTTCAGTTTGTGTTCATTTTTGCACCCCCTTTGGACAAAAGTGGTAGTGTTTTTACTACGCCAGCTGTTGTTCCTGGGTGAGCTTCCCCACGGTCAAAGGCATTAAGAATAACTATATCAATAAATATTGCACTGATGGTTTCGTTTGCACTGACATGTGATTAATAATAGGACAAATTAGACTGTTTCAGAAATATTTAAAGGTTCCTTGTAGCACCTTTAAAGTCATCAATATAACCCTGAGATGTTTGTGGTGTGATTGTTAGGCTTGTAAAGAAAGAAAATCACTGGTAAAAATATATATATATATATATATATATATATATATCTACATTTTTACTGTAAACATCTTGCAAAATCTCAAGGCAGAATGTGCCACAACAGAAAAAGTATGATGTCACGGTCATGATCATTATGGATGTGTTTAATGCTCAATATAACAAATAGTCAGACTGATTTAAAGCTAACTTTTAGCATCATTCAGCTTGTTGTTTTGTAGTTCAAAACGCTTTTTAACCATGAAGATTTAACCACTAACAATATTCAATAGAACCACTAGTGTCACTAGTCTGGCACCAAGTAAAAGACAGACAGTTACCTCCTATCTGGTGAATAGTAGTTAAGCACTTAGCTGCTAAAGAGAACAATTTGGTGGAGACAAAAAACAAAGCTTAAAGTAGGTAAGCCTGGTGGTCCAAAAGATAAGTTAAAACAGGTTGAAGGTTTGATATATCAACATAATTCTTTCATTTATATTAAGTGAATGTGGCATTAATGGATCATTTTAACTCATAGCCTATAGGTTATGGTTAGCATTTTGTTTTTGTACCAAAAAATATGAATAAAACTACAACTCATAAAAGCAGCCACACAGCAGCTATATTATTATTATTATAACCTTTATTTAACCAGGAAAGTCTTATTGAGATTAAAAATCTCTTTTACAAAAGAGTCCTGGCCAAGACAGGCAGCAGCACAGTTAGTTACAGACAATCATTTAAAAACAACAGAGAACATAAAAACAGAGTCACAGTCAGAACATCATCAAACAAAGGATGTACAGACAGAAGAGCCAGCTTCAACATCATTAAGTAAGGACTTGAACATGTTTAGAGAAACCAGCTCCTTAAGTTTTAGCGCATTTTGCAGCTGGTTCCATGAAAAAGGAGCAGCATAACTATAACAGTTAAGATACAGTAGAGTTTTACAAACTAATGTGTGTCACAGGGAATGAGAGAGGGGGAGGGACAGACAATGTGTGTGTGTGTGGTGGGGGGGTGTCTATACATTCACAATCATGTCTTGTAGACGAAGTATCTGCCCTACTGTGTGTGTGTGTGTGTGTGTGTGTGCGTGCTTGTGTGCGTGCGCGCGTGCGTTTGTATGGGTGGGTGGGTGTGTGTGAGTGCGTGCGTGCGTGCGTGCATGCGTGTGTATGTGTGCTTATGTGTGTGCTTGTGTGTATGTGTATTTTAACTGGAAGCACCTGCTGCGTTGCTTGCAGGAAGCACCTGTCAGCGGCCGTCTCCTCTGTCGACATGAGGGTTTGATCCTAAAACTCCCCTAACACACACACTTACACAGACACTAACAGACAACTTAAGTCCGCGGCTGGCTCTGCTGCCGAGGCCACGTTATCTGTGGCTTTGTTCACTTTAAATGGACAACACAGGGGCTCGTGGACCCAGAGAAGGCCTGCTTAGTTTCTGGAGCAAAATATGCGGGTGAGGTGAGCTTCTTCTTCTTGTGTTTGTGAGTGTGTGGTATTACGTTTACAACCTGCGGAGGGTTACACTTTTACGAGAGGTACAGCCAGCTGCACTACAGCCAGAGCCAAAGATCAACTAGTTAGAACTCTGGGACACATACACACACACACACATAAACAGACACACTTATTTTTACCCTCTCGTTTCCTTTTTCTCTCTCACAAATTTCTTGCACATCTCTCAAGTTGTTGTTTCACACCCAGGAGCTCAAGTCTAAGTTCAGCAGCTTTTACTGTGTTAAGACACACACACACCCACACACACACACACACACACACCTACACACACACACACACAGAGTAGGGCAGATACTTTGCCTCCAAGACATGATGGTGCATGCACGGACACACACACACACACACACACACACGCACACACACACACTCACACAGGGCTTCTGTTAACCTGAGAGGCAGAGGGTCAATCCCTGTGATCCGCTGCCTGCATGCCTTCCATACAGACACGCCGCCGACACAGCAACCCGACTCCCAGCTAGATTAGGACTAATCAAGCATGGCACAGCTCTGGGCAGCAACACCATGACACACACACACACACACACACACACACACACACACACACACACACACATACACATACACATACACACACTGTATAATATATATATCCCTCAGAATGTCAATGTCTGACCAAATATGTGCCCACCAGTAGCATTTGCTGGTTAAATCACCTATTTATCTTTATCCCTTAAAGTATGCCCAAATTCGACCAAACGGTACCTTCAGTGACCCCTTAATCTTTTCAGCAAAATCTACTTATATTTAGTAATATTTATTTTTATATAGGTGTTTGCATCCACATTAACAGAAAGTTGATACAAATATATCTACAATTGCACCCAAACAATATTATTTATGAGATAATATCATTACTGTAAATCAAGAGAATTGCTTTGATATAGTGGGTCACTGATGTTATTTTTATTTAATTTTTTGCAGACGTAAAGAATGGCTCTGCTTGCAATTTAATTTGAATATCCTTAACAAAATGCACTTTTTCTCAAAGTCACATGAAAAGTACAGCCTATAACTAATATTGTAAAGAGTGTTTTTGTTATCATGAGAACGAGAGCTTTGTTTTTTCTCAAGATCACAAGATAATGAACATTAAAGGGACAACAATGTTTTGTGATGACGGCTTTATTATCTTGTAGGTGAGATGAGGCAAATTTCATCAAGAGATAACATCATTCAATGCTATACGTTTGAGGAAACAACCATTCTGTTTTCCTAAGATCATGCAATAGTTAATTTTTTATTCAAGGAGACGGCATGCGGAAAATATTTGCGAGCATGGTTGATCCCTCCAAAAAATTTAAATTAGAAGATTCCCTGAACTTGAATTTTTTTAATTCAGAGTTTTGTGTATTTTACATTGACTTTCAAAAGTCGGGTTCATACAAAATATTTTATCGACGTGGACATCTTTGCTACATATTGGCTTGATTGTAGATTCTTCATGGACCTTTTGGTAAGAACTTTGCGTAAATGTTGAACAGGTGCTGTCACATGAGTAGAAAGAAGAAAGTGGGTTCTCCTATTAAAAAAAAAAAAATTCCCAGCATTCCCCAGGTGTGGACCGGTCGTCTGGTCACAAACTTCTTTGACGTCTGTGGCCTCTCCTCAGCTGTGTACTCTCTGTATAGCCTGAACCTCATTCTATCCTTTGTAGTCGCACGGTGCAACTTTTTTATTTTGGCAGCAACAATGTTAAAGAGGGGACAGGTGATTTATGACACAGAGGGCAACGGGGTGAGCCACCGCTTTTCTTTCAGTTTGGGAGACTTGTTCTGGATGTTATGGCGCGTCCACACACACACACACACACACACACACACACACACACACACACACACACACACACACACACACACACAGACACACAGAGCTGCAGTCGGGGTCCAGGATTAGCGATCAAAAGAGTGAGGGGTGGTGGGGGTTCTGGGGTAAAAAGGTTGGGGGGGTAACACTAGCCTGGCAAAGCCCAGGTGGTGTGGTTTAGAACAGAGACTTCCATCTGTGGCGTGGACGGGTTGAACATGGACCCTGTGTGTGTGTGTGTGTGTGTGTGTGTGTGTGTGTGTGTGTGTGCGTGTGTGAGACTTTTATGGGGCGTACACTTGGAATGAACTCCATCTAGTTGGTTTTGAACCATGGCCGATTGGATTTCAAGCTTGGGGAGGTGACCCCTGACCTTTGTCTAACATCTGCACACCCTGACTTTTCCTATAACACATTTCAACCTTACATTATCACCCGTGCCACCCACTTTATCTGGCCTGTATGTACAGAGAACACCACAGTAGCACGCAAAAATATATTGTGGCTGTTTCACCTATTTTATATACTAAATCATTCTTTTTTATCCCACTTTTTAGTGTGACAAAGTTATGACTTTTACCTATCGTACACGCTTAGCGAACTGAGAGTAGGATAAAAGCCGTTTTTTAAATTTAGTTTCAGTATATACTGTATATATGGCTGCCTAATTCCCTGAATACATGTTGATCAAGTCTTTTGCTGCCCACATTTCAGTTTTATTATTTTTTTAAGATTGACTTTTATCAAATGAATATAATGAATAGAGGGTAAAACTCAAATAAAAAATATGAATCATTAAAAAAAATTATTGAGGGAGATTTATTAAATTTTTGTCATAATTGTCAATGGCTGTGTCCAGAGCATGAATCAAATTGTTTACCTCAAAATAAAGTGAAAATCTTCATTTTCATGCTCATTTTCTTTTAAAATAGTGATGTGATTAAAATGCACTAGAACAGCGCCTAGTTTTTTTTAAGGTAAAACGTCCTGTATGTTCGAGTCTAAATGGGTTTCAATTAACAGTTGAAATAGCTGCAAGACTTGGATCAACGTGTGCTAGAAGTATGGAAAGCGTATTTTCTTACAAATGCTACTACACAAAATTAAATTAAATTAAACAAAGTATAATTATGCATTTAAAAGTTTCACTTGTAAGTAGTAATTATATGCCGCTTCATTTAAAACAGATGATGTTATTACAACTGGGCTTTTCAACAGTAGCAAAAGGTGGCTATTAATACACAAAAACATTCTCAGGTCCATGTTTTCAAAATAATAAATAGCTTTATTGTGTTACACTTGTTAGTCTGATGTTTATTTACACAGAGTATTTGAGAGCGCTGGTGGTCTCACATGTGGGTGGTCTCCTCTTCAGCGTCTGTGTCATGTGGCAGACAGGTCTGGGCTTCAGGGAGGTTGTTACACTGCAGGTAGCAGAAAAGCACTTGGACCTGAAACACACACACACACACACACATACACACACACATACGCATAAACGCAACATAAACACAATATAGCAGAGGTTAGTAAGTTATCATTGAAGGCTGAGTTTTTCTGAAAATTCAGGGTAAAGTGACCTATTTAATAAAAAGGGAAACTAAATTATGATATTATCATATTACAGACGTTTACTTTGAACTATTTTAAGCTAATTTTTTTTATTGTATTTTTATGGCAGAATCTTTAAACAGTGCTTTATATCAGCAGTATACGCTGAGTTGTATTTGTTTTACATTCATTTAAGCTTGAATTTATTTTGGTAAAAAGAAAAATCAGTTTTCCCCCCGACCATCATTTTATTTATTTTTAAATAGCAGCAACATACAAATAGACAGCAAAATGAATAAATAAAATATACAAGGCAAAAAGAATTGCTAAAAAATGACTCATTTTAGGTTGTGATCAGCATTTGATAAAAATATCTGATTTTTATTGATAGAAAATATATTAAACTGTTGAATCAACTTTTTAATCTCCTAAAGAATTCAGCAGAATTTTTTTGCTGCTTCATCCCCCACCTGTACCACCACCTCCTGGGAGATATCCACAGTGGGGCCGTCATTCCCCTGTCCAGCCAGAGGGGGGCGCAAGAGGCTCGGACCGAAGACTGTAGCCAGGTTGAGCAGAGACATCTTGTTGACGTCTTGCTTCTCAGAGACTCTGCAGATAAAATGATGAAGAAAAAATAAAGTGCACCATAACAGATTCTAATAAAAAACACAAAGTTGCCAGAATAATGCTACACACACACACACACACACACACACACACACACACACACACACACACACACACACACACTCACACATACACACACACACACACACACACACACACACACACACACACACACACACACACACACACACACACACACACACACTGCGGCAGACCTTTGTAGGTGGTGCAGGATGTAGAGGAAGGTGTGTCGGTTGGGGTCAGGACATGACTCCAGCAAGGACAACATGGAGACAAGCCGAGAGTTCATGTCCTGGATGTCTGCAGTGGAGAGACACACACAGACATGAAGTTATAGGGTTAAAGTTAGTCTATTAATGATACGTCATTTTTCATCAATACGTGGTCTAAATACGCTAAAAGAAAGTGCAAAATTTAATATTTAACAGATATTAATTTTTTAGGTAAGCATTTATGTACGTGGCGGAAAAGCAGTTAAAACTCTTATATAATAGTGACTGTACTGATCACCATCTCCATAAGGTAACAGACTAACAATGCATAAGTAACCCATACAACCACACTTCAATAATACTAAACTATCCCTTTAAGGACTGATTTATTTTTTATTTTTTTAATAAAGTTAAATCAATCCAGGCTCCATTGAAGGATATGATTTGTCCCATAATGTTTGTCTCTGTCTTACCCAGCACCCTTATCAGGCTGTGAAACATGTTGTAGGGTATGAGAGGCTCAGGCAGCTCTCTGAAGTACAGTTTGAGAACACCGGAGACAGCATTCACTTCAGCACTCCTCAGCCTGGTCACCGCCTCACGCAGGTCTAGGGGTGGGGTGGGAGGGGGGGTAGATACATCAGTAACACTAAATCTTATTATAGCAAATACACTGACTTCCTTAAAAGTGCAA
>NC_137227.1:8399717-8507217 GCF_949987685.1 Ammodytes marinus
ACAGCAGCAGGTCTGTGTAGAGGAAGAGGTGACGCAGTGCACGCTCACCCTCACTAGCGTCCACCACAAAACCGTCACGCATCAACTGACGCCTCTGGAGAACGCACACACACAAACACACACACACACGCGCACATACACACACCCATTTAGTACTGCCCATACAAACTAAAACACGTTTACATGCACATCTTGGCCGGAATCATTAAAGTGCGTATTGGAAGTTAAAAATATTCCTAGATGTATACATAATCTATTGTGGACATCCCCATTGAAAAATAATATGCAGGATTTTTTTTGTTTTTCAAAACATAAGAATGTTGATTCCGAGATCAAAGTGGCTGTTTTGAGCTAAGCTCCTACAAAGTTCTTTTTTTTTAACCCCCTACGTCAAACGCGTCATATTACGTAGCAAGGGGACGCTGACCAAACGGGAATGCATCTACGTGCAGGCAGTAGTAGGTCGTAGTGAATTGAAGATGTGTCACTTAGTGTGCTCGTATTTTTTCTGTAGTTTTACATTGCATTGTATTTTACATTACAGTAAAGGAGAAGTATAGTGTACTCCAGCCTTAGAATAAATGTAGTCCACGGTTTCTGTGACAGAAAATAAGCGGCGCTAGCTAGCTAGCTTTGAGCCTTGGTATGTTTACATGTGAAGAGACGGAACTACATCTCTGGCGCCGCCGCCTCCCTCACGAAACACACGGTGGTTTCCCGATCATTTTAGACACGAGGCTTATGTGTGGGTGACACGGTAAAGTTCAGGATAACAACACCAGGGCCTGCGGTGGTTTAATAAACAGCTGAGCTGCTTCATCGTCCGGAGCTGCGGCCGACGCTGGACCGATGGTCACGGACACGGACACAGACCTACTAGGACACGGGGCCGTCAGATATTTAAACCCACGGAAACTATGAACTGTAAGTCTTGTTAGCGAATGTTTTTAAACTCCCATGTAGTCGGCATAATAATTTCAATGATGAAAAGCAACGTGTGGTCATTTATTGTTAGGCAGCATACTAGCTAACCCACTAGCTAACAGGTCAAAACGGCTAATGTTGGTTGGCATCCTTTTTTGTAAGATGGGCCATTTTATAAGGCATAATGCAATATTTTACATGATTATAATTAACTGTTAACCTCAAATACGAAGGCTGACCAATGACTCCTTCCGTTAATCAGTTTAAACAATACTGGCGCTAGCCGGGGACATTGAGTCAGCAAAATATATTGATATAGGCTACTCGTGATGCTAAAATAAAAATCAGACACGCTGTGGCTGTATGTCTACTTTGCTGGGACATTAGCACCATCATATCATACTAGTTTTACATCAGGATGTAATGTTAGCATGTGTTGACCCTATATAGAGCATTTGCTGCCTTTGTAGTGGCTAATCAAGATCCAAATAAATAAATGTGAGCACGTATTCCCCCTGCACGCAACATACATGTTGACATGTTTCTGAAGACAGACCCGTAGATAAGCTGCCCATGATGCAGATGAGAAAACTATGTTATAAACGTGTTAAATTGTGCAGCAGCTCCATCATGTAGGCCTAATAATCATTTATATCTGCTCGTTGAGCCCGAAAAAACATCTACAAAGCGTTTTCAAATGACTAACAAGAGGATAACCCCCATGAAGAGAATTAAATACATGGCTGTTATAATACTGCATTCGTGTTTAACTTTGTGATCTGAATCAACCCAAACCTACATGTATTGTATTTTCATACTCTGGCATTTTATTAGCTAATGTTAATTTTCTTCCACATTATGGCAGCGTTGTCTCAGCACTTCACACAGTAAATTAGGGTTTAAAATGTTTACATGCTGTATGTACTTGTCTGGGATAACTTATATGTTCAACTTCTGATCTACACAATTTGCTTTTCCACAGACTCAACTTGGCTGTCCTGCATTTCAAACATTATGGCAGATGAGAGGAAGCTAGAATGTGACACTGCCACCCTGTCAAGCCATCGCAGCTACAGTGAGCAGCTTCAGTCAGTCCCTAAATATTATCCATCATGTTCATACTATAATATCACTAAACGGATTCTTACATAATGTCCGTCCCCTAGCACCTTGGCCCTGGGGGACTCTCTGAGAGGGACAGACTCCACATAACTAAAGACTCTAGGAGAGAGCAGAGCTGGTTCTTCACTGCACCGTGCACCTGCTGCCTTTCCAGAACCTGTGAGAAGATCTCTGAAGATGGAGCAGCCTGGGACTCGCCTGGCAGTCACAGCTTCACACAACTCAAGCACACAATTTGGTTTCCCGTTTTCAGATAGTGATTATTATAAGTCTAGACAAAGTCAGATCAGTACTCAATTCATAATCTTGTTGATTACAGTCAAATAGGTGACGTACTCAGTCATGTTTGTTTGTTAGACATCTCAAAAAGCTAAGATAGATTTTGACTAAATTTGGTAAAGAATTGAGCCACAGACCAAGGATACGGTTACTTGTTTAGTTTTGTGTTTTGTAATAAAGTCTTGTTCTGGAAACACCTGAGGATTGGGGGTAGTTTTATCTAGAGCCAGATACAAAATTTAACATTTTCTCTTAATAAAATATGAGGATTAAACAGCTATACTGGGAGGTATGCTATTATGAGTGCATTCTCATTTTAAATTGGTTAATCTTCCATTTTGACCATATATACGTTAAACCAAACATATTTTAAAAAGCTGTATACATTTGTGATTTATTGGTAAGCTCTTACTTTACATGTTTACTTATCGTGCTTTGATGTAATAACTGTAATTCATAAATATAAAATACATTAAACATTTGTATAGGTACATGACATTTATTAGTCTTGCTTTTGCAGCATGAAGACCCTTATAATTTATAAAGCATGTGTTCAAAATATATATGTTTTAAACTGCATAAAATGTTATATGGTGTGACACATTGTGGTTGTGATTAATTTATCAATGAAATGATTAATATGAAGCTTTGTATATACCCGGTTCTTCTGGACACAATATAAGGTAAGCTGTATAGCAGAAGTGCCTGGGGATAGGCACACAATATCCACTGTTAAGCCTGATAATCTATATATCATTTACAAGTAGTGATCACATGGAAAATGGAAAAACAGAAGTATTCCAATTCAATTGTAATGTATCCTTTCTGCTGTTCTGCATCTAGAAATATTGATTTTCAATCATACACATGTTGGTCTACTAAAATACTTGCTTACAAGTTTAAATTGATCAATCCAACCAACATAATATTTAGAAGACTCATCTAAATGTTAAGTTGGTCGGATTTATCAATACTCTGCATCAAGATGTACTTCATTTACTTTACTTTGGCCCTCAGGCTTATATTCTAATTGTAGAACAAAATCGGACAATTCCTGTGGACACATTAGCTGCAAGGTGTGGAATAATTAATTGGAGAAAGTAGTTTCTGTTATGGGTTATACTGATTGACATACTCGTGTCTGCTGGCCTGCAGAGGGCCATGCTCCTGTCTGAAGCTCAGGTATGCTATCTGGAGCACTAAGGGGCTCAAAAGTAAACCTGGATACTGAGTCAAGTATGTTATGTCTGGTCTGGGGTTTAGCGTCTCCACCCGAGCCCAGAAGGTATCCACGTCCCTGCAGCACATGCTCTGCTCAGCTGAGCTCATTGGCTTTCCCACACAGGCACCTATCAAACAAAAGGTGTATGAGGTAAATGTCGTAATTTCTGTTTTAGCTCGCTCGCTTGCTCTCTCTCTGTCTCTCGCTCGCTCGCTCGCTCGTTCCAGTAGTGATGCAAGAGGTAATGTGGAGTTACTCATGCAGCTTCATAACCTTATACTTGTAAAGTGATTGACTGTTAAGTGTTGAAATATGGACAGCATTCTGTCATAAGCTAACATTAACTCTAGCTAATGCCAGTCACTCTCCAGACCGAAACTCCACTGATTTTCCTCTCACCATAACTCAATCTCCCTCCTATTACCATTGTTTCGCACCAAGCTAGTCTATGGATTAGTATGTTCGTCGACCCCTTGCTACGTCACATTCGAAAACTGTTTTTGAGGTGCGGTAGTAAAATTGTATCACAAAAACGGCTCCAGAGGCCACTTCTAGTATAGATTTATAAAACCAAATATTAATATAGTATACTAGAATGTTTGTCCTATATGATTCTTCACTGCAGCATCTAACTTCCAATACGCACTTTAAAGGCCTACTTCACCGGTTTGAATATGTCTATAATAATATGTCTTTTACTGTGACATCACAGTAATATTTACAAAGTACGTTTTTTTTTAACCCTATATTTCTCTTTCTGTGATGTCACGAGAAAGAGAAATATAGGGTTAAAAAAAACACTCTTTCTGCCTTTTCTCAGGCTAGGATGAACCGATTTCAATTTTTTTCGCACATTTATACTACATAGGATCTCAGAATTCAATACACCTTCATATTCAAACCGGTGAAGTAGGCCTTTAATTTTTTTGGTACAATGCGGAGCTCACCATGCCATGACTGAGCGTGACCTCCCGTTTGCACTGTGAGTTCTCGTTGACCCCAGACAGGAAGCTACGAGACAATCTCAGAGCTTCCTGTAAGGTGTTGTGGTCCCCGTGCTGCGCTGGTGTCGTCTTGAGGAGATCCTACAAGACCACACACAGGGTTCAGGAGGGCAGGGCATGCAGAGTGACAAGGTTAAATAGCTTGTCATAGATTGTACACCATGGTAAGACCCTGTAACACTTCATGATTGAATTTTAATTGAAAAGTTCACAAATTCTTTTCTGTAAACAGTGTCACAGCTCTTTGATCAGTCAGATTTATTTAGGTTATTTTTAATATCTGAAGCAAAAAATAATAATTTAATTGACAATGCAAAAGAAAATGATGCTTATAGCTCAGAGTTTTCAAAAAGCGATAGAACTATCTCACTTGCAGCACCAGTGTTGTCTTGGTTACTCTGTCCAGAGGTTTGTATAGTAGAGCTGTGAAAAAGAAACAGACAGAAGTCAGATACATTCCGGCAATAGGTTATGTATAAAAACATATTAAGATTATGTGTACCTTCAAATGTGTATTCGATCCGGGTTTTGTCCGAGCCATTTTTAGACGTCATGCTCTGGAAAAGTTAGAGATAAAGTGAGGCTGGTGAGGACAAATGCATGCAGCTTGTTACTTTTCCTTATGGGAGTGCAGAGTGTGAGTGCAGTGTGTGTGTGTGTGTGTGTGTGTGTGTGTGTGTGTGTGTGTGTGTGTGTGTGTGTGTGTGTGTGTGTGTGTGTGTGTGTGTGTGTGTGTGTGCGCGCGTGTGTTACCTCAGCCAGGGTTCTGAAAAGAGGCACTGAGTGTGTGCATTTACGGACGACCTCAACAGCTTTCTGGTAGTTTGCGATGAAACCCCCGTACAGTCCGATCTGGTTCACCTGCCAGAGGAAACACAATGGATGGAGGGAGGGAGGTTGGAGTGTGATCAACATTTGGGGACAGACAAAATGATTCAAACAAATCAAATAGATATCCTGGTGGGTCTAGAACAACTTTGGTTTGAGTGTCTTTTTTATTGCACATGGCCACAATCAAAATCATGAATTTTTGAAGTTTTCATTCAAGTTTGACATACATTTGGTCTGGTTTTTTCGACAATCAAAACAAAATTGTTGTATTAGACCCTTACCTTCAATTTTTACTGAAGTCAATAACTCTCAACACAATTGAGGACCTACCATTTTGAGAAACACGTCCCCCACCACCAGTTCAAAGCCAGTGTGGCCCATGAGCTGACTGGCTTCAGCTTGGCTCAGCCGGGCCTTCAGACTGCAGTAGAAGCTGTGGTGCATGTCTCTGAGCTCAGGCACCTGGTAGAACACAGTCTGGACCTGTTGACTGGTCAGTACGGGCTGGGACGTCCCGGCAGAGGCCCACAGAGCCTTCATTGGCTTCAGAACGAAAAAAAATGTGACACGTCAAATGAGTCAGGCTTTTAGGTCAACCAATGTAAGTGAGAAAAACATATAAATAGGCAGTGGTGGGGGTGAGAAAAACACAAAAATGTTTGAACAGACTGAACCGAGCACAAAGTTCACGTTTCCTTTTTACTGGTGTTGTTTTTATACCTCTCAACTATCACCTTCTCACAATCAAACACTTCTCAGTAGACCTACACAGTATGAGAAACACATAGCCTATCATAGTCAATACATGAGCAACAAAAACGCAGTATTCACATCCATGTTTTGTTTTTGTTTGGGGGGGGTAGGCTAAATGGGTTTCTGTTGCTGTTATAAGCAGTTGAAAAAGAGGGGGGGAGCTAGCTAGCCTTGCTTTGTCCCAATGTAACCCTACATGTAAAGCTTAAGCTGAAATGATTATCTACGATTACACTGAAGCGCCGTGGTTTGGTGGTTTTGGAATATGGTCACTGTTACCGTATGTTGAGGCTAACTTTAGAGAAAAAAGGGGAAACTAAGTAAAACACACACACACACACACACACACACACACACACACACACACACACGACTGCTGCTCAGATTCAGAAAAGTTTAACCGTTGTAATAATAATTTCAACATAGGCTTTCCCTTTTTGCAACATGGTGTAGTGTACCCCAGATAATAATGAGTTGACACCTCAGCCTCCAAATATAGTTTAAAAAAAAAAAAAGGGTCTCCAGCTCTCCGAGATAAAGCTCCACACTCTCCAAGATGCCTTTCAGTGTATGTGTGTGTGTGTGTGCGTGTGTGCTTGCGTGCATGTTTATGTGTGCGTGCCTGTGTGTGTGTGTGTGTGTGTGTGTGTGTGTGTGTGCTTGCGTGCATGTCTGTGTGTGCGTCCCTGTGTGTGTGTGTGTGTGTGTGTGTGTGTGTGTGTGTGCTTGCTTGCGTGCGTGCGTGCTTGTGTGTGTGTGTGTGTGTGTGTGTGTGTGTGTGTGTGTGCGCGTGTGTGCGTGTTTGTGTGTGTGTGTGTTGTGTGTGTGTGTGTGTGTGTGTGTGTGTGTGTGTGTGTGTGTGTGTGTGTGTGTGTGTGTGTGTGTGTGTGTGTGTGCGTGTGTGTGTGTGTATGCGTGTGTGTTACCGTCAGCAGGGTCTCCAGCTCACTGAGATAAACCTCCTCACTGTCCAGGATTCCTTTCAGCACCACCAGCCTCCTCTCCAACATCTCCTCTGGGTTGCACAACGTCTGAAACACACACACACACACACACACACACACACACACACACACACACACACACACATCAGTAACACACTGAAGACGGTCTCGCAATCACTGTCATGACAATTCATTTAGACATTACAACATTACTAGTGTTAGGCTCATAAAAGTCTTTTTGATTTATATTATTGCCGTCTTTTAAAAGACTTTGGCACACAAAAGGAATGTATATTTGCTTTTGCATAAGCCATGAAACATAAAGCCATAACAATGTGTGTGTATCAAATGAGGAAATAATGAATGATTCACATGCATTCAGTGTTTCCTCATTTGATAAATACAAACTTCTGTCTTCTGCCATGCACCTCTATCAAATATGCACCGTTTATGGAATACAGAAGTGTTACTTCTTCAGGCCATTTCTACATAATGGGGTTTAATATAGAAGGCAGTTATTGTTTTTATTATTAAGCTTATTATTTCTCATAAAGCTATGAGTCTAAGAAGTTAAGCGAATGTCAACAGTTCAAAAGGATAAAATGTAATTCTATTTTCTATTTAATTCCATGTCTTTTCTGTAAAAAAAAAACATGTCCTGGTAGAATAAAGGTCTGAAGTGGGGACATTGCTCCCTGTACTGTTTTTTTTATACTGGGTGGGATTCTTCAAAATTTCACAAGAAAGGGTATAGATATGTAGATGATAGATGCGAGAACTTCTTTTGCACAATAGTGGACAGCCTGTTTCAGAACACAAGAAATCCCTCACCACTTCCGGAACAGACACTGATCTTAACTCACTTCCTAACCGAAAGTCTACAAAGTGACGAAGCACTTTCTCATCTGTAATCTGTAAACATGCGTAAAGTGAAGGAGTGTATAAACTCACCGGGGTTTCTGGGAAATCCATGCTCCCTGCGTGGAGAGGAGAGAGCAAACAGGACACTGCATCCTCCTGGAAAACATCTTCCTCCAGCACTTCAGGCTCCGCTTCAACTACAATACACACACAAAACATTACATGTTATTTAATGAACAAAAATATGGCTGCTCTTCTTTGGCTTTCACTATTCCAAAAACTCATCATATCATAATTTTAGAAGCGATTTTGACATACAAAATGAGTAAATGATTGCACTTTTTTTTTTTTTGAAGGGGTCATATTCTGCTTAACTCAACCTCAATATGACAAAATAGACATTCTTCTTGTCACAGCCATCCCATTATCACAACAGTTATTAGTATTTTTGTAACAATTTACAATAGAGTACATTAATTAACTGTTAGTTAATGCTTAATTGAGGCTTAATAAGCATATACTAAGCATTACCTAACTGTTAATAAATGCTCAGTAGATGCTTAATAAACATAAACTAACTTTCATGCTTAGTTTATGCTTAACTAAGCATTGCATTAACTCTCCGTTAATAACTTAGCGTTAACACTTTCTTAATGCTAAATGGGCATTCGCATAAACCATCTATAACTAGCATTAACTTGGCATTAACTAACAGTTAATTTATGTACTCTTATTGTTAAGTGTCAAAATCACACAGTACTGCTCTTTAATTAATTAAATAAACTAAAATACAATTATTTTGTATTCATCCCCCAAAGACAATATTAGGTTACAATGCTTTATGAAAAAACTATTTATGCAACATAACGTTCACTCAATACACACAATGTCTCCCTCTTCCCCTCACCTGGCACATGCTGTGTCTCTAGATAATCCAGCGCCTCCTGAAAGACGTCCATGGCAGCTCACAGCTCTTACTGTCTTCACGGTGCGAGCACTCAGCACAAACACTGTCAGAAAAAAAAACTTCCTCATTCTAATTCAACGGGGGAAAATACAGTATCCGGTTTACAGCAGATAAGAACTTGCAACTTTTTTTACAACTTCAAACAGTTGCAATTTACTTCCGCTAAACGTGCCCATTTCAACACCCTGGCTTGCAGAGTATTTAATATAAAAAAAATACTTCACCACGGCATATTTCATCATTAGTCACTGAAATGAGGAGTGTTGCACCTTTAATTTTTCACCACCTGCCTATGTCATGTAATGTCAAGTACTTATAATATCATGTTTCAATCTGAAATATAAAGTGTATCAACATGTGTGTGTAACACTCAAAAGTGAATGAATAAGTTAGTAGCAGAGTATACTGTTCATTAACCCATGGAAATCCAATTACTGTAATAGAAGCAGCTGAACCTCTCATTTGTTACATTAACTAATAAAACAAATATTGTGAGAAGCATTGAGCAGCCGTAGCAAAAACAAAGCCCCCAAATCCTATCAGTTATGATTTATATATCCTTTATAGTAGTGAAGGAGGCCTAAATAGAAACTATTATCAGTGTGTTGGAAATGAAATTCTCTTTTTATAGTCCAAGGCTGCCCTCTGTAGTCAAACAGATGTTAGCACAGCTACTTCCTGTGTCTTTCCTGATTACTATCAGTGTCTAAACCTGCCTCTGTTACTCATACAGTTCATGATTTCTCTCAGCTCTTTATTTTTATACGTGACAAATGTAAGTGAACTTCAACGTGCACTTAGTAGCAACACCCTGCTAGTGCTGTTTGAGTTGTCATGAAGTGTATCTACTTGTGCTGACAAAGAGCGTTGAAAATGGTTGCCAAAGCGTGATTGTAAGGTTCAGATGCCCAAGATATTACTAATACAATTCCAGTGCTAATGAGCAGATGCTGTCTGTTTGAGACACAAAGGAGCTATGCACAATACTGCTTAGAGGGCTCTACATTAACACTCTCCAAATGCAGGTGAATGTAGTCTTAGGCGAGTAAGTTATTAAGTCTACCCTCCACTTTGGCTGGTGAAAGATGTGTGCTCGGGATCTGTGCTTGCGCGGCGATTATAGCGTCTAACTTCACCAACGGTTAAAAACAGGAAGGAGAGTCGAGACGGCTCTCTTTACATTAACGCAGTCAAGGTAGTGCGTGTGCAAACAGAACATTTCCTGTGCGCCTTCACAATAAAAGTCGGTTACTAGCCAAATGCGAGTTGACTCTTATTTTGAAGCAGGTAAGAACAGGAAGTTAGCGCTTCACAGCCCTGCAGTCAACCATGGACCTATAAAGAAAGCAGTCAACAGCAGTAACTATCTATGATTTAAACAAAGATTGACACAACCTATTTAACTTGGCCTAAATTGTATAACTATGTTTACTAATTTATTTAATAGGCTATATGTTCAATGTTTTAAAGTATGGTTTTCATTAAAAGAATGAAATGTTCTAAAAAAATTTGTTATTATTAGCCTAATATAATAATGATATGTTTATAAAAATATACACACACTAGGATATCATATTCATTGAGAATCTCAAATAAAACCAAGATGACATGCTCAAGGGTAATTAGAGCTAAATGCAAGGGTTAGGGTCATGCAAGTTTTTGATCATAATTTGTGGTAGCACCAGTGCTACCACTTTAAAAAATAAGCGTACAGCCCTGGTACTACCTCTTGTTACTCGATCCACCGAAGACACCCACACAGATTCCTCCTCCCACTGTCCCTGCCTCTTCTTTTCCTTTCCCCAAACTTTTCCAGAGAATTGAAAGTGAATCATATCTGAATACTAAGGTGGTGAACAAAGGAAAGGATTGTCTGAGCTCAAGGCCACTCGCCCCCGCCACGTCCTCCTTTAGTAACTCAATACATGACCTGTTGGAACTGAGGATGATAAAAGACGTCTGATAAAAGCTTTCTATCTGAGTGTTGGACGACAATAGGGTGACACATAAACCAAGACTCTCAATAAAACACAAAGGACTCTAGAGCCAGAGAGATTATAACAGATAGGCAACATGCCAAAATGTGGGAACCTTAAGCAGATCAAGTAAAATAAAACTTTTTTTTAAATAAATAAATTATAATCGCAATGATACAAGTTAGTCCTCGTACTATGAAACCAAATAGGAACTCATGAAGTATAGTTAATGTTCCAGCTGCAGCCAACATAATGGGTAATTAAACACTTAAATTACTTTATCCACTATAGTCACCTCAAGAATAAAGTAACACACCAAGATTTACCAGTTTTTCATTTGCTGCCACTTTTATGTTGCAGATAAGAAAACAAATAGCAAGAAAGTAGCAAGAATAGCTTTAATTTGACTATAAAGATCTTCTATTATATTACTTTTCTGGTCTTTATTTCTCATTAATGACTCCTTTAGAGCAACCTGACACGAATCACAGCACAAAAAACTATGTAGATTTTCGGGAAACTCTTCCTCTCATCTGGGGCTTTCAGCATTCTCAGTCAACACTGGGCTTCGTCCTTCTCCGCCCCCTCGCCCCCCTCCTGCCAACCCCACTCCGTTGTGATTGGTTACCTTCCGGAACACTTTCAGCGGTGCGCGGGCAGATTTGAGCAGGCAGGTGGGGGCATGGCCGGAGCGTGCCTGCACGTTGCAGATTTACCATACATGGAAAATCCGGATTGATCTACGTAGATAAATCCCGGAAATTTGAACAAGTGAATCGAGACCGGCTGTTTAGCGCTCTGCACAGCCAACCCAGACGGTCAGCAGGGAATACGTCTAAATGCATGCTACTCATTATTTGACACTTTAGTATGGTTAAACATGACTATAAATCATTATAACAAGGTTTATAGGTCATAAAAGTTTATATGTTTATACTCAAGAGATCAATTGAGTGGTGACCCTCATTTGCAATGATGACGAGTCCAAGATTGAGCCCTGTGGGACACCATTTGTAACTGTTTAAAACTCAGATTGGTAGCCTCCCAGTTTTACTGACTGCTGTCTATCGGACAGATACTGTAATCCCTAAACCAGCTACATACAGAATCAGAATGATCAAAGCCAATATCATGCAGCGTCTGTAAGAGAAAATGGTGGTCAACAGTGTCAAAGGCTTTTGAAAGATTAATTTAAAAGAAGAATAAGTGCTGCACAGTGCTTTTGTTTTGTCTAATGCTGTAACAATGTTGTATACAACCAAAGTGACAGTACTGACGCTTGCCCTAAAACCAGGTTGGAACCGGCTCAAAATGGAAAATTCGTAAATGATTTGACCATTTAAATCTAAAGGTTATATGTTTGCATATTATAGACACATGTTTTGCATCAACTGACCTGCTGTGTACTGAATAGAGTTCCTAGGGATTCCTAGGAACTGTTGTTGTTTGAGTTGGAGGATAGTGGGATTGAATGTGTGTTTGCAGCCAAAACATGAGTCAAGCACCACAGGGGCTTCCTAAGAAGAAAGTTCCCCTCTCCTCCTATTTCCTCCTCTCAGTTACAGCTGCAACTTTACTTTACTTTTTATATATACCATATAATTACACTATACTATATTTAAAGACTATAGTCTTAGTGCATTACTGTCCCATTACTGTTATTTTATTGATGAAAATGATCAATTGCGGTGTCCTTAGGCTCGCCGTGACTGTCGGCTATGTTAATGTTATGTTATAGGTCATAAAAGTCAAAAAGTATCATAGGTCCTCTTTAAATTCAATTCAAAAACTTTCAGTTACATACAAACTTTCATGGCATTTCATAACCGTTGGAACCCTGATAGACTTGTTCATTAACCTGCTTGCCCGCCTGTACCAATTGACTTGCCACAAATGTTTGTGTTTTCTTAGTGAATCACTTAAACTCTAGGACTGGGCCAGCATTGTATTGAGAAGAAGCCGGTATTGTGCCAGCGTTTTCTCCTCAGGGCCTGGCAGCAGCTCATCGTTAATCATGGGGGAGAAAACACTCTACCAAATAACTTGATGACACATACAGTATCAGGTAGCTTGGCTTTGGATGAAGATACTGTGTTTTCCTTTTATGTACAATTGTGCAGTTTTTGGCTGTTAACACTACACTGTACCCGGTTCCGTACAAGAGCTGAGAAATAGCCACTTCAAAGGCCATATTTTTTTGCCCAGACGTTTGGTCGCCATTTCACAGTTTCTACCCGTTTACATAAAAAAGATCACAGTTTAGACCTTGTCTGTTATGTTATGCTCTCTTATTAAGTACGGGCCCTCAAGTATTGAGGACCCGTAACTTATTGTTATCCACCATACTTCCTTTTCTTACTTCTTCCATGACATTTTTCTAGCTCCTACCCCTCCCACACCGTTGCACTTAGACATTCCAAATTTTCACAGAACGTGCATCCCTACCCCACGGGGTGTGCTATTATACAGTTACTTGATTTTACAAGGGGGCGCTGTTCTGAAGTTCCGACTGACAAAAGTTTGAGAAGCCACGCCCCGCACATCGTAGGTCCGATTGACTTGAAATTTCTCACACATGTGTACTTTAAGGTGCTCTACAAAAAAGCATCTGGGACCATATAAGTCCACCTGGGAATAGAAAAACAGGGTTTTACCCGTCAAGAGCACGGCGGTGGTCTGGGAAAGCGTTTCGTGCCGGGCCAAGGGGAGGGGGGAGGCGCGAATGCGGGGCTGGCGGTTCACGCCTGTCGCCCCATACTTTCAAAATCTCTGCGGGATTTTCACGATCGGTCGAGCAATGCCTCGGGGGTTCTCTCACAGTCTTCCAAGCAGAACCTGCCAATCATGAGTGTGTGCAAACATGCAGACTTGACTTGACTTGTTGCGATTATAAAGCAGATTGCACAATATGTTGATAACAATCTGAATGTTGTAATCCGTCATTTCACATCATGACAAAACAGTTTTACAAGCTTGGACAAATAATTCAAAGTCAAATTTGCATCGAGGTTGAACACTTTATTGGTCACGTGTCTGTTGAGATGATATGGGCCAACAGAATCATATTATAAATGTATGCAAAGTGACTCTAAGGCTTTGAACATACAAGGTTGATTATATATATTTTTCAAGCTAGATTTAGGTTTTGCCCAAAAAAAATAAAAAAAGATCACCACTCACTACCATAAGCTTGTTTACATGAGTTACATTTTTTAGTCTACATTAAGTTTTCCACCTGAGAGACTACAGTGTAGGTGGCTGGCTTTCCGTCCCTGATCTTCAGCTCCCGGTTCATCTGGCACCAGACAAACGGGTAGCACCACATCAGTTTGCAGCAGTCGTCGCAGAACGAGCCCTATGGGAGGAAGAGAGGCGGGGGAGAGGGGGGGAGAGAAATCCAGCATTCAGTATTCAAAGACTGATATATTCCCACCGTCACCCACTGATACCAAATAATTAACTTCAAAGTGGCATACATAAGCAGTAACAACAAACAAATATGGAGGCATGTTTAACACTCTTTGCCATGTTTTTTTTTACAAATCCTCAATTTCTTCGTGTACTAATATGTAGAAGCAAGACATAAATCAAACTTCGCTCAAAAGGATCAAGATTCAATTCGCCTTAAATTCTAAAAACCTTGAAGTATCTACATTTCCTCACACACATCTAGTAGTCATGGTTGTAAGTGAGAATATGTGTTTGTTTATCTCAACCCCTCCCCCCGCCCCCCTCCCTCCCATGCCAGCCTTACGGGGATGTTGTGTTTTTCTCTGATGGAGGAGCGCAGTTTGCAGGACACGATGCAGCAGCAGAAGTCCAGCAGAGGCATGAGGCAGAACCAGCCATGGTCGTCCGCTGTCTGGCACTGCATGCAGGGGAAACAGAAATATCCACATACACCTAACAGACAGAAGAGAGGGGGAAAAGAAGAAAAAGAAGGTGAGGCGGTGAGAAAGTTTTTTTTTTTTATAATCAATCCAATATTGCACAGGGAGCCAGTGAAGTTGAACGAGGATGGGGGGTGATGTGTTCAGACGAGCTGGTGTGTGTTAGGATCCGGGCAGCCGAGTTCTGGATGATTTGGAGCCTGTTGAGCAGTTTGGTGGGGGTGGGAGGCTAGTGAGAACAGCATTATAGTAAACAATCCAAGATGAAAACTATCAATGATGAGGTTTCAGGGGTGGGTGGTTATAGGATTTGACAAGGGTTGTTTTGGAGCCAATGAGTAGCCACTAAGCTACAGGAAGTTGCTCATCCAGCTCCAGAAGGCAGGCGATGAGGGAGGTGGGGGGAATGGCATTGTGTGGGTGTAGCGGAGATGTAGACCTGTGTGTCATCGGCGTAGAGTGAAAATGAACACCATGGCGTGTTTTTCTTAACAGATAGTTACGAAAGGAAGGTTATTGCGATTTCATCTTCAGATCACATCTTAATGGGGAAGTTGAGCAATTTTACATTAGGCCATCTGTTGAGTTTGTTTAGTCATTGCTCTTTTTAGCCAGCAAACCATTTAACTGCCATCCACTTATAAATGTCAAGATGAACCCAAATTGGACATGGTTGCATGCACAACAGTGGGAGAGCACATTTTCTTGCATGCAGTTGGTGGAAGATGTTAATTGGGTTGACTTACAACTGCCCATATCACTGCAGCAATCAAAGAGGCCGGTGCTCCATGTCCCAGGGTTGGTGGTAGTCACTGTCACACCGGAGGTTGGCTGCTGTTGGACTGCCATGTCTGAAGGATACCAGAAAGAAAATGCAGTTATCAATCAAGTTTAATGCTTTAATAAGACTCTAATATGCATCTCAGGGTGTTTCCTTGTGCATGTGAGCTACGACAAAGACCAAGCAGTGTTTACAAACTAGCTTTACTTTACCTTCATAAAACGTTCCCCTATGGGCCTATACTTATCTGCTTGTGCCAAGCAAGAGAAGCAGTGTTCTTTACCTCATAGTTTTTTTTTTCAACTGAACCTGCATGTCAATCATGATTGCGTTCATACATGCTTGATTTGACCCATATGAAAAGCAGATTGCAAAATATTTTGATAAAAATCTAAATGTTACAATCTGTGATTTCCCATCATGACAAAAGACAAGACGTGGGAGGTGGTACATATCTGTGAACAAGACTCAATTTTACAAAGTTTGACAAATAATGTCCAAATTCAGTCAAATTCCTTGTGATCAAGTATTGGTCCATTGTCTATTGAGATAATATATCACTCAACTCCACTCACTTGTGGGATCAGATAACATTATACGGTAAAACCCAACAAGGTAACATTCAGCTCAAAACATCTGGCTGTAACAGTGACTCTACGGGCCCCACACACATCCTACCTCTACTGCGCGTCTACCTCGCGTCTGCGTCTGACTTTTGGTCACAGACTGTGAAATCAACGTAGAGCGAGCACACATCCAACCTCAGACGCACTGCTGAGGCGCGTCGGAGGCACGTCTGCAGCGACGCTCCCCTTCACCTCAGGAGGCTCGCCTATTTTTTTCTGAGAGCAGCGCGTCTCTCTCGCGTCTCTGTGCTTTAACTGATAGAGAAATACTCTGCTGACAGTCATACCAGCAGCATTCACTCTAGTTACACGTTTACCCGGTGTGTTTATTTCAAAATAAAACATCCCTCAGTCCTATACGCGAATAATCCCTTTATTTCACGATTTAATTGTGCAATCAAAATCCGAGGGATTTAAAACCTAATTTTCAATTAGTTCTGGCATTTCATTTTTGGATAAATGACACATATAGAGATCCAATATAGTGAAGAAATAAAAAAGATCATGATGAGCGCAACAGTTTTCCGTTGCTCTATCTGTGTCTACGGCCTTCTTCTTCCCCGACCACACCCCCCTCTCTCTCTCCCGTATAAATCAGTAAAGTGATTTTTGAAATACTGGCTGAGAGTCATATTGACTTCATACTGGCAGCTTTCGCTGTAGTTTCACCATTTCCTGGTGTGTCCCCTTCAAAATAAAACTTCCAACAAGCGAACATATGGCAAAAAAAAAGAAAAAAAATGGCAATGGGGCGCACGGATTACTGTCCAGACTCAATATAAATCATATGCATCATAGATGACATGAAAGAACTTCATTTTTAATGGGAATTATCTATGAAAACTCTATGTAGAAAGATGCTTTTAGAAGCAGCACTGCAGCAGCAGCAGCTGCTGAGACGTTGCATGTGTGTCCGAGAAAAGTCCGAGAGAGGCAGCAGTAAGGTAAGGCGACGCGCTCCAGAGGTAGACGCAGGATGTGTGTGGGGCGCGTAGGCTTTGAACATTAAGGTTGATTAAAAAAACAAAGCTCACTTTAGTGGAATGCTGCCAGAGGGTTGCTACATTTATTTTACCACTCGTTCTTTCAGTTCCAACATAACGTGACATTATGAAGCAATTCAACTTCAAACTCGACTCAGCCGATTTACTATACTACTGTATTTTGAAATACTATAATGAAGAATTGTATTGAGGTCTGACACTGTCCCATAATGAAAGTTACGTTGGAATAATTTTAGTTTTAGCAAAATCAACTTGAAACAAATATGTAAACTGAATATTATCAATACCAATAGACTAAGAAGAATTACAAAGCCTGTGCTATTTGTGAATATTTCGGATTAAAGTGAGATAAACTGTGCTGCAGTTTTAGTGAACCTGCAGCATTGTCCTTATGTGACACCTGTCAGCCAATCAGGAATGAGTCTCAAAAGACTTCAAAAACTTTTAAAAACACCGCCCTTGCGTCCCCCCTGAGGCTCTTGTGAAATCTGGGTGTGCTGTACTGCACCTTCAGAGAGAATCTGAGGGAAGTTGTGGCTGACCACATTTTTATATCCAACTCAACTTCATAGGCTACTGATAATATAATGAACTAATGTTGCAACCTGTGCTTTTATACAAGGCTTCTGTGATAGCCAGTGTGAGTATTACTAACATTTTGACTAGTTCAGTTAGAGCAAGAACAACTTTGCGAATAGTGCTGCATACAGGTTGATTTTTGATATTTTGTGTATTTTCAACTGAATGCTTGTGGCAAAAAAGCCCTATGTGCGCTTGCTGCACGCAGAGTTACAGGAACCTTGTGTACCACCACAGTGTAGTCTAGCATAACAACCACAATATGTTTCACTTAAGTATTTGTCAGTCGAAATAAGACCATACACAGCATACAGAAGTTCAAAGTTGAAAAAAAAGATCTAACCCAACATTCAGTGAAAATATATGTATTATAATGGATTTATAATTAGATATAATGGGACGGTTATTTTTGACCAGAAACACAGAAATATATTAAATGAACACAGCCCCTTGTTTGATCTACATTTAGTGTTTTTATGAGATCCAATGACTAGGGGCTAGAATGTGAAGAAGCTGCTATAAAATAATGATTTAATTGGTTATTTAAAGGTCACTGCAGTCTCAACAAAATTGTCTCAATAAAGCTAATAGAGAAAGTTTTGCTTACCTTGTCTTTGGTTCCGAAAGAGTTCAAAATCCAAGGGAAAAGAGTTGGTCTGTTCAGGAACTGATGCAAAAGGTGTGTGAAGAGGACACTGCTGCACCTACACCACAGTTTGTTTTTCTGATAAAGCCCGCCTTTGTGAGTGGGTGTGTGTGCAATTGTGTCTGTGGCTGTCTGTCTGAAGGAGAAGCAAGCGTCTGATCGGAGTGAGTCGGTCTTTAGTGAGACAGCAGTGAGGGAGATTTGAGACACTTTAATTACATTTTTGTTATATTACACGAACATTAAAGGTCACATATTGGTTCAAAATTGTAATTTGTGTTCTGCTATAAACTGTTTTCATGGAGTACTGTCCAGAAAACTGTATATATTTCACAGTGCCATTGCTATCTCTCTTTTAAAGCAAGTTATCTAGCATCATCTCAGATCCATAAGTGTGATAAAACATGATAAAAACCATCAAAACAGACATTGGGAAGGATTTTTACCTGCTCCGCCATTGTAGGCGCATACACATTCACCCATCTGTTGCTCTGGCAGTGAGACCATGGAGTGTATATACTATATATGAGCAGGCCTGCCCACACAGATGGCTGGGCCCCTGAAAACCTCCAGTCAATGGGCCCTGTCAAGTAATCTGAATCCCTAACTGCTCCTTGCCACCTCTGGAAGAAAGCCATAATAATGCTTTCTTACCAGTAGGCCTCTTTGGATCCCTAACTGCTCCTCACCACTTCTGGAAGAAAGCCATAATAATGCTTTCTTACCAGTAGGCCTCTTTGCAAGGCCCGGGACAAGGCTCTGAATATACCAAGCAACTTAAAGGTAGTATATAATCATGCTATGTAAACACAGAGATTATAACCATATGTAACCGCATGCAAGCTAAAGCTATGAAGTAAAAATGTAATGAATTATGTTGTTACCATGAAATGGTTGATTGATGTATTAATGAATAATATGATTTAGCGGTATTATGATGTGTCATTATGTTAGGGTGTATTCACACATGGAAAGTCCGTTAGTTCACTTGCTTTGGTCCAGACCAAATAGAATTTGGATTTTTTTGTTTGGTGTGGTCCACTTTCATATTGCCCCTTTTGCAAGTGAACCAGCATTACGAAGCAAAACCACACGTGATCTAAGGTCATTCATTCATTGGACAGACATTCTGGGGTGGAGAGAAGCAGGAAGAACGAAGTAAAAACTGCGAATTTATCATTGATATAATATGGAGTTAAAAATAATAAAAATGCCTACATCTAGCCTTTAAATAAAGAAGAAAAAAATCTAATTATTGTTGTTTCATATGTTTATAATATGTAGCCCTATGACAATGCCACGTTATGTGGCTTCTAGCCTACGATGTGAAACATCATTTTTACTGTATTTTTGCTGCTGGACGCGCGACTCGCGTGAAGAATAGGCTCAAACTGAAACACAGCTGATTAAGCTGTGTATCAGCTGGGTGTCAGTTCGGCGCAGTTCAGCACCAAACTGACACGGGGACAGTATTGACGGTCCCGTTGGGAAGAACAATAAAAACACACACTTCATGCAAAGCGCAGCGTGAACCTGTTGGCACTGTAGGCTACGGGAGACGCTCCTCTCCATCTGATCGCTGATCCGCACGCATCATTATCAAATATAATATTTTCGCTCGGGGCTCCCGGTCAAACCACAACTAATCTTCCTAACAATGGCGACAACAACACTTTCCCTTAATGTGAAGCTGATGGCGATTTATTAAAAAAGAAAAGAAAGAAAGGGCGCAGTGCTTCCTGCAATTGGGTCGGATCGAGTCCGGCCAAATTCACACCACAAACGAACTGCAGCAGAGTGCGTTTTGAAGCGCATCGAGACTACCTCTTCAGCTGGGTCTCGGAGCGTTTGTTTGGTCCGCCCCCGAGTGCGATTGCTGTATTCACACCTGTCTGAAAGATGCGCACCGAAGGTGGAAGTGCACCTGAGTTCGTTTCAACCGAACTAAACACAGCATGTGTGAATACACCCTTAGAAGTGACAGGATGCGGCACAGGAAGCTGGCAGCATCCTGTGCAAGCAGGTGTCAAGATGGAAATCAAAGTAGAAAGTTATTGTTGTTGCCATGAGAGAAGCTCTTAGTATTAAACATGTCCAGCTGCTGGCTCTGGGCCAGGCTTTTGAAATGGCCGTAAGCGGAGCCGCGGCTCTGTGTAAACACCCAACTATGAATAGATATTGACATAAATATCTAAAAATAAAGATTAACTTAGTTAGGTTCTTGGCTTCCAAAGACCATGGGACCCCAAGTGGCTAGGCCCTAGAAAGCCTTCCCACTTTCTACCCCTTATGGGCGGCCCTGTATATGAGTGAGACGAGTGTCGGTAGCGTTCTGTCTTCTGATTGGATAAAAAATTTGGGATACTCCAATAAGTTTATTTGTTGATTACATGCAAAGCAGCTGACTGAGAGATCGGCTTTATGAAACGCGCACATTTTGTAAGTGATCACTGTATGAATAAAGAGCGATTTAACACTTATATTATCATAAATAAACTGCTTACTTCACCTTTAAGCCTCTGTCTGACAGTTAGATTTAGAAATATCTGGGGGTGTGGCTTATCACAGGTGGAGGAAGTGCTGAGTTAAGTTGGTTATGAGGGGGCGCTGCTTCTACCCTTATGATGTGTTTTTCTAGCCCAGAAGTTTGCGTTGCTGACGTGTGGTTTATAGTGTATCAGGAACAGAAACAGGTCGACCGCCATTCCACAGTTCTTACCTGTTTGGTTCCAATTGTGATAGTTTAGACCAGGGGTGTCAAACTCATTTTGGTTCGAGGGCCACATACAGCCTCTCTGATCTCAGGTGGGCCGGACTAGTAAAATAATGGCAAAATAACTCCAAATCCCTAACTTTGTTTTTCAGTAATATGCTTTATCACTCAGCCTACATTTGTAACCTACATTATCACGGATCACAAGGGATCTCTGTAGCCCCCAGGAGATGTCTTAGTAAAGGTTGCTGCCGGCCATGGGAATAGGAGGTGCGGCGCGCAGCGCCGCAGCAAAAATTTTGGGGGTATTTTGCTCAAAGATGCCAATGTGCACTAATGAAATAAACAACTGTTTATTTGAATACACAAATACAACAGGCACTGACCTTACAGTTGTCCAATTTTGTTTACTATATGTACAGGGACACATTTTGTGCAAACATGCAGACAAAATACAATTAAATAAAAGTGCAACTTCTACTGTTTTGATTTATTTTTAAATACAGAGGTTATTGGTTGTTTTGGAATTCGTTTTTCCCAATTTAAAACATAAAAATAAAGCAGCATTGAAAATTAGGAAATAAATCTTGTAGGCCTACACTAGCATGCTCCTGCTTGTTTTGCGCACACAGAGCCGCAGACACACCACGCTTGCTAGTACATTAATTGTTCAGCACTAAAAATAAAAATAGTTTTATTTTTATAAAAAAGTAATAAAATAAATGTACTAAAAATAAAAATGTTTTTTTTTTTTTGGTTTTTACTTTGCCATAAAGCACTGTAGGAAACATTAATAGCGGTGAAGCAGGATTGCCATTTACCATTTCCCACGTTGCTAAAATGTGCTTTTTTTATTTAGGCTGCCCCCTAGCGGCAGGAGTGAGCATTTCGGTTATTTCTTTAAAAATTCATAACTCCTCACAGGAATGGGCTAGAGACTTACTTTTTTTTTTGACATACTCAGAAATTTATGCTCTACAGGTCGCGGGCCTGATCAAATCATCTCGCGGGCCGGATCCGGCCCGCGGGCCGTATGTTTGACACCCCTGGTTTAGACCTTGTCCAGTATGTTTTTTCTGTTTATCAAATGTTTTACATTTATTCAAGTTCTTTTTCGGTTGACTAAAGGGGACTTATTTTTTCTTCTTATAACATTAACTTCATAATCAATAACAATAACACCATTTCGATGCATTACTTCCCCAAGAGAGGCTTCACCGCTGTAAACACTGATAATATAAATAGTCCAGCAGATAGTCAAAACAATCGTGCATTTTGCGATAAAAGCATGAAACTTTGCATGAAGCTAGAATAAGGAAATAAGAAAAAATTTGGCTATAGTGCCAAGCTGGATTCGAATTGAGCATTCCGTGGCGGCCATTTTGGAAAATGGCCGCCACGGAATGCCAGAATGAGCTGCTTTCATCTAAAATCCTCAATATCTCTGGATCTATTTATCATAGAAACCTCATTTTTGTGACAAATTGTATGTTTTCAATGTCATATATCAGTTAAATATTGTTTTTTTGTTCATGGCACTTTGGCGGCCATTTTGGAAAATGGCCACCAAAGTGCACCGCTTTCTTACAACCTCTATATCTCTGGATCCATTGATCATAGAAACCTATTTTTGGTGTCTATTGTAGGTTTCCAAGATCATAGATTCAAATTAACACTGTTTGGAGACCCTTTGAATAATATTTACTTTACTGTGTCATGAAGGTGACAATGGCTTAAGGTGGCCAGAATATGCAGATTTCTGTTCATCACTCCAAGTATCAAAATTGATGGCAAAAATCAGTGATATATATTTCAGATTATAATGAAAAGACAAACAAAGGATAAATTAATATATGTTTACTTCACAAGTTGATTAAAATGCGCTATTAGAGTGTAGTTGATTTAGTCAGCAAGATCCTCCACATTTGCAAAGAGCTGTGCAGGCAAGAAGAGCTTTTGCGCATTTGCAGTTTTTTTGACAGCCTTTGGTGCATCCACACCGCAAAAGTTCTTGGCAAACCTTGCTTGCTTCTGGAAGTGAGCTCCAGACAACTTCCCATGGCCCTCCATTGACATTGGTCCAGCCCCATCCTTCAGGTCTCACAAGATTCATTACAGGCTGCAGTGATTGGCTCCAGCAATGGCCCGCCTGATAAGCAGCTCTCCACACATGTTGTACTAGGGCTCCTCTTGATGGCGGAATACTGTTGACATCTCTTCCTTTGCGGGCAAACAGATCTACCCGTGCATCATTGACACAAATCTTTGAGCTGGTTTTGTCGTACAATAGTACAACAAACCTTTCAAGTGTGTCCATGGCATCTTCAACCTCAGTGAGTTGCGGCTGATCCATTAATTTGGAAAATGCTGTGGTCACTTCAGGATAGAGTTGCCAGATTTCCCATGCAGTTCGTTTCCCTCTTCCTTGAAAAGCTGACACTGTGTCACACCCAGTCATGGCATGGAAAAATGGAAGTGCTAGGCTTTTTTCACGGCCTATGGCAGCATATATTTTATGCACTGCAATAAGTCGAAAATGTTTGCTAGTTCCATATGCTACCCACAGTGTGGACAGTAGTGAGGTCAGCTGGGCAAAGACATGAATTGCAAGTACTACTACATCGCTGTCTACTGTGCGTATAAGTATTGTATCGTACTGCTTTGCTGCATCTGCAACATGTACCATAATGCGACTGTCAGCCTCCTCATGGGAACAAGGACTTATGCCTTCAGTTGATGTTGGCTGTCGACAAACCACTTCTTCATTGAAACTTTCAAGTGCTGATTATTTGTTTTTCAGTGGGAATAGATATGACTTCTCTGCTCAAGAAACCAAACAGTTCAGTTTTATTATCATCCACTCTGAGGAACTCTCCCCAGTTTTTTGGGACTGCACTTTGAGGTTCTACTCTTCGACGCACACCTTCCCCTCTGTGTTCTCTTGTTTGTTGTTTAAGCGAATCGGGTCTATATGTGTCCCATACAATATCCACCCTCTTTGCTTTGACCAACTGCATCTTTATGTAGGGAATGAATATGTTTTGGGCATAATCATGAAATGTCTTTGCAGAGCCAGGCTTCAGCATATGAACAACTGCTGGACCATCTAACACCACTGCATCAACCTTATGTTGCACGTCATCCTCTTCTTTTGTGGATTCCTCCAGGCAATGGACTATATCAGATTTAGTTCCTGCTCTTAGCTTCCCTCTATCAGAAAGTGATGGAGGACAGCTCTGATTTTCGTGGGCAAAAAATTCCTCCAGGTTACCGTCACGGACTTGGCAGGCTTCATAAAGACGTGAAAAAAGATTACGATCATATTTCAATGATGATACTTGCTCCTGAACCTTTGTTCTTCTGTGTGATTTTGGTGAGGCAAAGATACGTAGTTTGTTTTTCCGAATCGTGTGGTCTAACGACTTTGTTCTGTCAACAAGTCGTTCTTTGACAAAGTTGTCAAACTGCTGACAACCATGCCCTCCACTTGAGCTAATGTTTGCAATGCAGACATTTCATGATTATGCCCAAAACATATTCATTCCCTACATAAAGATGCAGTTGGCCAAAGCAAAGAGGGTGGATATTGTATGGGACACATATAGACCCGATTCGCTTAAACAACAAACAAGAGAACACAGAGGGGAAGGTGTGCGTCGAAGAGTAGAACCTCAAAGTGCAGTCCCAAAAAACTGGGGAGAGTTCCTCAGAGTGGATGATAATAAAACTGAACTGTTTGGTTTCTTGAGCAGAGAAGTCATATCTATTCCCACTGAAAAACAAATAATCTGCACTTTCAATGAAGAAGTGGTTTGTCGACAGCCAACATCAACTGAAGGCTTAAGTCCTTGTTCCCATGAGGAGGCTGACAGTCGCATTATGGTACATGTTGCAGATGCAGCAAAGCAGTACGATACAATACTTATACGCACAGTAGACAGCGATGTAGTAGTACTTGCAATTCATGTCTTTGCCCAGCTGACCTCACTACTGTCCACACTGTGGGTAGCATATGGAACTAGCAAACATTTTCGACTTATTGCAGTGCATAAAATATATGCTGCCATAGGCCGTGAAAAAAGCCTAGCACTTCCATTTTTCCATGCCATGACTGAGTGTGACACAGTGTCAGCTTTTCAAGGAAGAGGGAAACGAACTGCATGGGAAATCTGGCAACTCTATCCTGAAGTGACCACAGCATTTTCCAAATTAATGGATCAGCCGCAACTCACTGAGGTTGAAGATGCCATGGACACACTTGAAAGGTTTGTTGTACTATTGTACGACAAAACCAGCTCAAAGATTTGTGTCAATGATGCACGGGTAGATGCATCTGTTTGCCCGCAAAGGAAGAGATGTCAACAGTATTCCGCCATCAAGAGGAGCCCTAGTACAACATGTGCGGAGAGCTGCTTATCAGGCGGGCCATTGCTGGAGCCAATCACTGCAGCCTGTAATGAATCTTGTGAGACCTGAAGGATGGGGCTGGACCAATGTCAATGGAGGGCCATGGGAAGTTGTCTGGAGCTCACTTCCAGAAGCAAGCAAGGTTTGCCAAGAACTTTTGCGGTGTGGATGCACCAAAGGCTGTCAAAAAAACTGCAAATGCGCAAAAGCTCTTCTTGCCTGCACAGCTCTTTGCAAATGTGGAGGATCTTGCTGACTAAATCAACTACACTCTAATAGCGCATTTTAATCAACTTGTGAAGTAAACATATATTAATTTATCCTTTGTTTGTCTTTTAATTATAATCTGAAATATATATCACTGATTTTTGCCATCAATTTTGATACTTGGAGTGATGAACAGAAATTTGCATATTCTGGCCACCTTAAGCCATTGTCACCTTCATGACACAGTAAAGTAAATATTATTCAAAGGGTCTCCAAACAGTGTTAATTTGAACCTATGATCTTGGAAACCTACAATAGACACCAAAAATAGGTTTCTATGATCAATGGATCCAGAGATATAGAGGTTGTAAGATGAAAGCGGTGCACTTTGGTGGCCATTTTCCAAAATGGCCGCCAAAGTGCCATGAACAGAAAAACAATATTTAACTGATATATGACATTGAAAACATACAATTCGACACAAAAATGAGGTTTCTATGATAAATAGATCCAGAGATATTGAGGATTTTAGATGAAAGCAGCTCATTCTGGCATTCCGTGACGGCCATTTTCCAAAATGGCCGCCACGGAATGCTCAATTCGAATCCAGCTTGGCACTATAGCCAAATTTTTTCTTATTTCCTTATTCTAGCTTCATGCAAAGTTTCATGCTTTTATCGCAAAATGCACGATTGTTTTGACTATCTGCTGGACTAAAAGGAACACCACCACTATTTGTGAAACTCGTCTTTATCATACATCTGCAACATCCCTGTTTGGTTGTTTTAACTTCTCCTACATTTCTTTATTGTTTAATATACTGTATGTTACCAATACAGGAGTCTGTTGCCCTTGAAATATTTAAAACATTTGGGTTTTAATGACCTCCAATGCAAATGTCTCAGTTAACTTAACTTGCATATCAGTGTGGAGTTGCAGCCTCTCTTTCTACAGTTTTATATCAATTATTTTTAGCAGCAAAACTAATTGATGTCAGGCTTTATGGAAGGGTTTTCTGACTAACTATTTGTGCTGGTCTTTTTCCATGTAGGTTTTTAAATATAGATCTTGTCTAACTATCGCTCGTAAAACTTCATCTATGGGCCTACTGCTGAGGTAGTGTCAAAGCATTGTCATTCAACTTCTCCTCTTTCGTAATTGTGGGTCTTTTATAATCATGCAACAACTATAGATCATCAAACTTGATTACCAGCAAAGTAAATTCAGTTCCCCATCAATGATCATTAAGCTATTGTTACATTGTAGCTGATTCATTTAGTTTTTAAAATTGGTTTGAATTAAAAATGCAAAATACATATCAATCATCTGTGTAAAGATTAAAACTTGAAATGTTAAATATGTATAAAACCATGTTGATCAAAATCTAAGCTTTGTAAGCGGTCCTGTGGTTTGGGAGTATGTGTCACACATTCTCCAACTTTCACATCATGACCAAAGATGGAAAATTCACACAAGTTTTACAAGGTTGGACCAATAATTGAAAGCCAAATTTGTATCAAGGTTGAAACCTTTATTGGTCACTTGTCTACTGAAATGATATGGGCCTACAGTATCATATTATACATTTATACAAATTGTTTTTCTTTTCATGTAACTCAGATAACATTATACAGCATCCCCAACATGTTAACATTCAGCTCAAAACATCGGGCCTTAACAGTGACTCTAAGGCTTTGAACAATAAGGTTTATATGAAAGAAAAAAACTGCTTGATTTAGGCCTCAAGAAATCTCACTAATGTACCACATTCATATGCTCAGTGCTAAATACTGCTAGAAAATGGTGTACATGCCATGATGTACAAATGTTAACAGATAGAGTTGTAGGCTACATAATTTAGTCTACATTAAGTTTTCCACCTCAAACTGACCACAGTCCAAACAAAACTAACCGCGTTTTATCTCTAGAACTTTCAGAAAAACTAGAAGCTATATGTTTTTTGACAAACGTGTCATAAACCAAAGCAGAACGATTGTGTCTTATCCCCTGATGACCTGCGTGGTGACTACAGAAGAGGTGGCCCGTCCTCCCCCTCTGATCTTCAACTCCCGGTTCATCTGGCACCAGACACAGGGGTAGCACCAGAGCAGGCTGCAGCAGTCTCCACAGCAACCGCCCTGTGGGAAATGAATGAATATGTTTGGCATAAAAAGGACTGAAAAATTCTTTACCATGGTCGCCACTGACCCTAAGGCAGTGCTTCTCAAATGGTGGGGGCGCGGGCTGCCTTGATTTCCAGCTGACCAAAACATTTTTTATTTTTTTTGTGCTAGCGAGTGCGATGTGTGCTTGTGTATGGTCATACCTGCGCGAAAGGCCGCGATTTGCAGTAAATAAACATCCACATTGTCTCCAAGTGTCTCTGTAGGCTATTTAAAAAGAAATCAAGCAAGTAGACTAATAATAACATTAATGAATTATTGGTTATCGCATCACAGAAGGCATATAATAATAAAAAAACACAACCTTAACTATGTCTACAGTTTTAAAATGTTTTGAATGAAATGCAAACCTCAGTGAATCATTTGCTCTTGTTTCTCTGTCCTGAGATTCACACAGACTGAGCAGTCTTGTTTAAATGTTACAGATTGAGCTAATAAACTGAACTTTGATTTTTTTGCTGCAGAAGTTATCTCAGCTAATTTTTTTAATCTAATTTGATAATAAGGTGATTGTATGCAGAATGCTCGTGCCAGAAACTCATACAGTGGTTTTGTACAGATAAATAAATAAATATTAGCAGGTTCTCAATAGTATTTTAATTTAGGGGGGGCGTGAAAACATTTCTGTCCCCTAGGGGGGGCATGACAGAAAATAATTGAGAACCACTGCCCTAAGGAATTAACATGAGGCGCAGAAAACAAGCATTAACAACAGACAAATATGGAGCTACGTTGGCATTATTTTGGTGTTATCTGGTGTGATCTTGGTGATATATTGCCTCATTTCCATACATTAATCAGTGGGCTACACTCACGGACCTATAAAGGCTACACTGTGTCCCGCTGCCACAATGTAACCATAGTTAGACTGTAGCTGCCGGTGCCAGCGCTGTTGGCTCACTGTCTCTGTCAGCTTGCACCGAGCTGTCTCTGTGCATAAAATTACCGGCGTAATACGCTCACAAAACAAGGGGAATAAATATATAAGCGGCCAGTTTGGCCAAGCAAAAAACGAGAGACCGATAGCTTGACCACAGCTTTTCCACAACCCGATACTTTGACCCATATTCTGTTGTCAATTTTGAATACATTACATTACCCCCTTCCTCATATATTGTGTCTCCCTTATCTAACTATAAAATCCAACTATGCAAATCAAGGACTGTCCGTGTGTCTGTCATTCCTCATTTCTCTCCTCAACGACTTGACCTATCAAGCTGAAATGTCACATGGCCCTTCAATATACCTCGACTGTTTTTTACCCCTAATTTATGTACTGATACCCCCCCCCCAGAAAACTATGTGACATCTTTTGTATGCTGTTAGATATGACTATTTCTACCTCCTACTTTTTTCATTCCACTATTTATACTTGTATCTAGCACTATAGGGCTATGTGCCCTTTTCACTCTTGATTTAGCTGATTTGTTGAGCACAGATAATGGCAGGTGAGTGTTGAGACAATATAGAAACTTAAAGTTTCTCTGGCTTGCTGAATGGTTTCTGCCTTAATTTGCCCCCAAACTGTAGAATAACTTATCTCTCACTTTTAGATAATCCAATTCAATTGCCATTTTAAAAGATGTCTCAAAACTCACTTATATTCCTAGCATTGTTTTACTCTTTGCTGTTGTTCTTATGTTTGTTTTACATTTCTTCCTTATAACTTTAGAAAAGTGCTTTATTAACACATGTTTTAGTTTTCGTTCCTCCACCATGGCGTGTTCCAAACGACACCAATTGGCTGAGAAGCATGCAACAACTGGTGTGTGATTCTATTGTATTTAGGTGTGAAAAAATAGGGGAAGTGTCTCACAGCTGCACCGCGACATTTTGAAACTATAAACATTAACCACACCAACAGCTTTTCAAACCGGCACTTCCTTACTTAAATCCTCCATCTCTGTGTGTGCTAGTATGTAGACGCAAGACAGAAATCAAACACACTCAAAAGGGGTCAAGGTTTGATTCACCTAAATTCTAAAAAAACTTTAAGTATCTACATTTACTCACCAAGATCTAGTAGTTATAGGGATGTGTATTGGCAAGGACTTCACGTTACGATACGATATATTTCGATATTCAACATGGTTCAATGAAAATGTAACAACAGAGCTGAAATACAAATTGCTGTGTAAGATCTGGTTGGTCTTAAAACATCTAAATCGCATTCTATTGATAATTAAGCTCAAACTTTAATTCAAAGGCAACTAGCCCCACAGCTACATCTACATGAGTGGAGGTTGTAGTACCTGTTTAAAAACCTGAATTTTTATCTTATCGATACTGAAGTTAACAATACAATACAGATCACAAAAATAAACATCACGATATATATTGCCGTATCGATATTTGCACAGCCTTAGGTAGTAACAGTTGTGAGTCAGTGCGTTTCCATGGCACAGCTAGATTGGATTAAGACATATACCGAACTAGACACTCGAACGGACCGTGCTACTTGTCTGAGTATACATGGCCTTTCAGGAATCGGATAAATGTCCGATGCATGGCTGTCTCCACTATGCTAGGTGGCGCTGTAGCCCTTTCAACGAGTGGTTATAGAGCCACGTCAGGTTCCCTTCCGGCAGCAACCCTACTATTTTTTACGTCGTCTCCTTCCACTTCCTTGTGAAATCCTCTGCAGGGATTCTCGAGCAGGCGCAGAACGCAAACTCCGATATCCGATCCCTGTATACATGCAGAGAGAATGCCGACTATGAACAAGTTATCTAGGTGTTCTTATCCGACTTTACTTGTCCGTTAATGTGCCGATTTGTGTGCGAAGTAGATGTTTACATGCATTTTACAAGTCCTGTTGAAGTTTAATTCGTTTATTTACCCGATTATGAGTCTGCATGTAAACACACTGAGGGAGAAAATGTGTTTGTTTATCTTCACCCCGTGTTTACCCCCCCTAAAGCCTTACATGGATGTTGTTGCGTTCTCTGATGGAGGAGCGCATTATGCAGGACACCACGCAGCAGAAGTCCAGCAGAGGCATGCAGCAGCACCAGCCATGGTCAGCCGCTGTCTGGCACTGCATGCAGGGGAAGCACCACAGCCCACAGCAGCCTAAGGGCCAGAAGAGAGGGGGAAAAGAAGAATAGATCAACTTTATGAAGGAATGAGGAGGTCTCAAAGAGTGCTATGCTTCACTGATTTGTCTTTGACAGATGTTGTGTTCTACCGTCCTTTTAGAAGAATAAAAGCAGTCGTATAAAATATGAACCAAAATATTAGCCAAAGTCTGCAGTGTCACTCAGTGCGTTTCCATGGCACAACTAGATTGGATTATCACATATCGAACAAGACACTCGAACGGACCGTGTCACTTGTCTGAGTATACATGGCCTTTCAGAAATCGGATAAATGTCCGATGCATGGCTGTCTCCACTATGCTAGGTGGCGCTGTAGCCCTTTCAACCATGCTTTCAACAAGTGGTTTTAGAGCCACGTCCGGTTCCCTTCCGTCAATAACCCATGGTGTAGCCTATCACGCGCAGGCACACAAGCACAGAACGAGAAGTCCGATATGCGATATCCGATCCCTGTATACATGCAGAGAGAAAGCCGACAATGAACGAATTATCTAGGTGTTCTTATCCAACTTGTCTTGTCCATTATTGTGCCGATTTGTGTCCGAAGTAGATCGGATAAAGGTGTTTACATGCAGTTTAAAAGTCCTGTTGAGGTCTTATTCGTTTAGTTATCCGATTATGAGTCTGCATGTAAACGCACTGTGTTTCAGCTGTGAGAAGCTTTTTTTTTAGTAGGTATTTCTTTCAGGCTTCACCGACGACAGGGGACAGGCTTTATGCTACCACTGCAGGTGGAAACTTTAAATGTGTCTCTTGTGAGTATGCCATCGGTCAGAGCCATTTACAGAAAAATATTTAGTTTTGATCTTTGTTATTTCACTTAACTTAATTAGTATTTAATCAACATCGGCTTGTGATTGGTGTGGTATTTTGTTAGCCTTGGCTTGCCATTGGTCAAAAGAATAACTTGCTATATGCTTGTTCTTCAGTTGAAGCCGCACATCCTGGAGAGCACATTAGTTTTTGACACGGTTTTTTCTGTGCTAATCCGTGTATAGCCTTCTTTTATTTTTGTACGTGTATATTGACAACAAGTTCAGTAAACTACAAAAAAGGAAACCTGTAACTACGGAGTCTTTTTTATCTGAAGCACACGCTTGGTGTTTGGGGCTTGAGTGCGCATTTTCTCTTGCACCATCTTTATTGAAGTGCAATACTAAATTGCGGCAGAATTTATTAAAGTTTCTAAGGTCTTACTATTTTCCCACATGAGGGCAGAAGTTCATACTTAGTTGGATTGCTTACTGTTTATTGAACCATTAAGGATTTAAAATTAATATAGGCCTAGTGTTTTTTCCTCAAGAATGAATGAGTTTATTGGGTGGACTTACAGGTGCCCATATCACTGCAGCAGTCGCAGAGGCCAGTGCTCCACCCCCCATGGCCTTGGTTGGTGGTGGTCACGGTGGACACCACAGTGGTTGGCTGATGGTAGACGGCCATGTCTGAAGGATACCAGAAAGAAAATGCACAAATCAATCAAGGCCCCTGATACTGTCAAAAGTGTCGCTTCCTGAAACTGAATCTTATTAGGGTGCTTTGTTGTTCATGTTAATAAATTACTTACAAAGAACAAGCTGTGTTTACAGACTAGCTCTACATAGCCTAGGCCTAGACTACACATTTTCCCCAAAAAACACCTTCAAAAGCTAAACTAAATTTAAAGCAACTTCGTAAAGGTAATGTTAACTTCATAATCCGAATTATTTTTTTAGACCTGTGTCAAAATATTATTTAAGACATTTCTGGACTTTTAAAGGCCTAGAATTCATTATTTGATACTTTCTAAGGACCTTCAGAAACCCTAATAATCCTAGATAGAGAATGTTATCCATAATGCCCACCCTAAAACAGGTGTTTTTTGTCTACATTTCTATGCTTTCTAGTAAGATAACTAAATAATTTAATCAAAATTACCGAAATGACCATGAATGTAGGTTAAATAAAGTGGCAACCTGTGCTGTGCATACGATGGGATATATAGCTAATAGGTACTTTTAATAAAATGTCGAAATGTGAATAAATACACAAAAACATATACATTTGAATTGAACTGTATCAAATTACAGTTTTTGTGTTCCCTGCAGGCTATTTTAATAGGCTAGTTGACACAGATACTAGCCATAGCCTACCAAATGTAAAGCCGGTGTTAAGCCGAAAGCTGTGACCTGCCAGAATGTGTGACCCTTGAGGGCGCTGTTATTATTTCTTAACTGATTTCAATAGACTGTAGGCATATAATGACCCAGTCTCACAGTGAAATGTTTTAATAATTATGTTGGTCCACAGCTCAAACATAGTAGTTTTACAAAAACATCCCTGCAATGAGAGATTAGTACGTGTTTTGCTTCCAATTTAAATGATTGAACAGTGGAAAAAGTATAGCCTACACACTTCACTGTCTGTGATGGGTAACTGGGTTGGTTATTCACCTTTAAAAAAAAATGTCAATTTTGAGAAACTACAATTTGCGCAGTGGACGAACGTTTTTACATAGCCTATATTTCACTATGACACTGGGTTAATTAATAAGAACAGCGCCCATAGGGTCACACATTCTGGCAGGTCACAGCTTTCGGCGTAACATGTGTTACTGTTCCTAGCCAATCTTAAGCTAACTAAAAATCGTCAAATAAAAGCACAAAATGTTACATGAAATGTACATTCTGAATCATGATTGGCAGTTTGATCTTGGTCTTTAGTTTCTCATGTTTTTAATTTAACAAATACATTATAAAATCATTGTGGGCAGAGCTTTACAATTATAAATGTTAGCTGATAGCAACTTAATGGTGTCTTAAAATGACACTTTAATTAGCTCCTACAGTTCCGTTAATGAAATTCGTGTAGCCTAAACAAACACAACAAGGGCTTTTGCATAGGTTAGTTAATAATAATTACAATAGTTAACTAGCATTCATTCATTCATTCATTTTTATTTTGGTTTTTGTGTCCTGCACTCAAAGTGCCCAACCCTCATGGGTTTATAGGACACCATCACATACTACATTACAATCAAAATACAGAATATTGTACAGCTGGGTCTCTGAACAACATACTTCTTCTTCTCTCCCAGGCTTTACAGAGAAAGGTTGCAACATAAAAGGTTCCCTTTTTAAAACACAACTCAAGTTTTTCATAGTCGTCGAACCAAAAGAAATCAGCATAAATGGAAGACATCGTAGTAAACAATACATCCCTCAAATCATCATAAACTGGGCAATAAAACATAAAATGAATCTCATTCTCAATCTCCCTGAGGTCACTAGCACATGTATGAAAAGTTAGCATTAATAAATAAATCAAATTTGTAAGTGTTGAACGTAAAAAGAAAAACATTTAGCTTTGTTATAACATCACTGAACTGAAATAAATGCGTTCAATAGGCCTGGAGATATTATTTTCTTCCTTTTCTACAGGATATGGAGCCTGCATTTAGTAAAAGCACTACAGGACAAACTCAGCCTAATTTTTGTCTAGGCTAATTGGTGTTTTTATCCGTTTAAATCTCTACAACTAGAATGTGAATTAGCTGCAATTACATAGGCCTAAACGAATGTAGATGTTATTTGCAGAAAAAATCTTGGTAAAATCCTTTTTTTTATAGGCTGGGTCACTGCGGTCTTAACATCAGCCAAAGACCGCAAAATTGTCCCAATAAAGCAATAAACAAAGTTCTGCTTACCTTGTCTTTGGTTTTGAACGAGTTTAAATCCAGAAACCCCGGAAAAGAAAGTTTGGTCAGTTCAGCACTTGATGCCAAACACGGGTACAAAGGGCAGGGAAGGAGTAGCTGCAGCTAGAGCAAAGTTTCCGTTTCTCGGTAAATACCTGCCCCCTCTGTAGCCTACTTTCGCTTATGCTCAACAGAAATCAAATAAGGCAATTTACATCAAACTACTGTAAAACAAAACAATACTGTGGGCTATGGTCCGGCTGAAAGATGGATGATGCATTCACGTGCCGTCGGACTTACTGCTTCACGCCAACTGTAACATTATTCTCATAATGGACTGGAAGAGTAGTATAGTGGAAACGCAAATTCGCGAAGCTGTGCAGCAGCTCAACGTTGTTCAAGCGTATCATTCAAATAGCCTACTAAAGGGAGTAGGCTATGAACTTCTCACTCATTGTATGAGGCACACGTAGACTACTAGGCTACTCTGGGCTATGCGTTGGTGGATCTAATAGTAGGCTACTACTATTCCTTAGACACACTAAACTATTTTGGGTCAGTTTAAACTCATGTGGGTCAATCACGCACAGGGTTAGGCTAATATAACACTAATACTTCCAAAACCTGTGCTTCTTGCGCAGTATTTGTATAATGACAAATGACATTAAACTGAGATGATAGTGAGGGGCATGTGAGGTCAACACAACTCCACCTGGTTTCACACAGCCAGACAACACTAGCAGACTATTAGTGCCACGCTACTGACACTGAGGATGAGGGGATAACAACAGTCACTTAGAAAATGTTGGACATATGAAAAAACGTGGTTGGAGTCAGATTTTGGAGAACGCTTATTAAAATAACGTTTTGTTCCAATTCAGTGAATATTTCCTCACGATTCACTACCTGTCCGTAGGTCCTATTGTGTGTGTAAAACAAAATCCAGTTTAATACACAACCTATAGGCTCTGTAAATGGGCATTTTTCAAGCTACTGTGGGCCCCTTTCTTTAAGTAAGCCTACCCTTTGTTTTTAATTGATAGCGCCTAGAGAGAGAGAGAGAGAGTGTGTGTGTGTGTGTGTGTGTGTGTGTGTGTGTGTGTGTGTGTGTGTGTGTGTGTGTGTGTGTGTGTGTGTGTGTGTGTGTGTGTGTGTGTGTGTGTACACACTGACTATGCTATCTATGGTACACACCAATAAGTAATGGAGCTATAATTCATCTGTGTGTAGGCTACTCGTTAATGTAATATCTACCATGAACACTGGGTGGCGTAATGAACTCAGGAATAAGTATGTTGGGGTTGATGTTTGTATTTCTTGACTATTAACATTTCAAATGTCTCAGTATGAGACTACATCACTTTTTATGTAACGATGGATCATGTATTCGGATAGTTATCATTATAAAGTCTACTGGTGATCTATTCTATCATTATCATTAGTTGTGTACAATTATTATTAGGTCTATAAAAGTTTTTATTTTTATTTTTTGCAGTTCCAAAATTAATTGTCTTTATGTTTTAAAGGGGTAGTTCAGGATTTTAGACATAGGGCCTTATTCCCAAGTTAGCCTTGGTGTTCTTTATCAGTGGAGACAGTTTTCAACACATTTAATTCAGTCCTTCTAGTTGCAGAGTGCGCGCACGGCATGGGGGGGGGGGATACCTAGCCTGCTACTAAAACAGTCTTACCCACTCCACAGTACACCCGAGGCCAATCAATTATAACGCCAGACTATCGATGTAAATGTCTGTGTTGATAGAATAATTTTAGAAATAAAACCAACCTCGCATCGCATGAATTATCGCATTTTGAGGGACTACTTTCTTAGCAGCAGCGGACTTCTACTTTGCTGTGTAACCGAATCACTACAGCAGAAAGTAAACAGAGCAGCGTGGGACAGAAACTGAAACTGCACTGCCACCAGTCTACCGTCATTCTGTCCCGGTTCTCTGCTGCAGCTCCAGCGGGGGCTGTCTCTACAGACACTCTTTCTCTTTCTGCCCTTTGAGCATCCCTCTCAATTCTTCATCAGTGTATTCCGGCTCGTACAGGTACGGGCAGCAGCAGGTAAACAAACTATTATAGAGCCTGTAACCTAGGTATTAGTCCGCCGCTGCCGCAGCCTACAAGGAATAAAGTCCCTCAAAATGCAATATGCGAGGTTGGTTTTATTTCTAAAATTATTCTATCAACACAGACATTTACATCGATAGTCTGGCGTTATAATTGATTGGCCTCGGGTGTACTGTGGAGTGGGTAAGACTGTTTTAGTAGCAGGCTAGGTATCCCCCCGATGCCGTGCGCTAGCTTAGCACGAGCGCACTCTGCAACTAGAAGGACTGAATTAAATGTGTTGAAAACTGTCTCCACTGATAAAGAACACCAAGGCTAACTTGGGAATAAGGCATTATGTCTAAAATCCTGAACTACCCCTTTAACGGACAATAAGAAAGACAATTTAAATTGGGCTATTATTTGTAATCAAACGAGCAAAGAACCGAGGCTGCAGTGTGTGTGTGTGTGTGTGTGTGTGTGTGTGTGTGTGTGTGTGTGTACACTGACTATGGTACACACCAATAAGTAATAATGGAGATATAATTCATCTGTGTGTAGGCTACTCGTTAATGTAATACCTGCCATGAACACTGGGTGGCGTAATGAACTCAGGAATAAGTATGGAGGGGTTGATGTTTGTATTTCTTGACTATTAACATTTCAAATGTCTCAGTATGAGACTACATCACTTTTTATGTAACGATGGATCATGTATTCGGATAGTTATCATTATAAAGTCTACTGGTGATCTATTCTATCATTATCATTAGTTGTGTACAATTATTATTAGGTCTATAAAAGTTTTTTTTTTTTGCAGTTCCAAAATTAATTGTCTTTATGTTTTAAGGACAATAAGAAAGACAATTTAAATTGGGCTATTATTTGTAATCAAACGAGCAAAGAACCGAGGCTGCAGTGTGTTTATATGTGTGTGTGTGTGTGTGTGTGTGTGTGTGTGTGTGTGTGTGTGTGTGTGTGTGTGTGTGTGTGTGTGTGTGTGTGTGTGTGTGTGTGTGTGTGTGTGTGTGTGTGTGTGTGTGTGTGTGTGTGTGTGTGTGTGAAGGAGAGAGAAAAAAGAGAAGTGAGCGTCATGAATCATACTGAGTCAGTCTTCAGTGAGACAGCGGTGAGAGAGGATCATGCAGCGGACAAACTTTCTCTCCCATCAGCCTCATCTTCATCCTATAAGTCCAGCCACGTCTCAGGTGGAGGAATGATGTCAGCGAACAACACCACGTGGTCAGCAGAGGCGAGGGGCTTCACCTGCGTGCGTTTCTACGTGTCCACGGTGTCCTTCTTGGTGCTGCTCTTCTTCAACCTCATCATCAACCCCACCATTGTGCGCGTCAAGCAGCTCCGCCGACACGCGCGCTTTGTGCTGGTGTTCCACCTGCTGCTGTCGGCGCTCGTCTACCTGGGGCTGAGCAGCGTCTTCTACTACCAGATCCACCTGAGCGCCCGGCCCTCGCGCCCCGCCTGCCTGGCCATGATCACCGTGTTGATCAGCAGCGCCTCCAACATCCTCCTCACGCTCACGGCCATGGCTCTGGACCGCTACTTCGCCGTGTGCCACCCGATGCGCTACACATCCATGTGCGGCGCGGCGCACGCGCCCTGGCTTCTTGGGGTGATGACCTGGCTCGTGGCTCTGATCATCCCCCTCAGTCTGCTCCCCCAGCCGGACTCCCAGGGCACCGGGGACAACGGCTATAGTGGGGAGTGCGGCCCGGAGCAGCTGAAGAAAGGCGGGCTGCAGAAGGTGCTGTTCATAGGTCTGTGTACGATGCTCATCTTGTACAGCTACGTGAGGATACTGGTGGAGGGGCGGCGGTTAGGGGTGCTGAACCGACGCAACCGGGCCGGTTGTAGGACCATTGCCCTTCACGGCAGCCAGCTGGCGGTGTACCTCCTCCCCAACTTTGTCAACTTCTTGCTGACGATGTTGCAGAAACGGACACTCATCCAGCCGGAGACCAAAGAGCTTGCGGCCGTGGTCATCTTCGCTTTCTTCAGCTTGGCGCAGTGCGTTGCGCCGGTTGTTTACGGTTTGCGCAAAGAGGAAATTTTGGAGCAGTTGGGTCACAGTTTCCCCTGCTGCTCCAGATACTTTAAGACAGCCCTCGGCTGGACTGTGCAAGTCAACTGGACACACGCCCACCAAAGAACACGGTAGGTCCCAATGGATCAATTCATCTAACATATAGGCCTACAGGAATCAAGGCATGAATTACCTCATCATGAGCCACCCATTATGAAGAGATTATAAATTATAGACAATTATCCAAAAGAAGAGAAAGGTTTGGGTTGCCAGACTGTAACATTTCTCTTTCTGATTAGACATTAAACGTGGAGGCGGATTTTGGAAAATAGGCCTACTTGTTGTCAAAATCAGTCAACTGGTGTCTTTAACCAAAAACATGCTATTTTGCATAGACCTATGTGCAGTAAGCCATGTGTGTATCATTTGCATATGGAAAAAAGAGGAAATATATCCACTAGATGAAAACTTGCACACCTGCGGCTAACTGTCACTTGAGGTCAGCTGAAATGTCAGAAGTCAGAAGTCAGATTTATTTATTGTCATATGCACCGTTACAGCAGTCTGACTACACTGTGTTCACATGACAAGCAGCTCATCAAAAACCTATGTGTTGTAGCCATAGACTGTATAGAAAAGAGGTTGTAGTATACAACCACAAGATGATAGAAGGGATGTGGTAACCTACTAACAACTGTTGTGACCAGATCCAGATAGCCTGTATAGTATGTTAAAGGAACAGTTTGACATCATGTGAAAAATGGCCATTCTCTTTGTTGCTGAGAGTTAAAGGTGCAGTAAAGCAATGTTGGAGACTGTTTGTTGTCAAATCACTTTCTGTCAAATTCCCTTTGTTTCAATATTAGTTAAATTAGTTTTTTTTCAGCACACATGGACAGGCAGCGAATTGTGAAGAGATATTCACTGACAAAAAAAGGCTTAAAACCCTTATAAAACGTAGGCCTATTGAAACCTGCAAAAACCCTGATCATTGTTCAACTAAAACACTTTTCATCACTTAATTATACGATGAAAACGGTAGTCGAAAGGTCTCCTTTAGAGCTTGTGTTCATTTCATATGTGTTATAGAGCCACAACTGACAGTGCAACTGACCATTGACAATCAGACCTGACTACCTGAATACTTCTTTAATGCATTTGAAGCTATACTCCCTATGCAAAGCACAAAAAGTGAATTCTCTAAAGAAAGGTGATTAATAGCTGGATAAGATCCCTTGACTGAAAGAAGCATGTGAAACTATAATTCATCTGCATATTGTCTAATATTACTACTACTACTGCTACAATGAGTAAATGAGTAATATATTTTTTTTACATTTGTTGCATGACGTGAGGATGAAACCACAGCGCATCATAAAAAAAACTTTCCTTTTAGGTGTTTTGGTATATTTGAGCATGAGAGACATGAAACCACACAAAGGTGCAGGTGAGATCACCATAGAGCTATTCAGTTTCATTTGAACTCTCTTTTCTTTTCCCCTCCATCAGGGAGCGAGCCCTCACAGGCCAGACCATCATCTCTCTGGAGGCCTCACAAGTTCCAGAGGAGGAGACCAGGCCAGTGTCAATGGGGAGTTCCTCGGAGAACTCATGTGGCGGAGATACGGCCAACGCCTGATGTGTGAAAAGGTCAATGGCACACAAGCATTTGGTAGGACGGCCTAGAGGAAAAGGGGTCCTCCCAGTAACCATGAGGTCTCTGGTTCCTCCCAGTAACCATGAGGTCTCTGGTTCCTCCCAGTAACCATGAGGTGTCTGGTTCCTCCCAGTAACCATGAGGTCTCTACTGGTTCCATTCCCGGCACTGGACAGGAGGGTGTTAGTAGTAAAACTAGTGGTGGCTGCTATTACATCTACGGTGCCCACCCGTCTCTACCATTGTGTCCTTGAGCAAGACACTTAACCCTAAACACTGCTCCAGGGGGGGCTGTACTATATGGCTGATCCTGCGCTCTGACCCCCTTCGAAGTGGAAAACTTGAGAGGGGATATGAGAAAAGACCAATTTCAATGTGCCCTCTGTACAATTCACTAACTTAACTTATTTTGCCTCAGTGGTCTCGGCTCAGGCCTGAAGAGGAACTAAAATGGAGCCGCCTTGGACGTTGGTGTGTTTATGAGGCTCCAGGTTGGGCCTTTTTTCAGGGGAGCACACGCAGGAGCTGCTCAGTGGCCCACAGAAGGAGAGACAGTAGGCCTATGGTTCAAGAAGAAGAAGAAGTGGACATGATTGTGGATTAAAGCGTCTCAAGCTTCCCTGACATCTATAGGTTCCAATCGATACCGCATCGTTTGGATTCAAAACGGTCTATTTAAAACACATCAGCTCGTGAATGTAGTTTCCATGCGTTCTCAACCTTGTGGATATTAAAACTGAAATGACTGCAGAGAAGATTGATACCACTTTGATATCCGTCAAGTTAAAGGTGAAGTAAACGGTTTATTTATGTTTATATAAATGTTAAATCGCTCTTTATTCATACAGTGATCACTTTCATAATGTGCGCGTTTCATAAAGCCGATTTCTCAGTCAGCTGCGTTGCATGTAATCGGCTAATAAACTTTTCGGGGATCCCGAAATTATTATTCAATCACAAGAGAGAACGCTACAAACCGACACCCGTCTCACTCATGGTCTCACTGCCGGTGCACGCCAGAGCGACAGATGGGTGAATGTTTATGCGCCTACAATGGCAGAGCAGGTAAAAATCCTTCCCAATGTCTGTTTTGATGGTTTTTATCATGTTTTTATCACACTTATGGATCTGAGATGATGCTAGATAACTCACTGCTTGAAGACCGCAGTGCATTAATGTGGTGATGTAGGGACAAGCGAGGGGACCGCTAACTGCAGCCAGTAACTGACAGGAAGTTAGCTAAAAGAACCATTCCGCTTACAGCACCTTTAAATATTAGACGTGGGCATTGTTGATTTGAGCAGCCTATCAAGACAAGAAGTAATAGGATTGTGCTACGAACATTTGGTCCAATCTTCTGTTAGATTACATCATCACCTTGTTGATTTGGAGAATTAATTTAATATTATCCAATGTCATTTGTTATTTTCCACTAAAAGCTATTTTTTCATATTTCAACATGATGAAGCCTAAGTAAATGAGAGAGAGAATAATACAAGAGAAGGCCTTGTGATTGGCATATTCTCCTTCTGTGGTAATTAAATAAAACTGCTACACTGCTAACAAAGTGATTATTGTATCTATTTTTTTCATAAAGCCAATTCTCAGAAATAAACTCAACCATTGTATTATGTTCACTTTTTAGACCCTCTGGTACTGTTCGGGTCAAATTGACCCAGGACATTTTTGGTGTCTTAAAAGCACTACATGAAAAAAAACATAAAATTCCTTTACATATATGACCTTTATATTAACTCCAAACAATATAACATTTGTGATTAATCTTTGCAATTCATCTTTGCTAGATCACATTTAACAATGGAAGGTCTGGTTTTAGTTGTTGGGGTTCTGTGAGTGTGTGTTTTTGTATATCTTTTCAGGCATGTTTCTGTGTGTCTGTGTGTAGGCCTATATTTGACTGTAATCGGGTCCGAATACCTTATTAGGGACATAAATGTGTGGTGGTACTACTATGCACTCTCCATTAATTTTTTTATTAAACACATTCTTCACAGAAAATAAGCTAAGGAGTTTCAGGTTGAAAAAATGTATTCTTGTATAATTTTTCTTTAAATAAAGATAAAACGGGTCAATTTGACCCGAACACCACACAAAGGTTAAAGGCCTACTTCACCAGTGGGAATATGAAGGTGTATTGAACTCTGATATCCTATGTAGTATAAATGTGCAAAAAAAATGTAATCGGTTCATCCTAGCCTGAGAAAAGGCAGAAAGAGTGTTTTAACTGTTTAACCCTACAGTTTGCCCAACTCTTGGATGAACCGATTTCTAAACATTTTGCACATTTATACTACATAGGATCTCAGAGTTCAATACACCTTCATATTCCCACTGGTGAAGTAGGCTATAAGCTCCAAAAAAGTTCACATTTATGGGGAACTAAGCCAATGTTTGGCGGAATTGTGAACTGAAAAATAATTATTTAAAAAAAATCATCAGTGAGAAGCAGATACTATATAGGGGAAAGTGTCGACCTGTAGCACAGTTAACGTTGTGCTCGGTGGTTTCTCTTTTAAAAGAGTCAGACGCAGGCTCGCACGCCCGAGGGAAATTCTCCACACTTTAACCGCAGCGCTCGTGAAGCTCTGGTACACGGCTCGTCATGTTTCAGTCTCGCGCCCACACAGCGCCGCCGACCCTCAAGTCAGTCACTTTTACCCTGGTTCCTGCTTCCTGCACCAGCATTTAACGGCTGGCAAAGAACTTACCGGTATTCACAAGAAAAGTGCACAGTGTTTGTCCTGGAAGTGCTGCAGAAGCGAAAGCAGAGCTGCCTAAAATTCGACAGAAATAGGAAGTGAGTTTGGCGGGGGAAGGATGGCTTTGATGGGGTATTTTTATTGAATTTTTGCTCAGCTTTTTTTTCTTTTAGGTTAGAAAAGCTTTTACAAAAAACAGAAAAAAAACACCTTCTATACAGTTTGAATACATTTCTCAATTGAACTCTAGACTTTACAGAAGTTGTAGCCTACTGCATTCAGGGAAAAAAACGTCTTAAAAAAATGTTTAAGGCCTTTGCACAAACAAATTCAACTGATATGAAAAGCCAAGACAAATAAATGGATGGACAGACAGACATACATAATAAGTCCTTTATTTATAAATCCCATATGAGCTTCACTCCATCAAACAGCTCTGCACAATCACTGACTCCACCTGAACAGGTGAGACAATTGTCTGACACTTTCACAAGCTATTAAACAAACAGAAAAAAGGCATTTGATTATATCCTCTATTGAATCAGCACAATGCACAGGAAGTACTTGTTTGCCGCCACACAAGTTAATGCAGAGGCAAGAACGTGCTGTACTGATTAAAGTACTTTAAATGCTTTAAAACAATTTGATTTAACAGATTAAAATCATACAAGAAATGATATCTTAAAAGAGCCAGGTTTGTAGACTGGAGAATAATCTTCTAAAGTTACAGTTTACAGTACGATGCCTGCTACTTTCGGCTGAGAAAATTATTGTGATGGACATTCGTAAACAGCCATGAGCGAGGTTGAACTGCATTTCTTTAATATACATATTTTTCGAAAACGTGAAAGCTCTTATCAAAAAAAGTTTATTATTATTATTATTATTGTTCGAGTCCAGTCACCACAAGGACCTCGAACAGCATCTGTGGACCGGCTTTGTAAGGCAAACGGGTTTGTTTTTGCTCCTAAACGTTACATGTGTCTGTGATGAGCACTGTGTGAGCTTATTAATTAACATGCAAGAAAAAGGCATTCAAGTACATGAAACACCACACCCCTATATACAGTTGAACACAATGCAGATAAGTGTACAAAGTTGCATTTTCAAAAATAAAACCATACCTTAATGTTTCAACAGATTAAAAAATGTGAAAAAATCAATGGACTCAATGAACACATTAGATAACTCAGTCATGCAGGTATTATAGAGCTCAATGATTAGCAGGATTACTTCCACTTTGCTGTCTTACTTTACTGACCAATCTAAATTAATATTTATTTCACAAATATTCAAACTCCAGCTCAATCCGAAACCTCCAACCTGAATTCTATAGGCCTCTAGAGACCCAAATAAATATGTGCTAAAAAAAACCGGGTTCAAGAGTGAAACAATACGTTTCAAATAGTGATTTCTGTTGTTTAAAATGATTCAATCCTTCAGCCCTAAGTTAGCTTCACACGGTACCCAGTACATGAGAGCTCACCAATGTGTGATGAGGTAACAACGGTGATAAATAGTCTGTGGTGACATTGACCTATAAAGCTGGTTAGAGATGGGAAATTTGAGGGAGAATACAACTAAAGAGACATGACTGTGTGTGTGTTGGTGAGTTTAGAAGCCCAGTGGATGAGGAGCCATCACTCCACCGTTCTCCACCACCACTGTAGAGATGGCCCTCAGGTTCTTGAAGAGCTGTCTGGACTCACTGGAGCGCAGGGATTTCAAGTCCCGCATAATCCGATCGTTTGCCTGAGTGACCGAGGGAGGGAGAGCATGGGATCAGTGTTTTAAAGTCAAACATGATTCCGTTAACGTAGAAAAATTTGCAGTGGAAGGGGGATTAAAAAAAAAAAAAAATCTGCATTTTCCTCAATGGATGTAAGCAATACCACTGGGTGACAGTAGCTCAGTCTGTTAAAGACTTGGGTTAAAGACAGGACTCCAGTACAGAGCAATATTGGAGTGTGGACTGATAGCTGGAGAGTCCACCTCCTGGGGTGACCCTTGAGCAGTTTAGGCCAGAACCCCTAAACTGCTTGGAGTGTGTGTGTGTGTGTGTGTGTGTGTGTGTGTGTGTGTGTGTGTAACACTAAAACAGAGTTAAAATGTCATTTCCCCAGGGGATTAATACAGTATGTGTCTCTTCTTTTTCTTCATATCTGTCAAAGCATGTTTTTATCAGAGTGATTTCTCATTTAAATTGATAAGATAATAAAAATTAGAAGTGAATGTCTGACAATATTATTGTTATCCTTTTAAGTCTTCCCTATGCATTGAGGAAATGTGTGTCAGTGTGTTAGTGCTCTTACCTCCATACACCAGGTCTCACACAGCATCTTCTCATGCTGAGCTGAAGGGGAGCCTTGACTCAGAGCGCGAGAAGCCCTGCAGAAAGGGAGGGGAAACCCTTTAGATTAGGCTGTGTAGGAGTGTGTGTGTGTGGAATAAAAAGGCCGCCAAAGAGAATGTGTGTGGGGACTGAGTGACTGCAACAGGGGACTTTGACAAAGTTAATATTTATTGTGCTGTTTGAGTGTGTGCGTACCTGGACAGGACCACCACACAAGCGTACAGGTCAATAGCACTGTCTGCCACTCTCTTCAGAACAAACTGTTCATCTGAAAACAGGAAAACAGTCCACTCAAGCTCAATGCATTACAACAAATGACCACAACACATACCAGCTGATAAAAGAACAGCACTGCAGTCAGCTTAAAAGTCCTCAATAGGACAAATAATTATGTTTCTCTGTTATGTACATCAGTTGAAATATGAGAACACACACACTCACACACTTACCGATGATTTTCTTGCCATGTTTGATCAGTAGATCCTCAACGACCACTCCAAATTGTTCAATGGCTTTAAGGATCTAGAAATGAATTATAAAAAGAGAGAAAGAATGAATTGAAGTGAAATGAACACACACACACACACACACACACACAGGTGTATTGATTGCAGGTTGTAACACACCAGTTCGCCGCTCTGTGCCAGCTCGGGGTGCACAGTTCCCTGCAGTGTCAGACCTGAGCCCAGGCCGGCCTTCCTACAAGAAGACAAGAGAAGAAGAGACAGCAGTGGTTACATCAACATGGCTGAGGAAGTAGAAAAAACAACAGTTTCTACACTTGTCCTGTGGTGAATAGGAGCAGAAATAACCCAGAACGTCTGCAGCATGAAAACAGATAAGCAACTGATGCAGATGGGTTTATTGGGAGGTTCAGGGCTTTCAGGAAATCAAGTGCTAAATGTACTGAATGTGTTGGGACAAATGGGATTCAGACACACACAAAATAATGTATTTTGTCGGCGTGGAGACATCGCTCAAACACAACAGCGGCTGTGCGATGGAAATTGCACTAATCGCTTTGAAAAGAAAGAGTGCAGGAAATTGCAACTGTGGCGGAGGGCGTGTGTGTGTGTGTAAGTTGGCAAAGCCCTGACATAAAGAATACATGTATACATAAGTTGTCAATTCTGTGTTACTGTAGAAACATGGCAGTGCAACATGGTAGCCTCCATGTAGGCTGACCTGCTGCAATGTAGATATAAAACGGCTCATGATGAATAAATAAAAGAAACTACTTTTATTTTAAGCGATTATACACTAATTCAAACATTCTTATTAAAAGTATGTTCCATTTCTACCAAGTCTGTTCTGAAAAAGGCCAACAAATTCTACACACTGCACCTTTAAATCAATGAATTGCATCCATGGTGTGTTGTGCATCACAAAAGGGAAGTCTATGGCAGTTCATTTCATCCTTTGCCCCAGACATACAGACAGACAGACAGAGTATATTGAGACTCAAACCTCTTGGCTCTCTTGGTGAGTTCTTCAGCCAGCAGACCAGCGTTGCTCAGGGGGCTCTTGAGGGCCTTCTGCAGGCTCTTCAGCTGGACACCAGCGTTCTGGAGGGAAGAGCGTGCTTTAGCAACAGTTCTGATTATTGGGGACCTTAAAACCTTATTCATCAATGAGCCTTTTGCTACGAGTGACAGGAGTTGGACACAGCTTAAAAGGTGCACTATGCAGTTTCAAGAGAGGGGGATTTGTTGCAGTTAAATAACAAAATGTAAATGTTCATGTAATACTTTTCAATTGAATACTTCATCAATCAAAACAATTATTTTGAGCCACCTTGAGTCAAATAGGACTAGAATATGTTTGTAAACCAAACTGTGGGCCCTGCTGCTGTAAGCAACAACAGTTAAACAGTAACTATTCAGGAAGCTTTCTCACTTCAAACAGTGTGCCAGGTGTCCAATTTTACACACAAAAGAAACAGGAATGAGATAATATTAAATGTCAGTGATAAAGAAATGTGCAGACTCTTAACCAATAAGTACTTTCAAACCATGTTCTTGAGTTGCATCAGATGAATGGAACGCCACTGAATAGAGTTGTAGTTAAACAAATAAATAAATTAATGAAGCGTGGATTTTAGAGAAAAACGTTGAGCTGCTTTTCTTTAGTGCGGTGGGTGCTGCTTGACCCGTCATAAACGTGACACTAGTAAACTTAAATGCAATGTGATTTTGTTTCTCGCGACAGGATCCGAGGTGAGGAATTTGAGCCTTCACCACAGGTTAATGAGAGAGTCACTCTGCCCCCCCTGTGTGAGTCACCAAGGACAACTGTTAGTCCAGGGTGGGAAAATAAGGGATTTTGAAGACATTAAAGGATTATTGTATGAAATATGCCATAAAAGGAAGTTGCTTCTTTTTTTAAGCCTACAAGATGTTACACAGAGGAAGTAGAGCTGGACTGTGAGACCGCAAGCAGAAATTGCTTTATCTCTATGAGAACGGCTGTAATTTTCCACACAGACCCCAGATCAGATCTGCACAGTCACACTAAAATACAAGAAAAAAAGCTCCTTTGGTTTCTACCTGGAAGCCATTGAGGGCCACAAACAGCCTCAGGATGTCGTTGGTGCCTTCAAAGATCCGGAAAATTCTCAGATCCCTCATCACCCTCTCAATTCCAGAGCCCTGGGAGAGAAAAGAAACATAGAGATGATCTTGGTGAAAACCAAATTGAAAACTTTTTTTAAATGAAATCCTATTCGGAATAGAGCCCCAGTAAACACATCAAACCATCCTTTACTATTAAGAAAGCCCCTCAATTCATGTTCTGAGAACATACTCTGCTCTGAAATGTACTCTTGAATTCAGCCTGAGATCTTTGTTTAGGCCACTCGTCTGTACATCACCAGATTTTGCATTGAACAAGAGGCATACGCTGTGTTATTTATCAAAGTTTACACCTTAGGAGATATTTTGATCGGGGCTTCTCGCACAAGCTCTAAATAAGGTAGTGAAAACGCCAGCTGCAAACAGGAATAAAGACGGCAGTGGTGTACAATTCATTTCTGTGTTTTTTTGAATTGTGCATGTGAAAGCCACTGTTCATATGTCAGGCTGTGTGGATAATGTGAGTCAAAACGCCTCCTATCAGCAGAGCTCATCGAAGTCTGTTGTACCAGTGTCCCCCCCCCCCCCCCTCTTTGGTTAGACGGTTCATACACGATTAATAATTTCACACTTGAAGTACACAGAAAAAACCTGTATTATGTACTATTACAACACAGGAGCATGTTACAACATATGCATTCAAAATCAACAAAGCTATTTAATCCACCCCCTGTGTAAGTACAATTTGCACTTGTTTGTTTTAAGCAGAGACAACCTTTATGTTTACACAGCCTTCTCTTTGCCCCCTCATATCTTCACGTTAACTTCTTGATTGAATTTTTTTTTCCACACAAAGAAACCCCTCAATAGTGGTATCAAGAGTGTGAGCGTTTTCGTATGCAGAAACAATGTGACTCAAAATACCGCAGTGGCATTGTGTATGTGATGATAAAAAAGGAAACAAAAAGGAAATCCCCTTAAATTGATGCTCTGTGTGTGTTGCTTTATTGTATTATTGTTGTAAATTGTAGCAGTCTTCACGTTTTGGGTTTGACCCAGAGTTCAACACACAGCATGTTGACAAATGGTAGTCTAAGTTGATAAGTGCCACTCACTGACTTTAAGTGACCCACCTAAAACACATGTAACATTCCTCATTTAAAGCTGGGGTATATCATTTCTGATTGGTCAAAGTTAACACGAGCTGTACACTTTGACCAATCAGAGCGAGGTTCCAATTCTCTGTTCTTATTGGCTGTTGGGACTGTCCATTCACTTTGGCACGACTTTGTTGGTGTAGAGCGTGTTAGGGAGGGACCATAGGGGAGGGACCAAAGAGAACAAGTGGAGGGGTTGAGGTATTTGAATCTCTATCCCAACTGCCATTTTCTCCCCAAATCCTCCACCCCAGCTTTAAGACACACAATTTGTTTTTGTCTCTTAACCTTTTTGTGTTTGAAACCCTAGCAGCTGCAAATACAAACTAAATCCATCTTAGATCTATTTTTCTTTCCCCTGTGCAGAAACAGGATGTGGCCAGAGAGCACTCACCTTCATGAAGCCCATGCCTCCCATGACCTGAATACACTCGTCAGTCACTGTCCACGCGGCTTCCTGTAAAAAAAAAACGACACAAATTCAAAATGCCATCTTCAAAAAAAACAAAGACGAACAGAGAACTTCCTCCATCACTACTTCCAGTCTCCTAACTGACTAACAGAAAAAGGAACAACTGAAAATATTATGAAAGATTTTTTTTTTTTTTTTACAAAAACACATCCTTGAGTAAAAAGAAAAACATGACGATACATTTACAAAGTAAAAACAAAAGAATGTGACATTTGGTGTAAGAGGCATTTATGCACATGTCAGCCATGCATTATGGGAATTCTTAGCCCCTGTTGTTTGCGTGTTTAGCCCATGAATCAGTTGTGTTGTGAGTTCTTACAGAGGCAAAGATCTTGCTGATGGCAGCCTCGATGTGATAATCAGTGGATCCACTGTCCATGTTGCCGCTGATCATGTAGGCCATCGACTGGGAAAACACAGAGGGACTTCAGTCAGTATTCATTCAGGACATCTGGTTAAGTTCCAGCAGTGGTGTACAATATAATCAACAGAGTGAAAAGTGTTCTGGCAGCCTATTTGCCTTTACTTTTGCTTTCCCGTTTTACATAAAAGATAAAAACTAAATATAAATTTTTATTAATTGCCATAAATGAAAGCAAAAATACATTATTTAACTAAATTTGCCACAGAATGCAAACATAAGCCTAATCTTCTCTGTGGCTTTAACAGAAGCTAGATTTGTTGAGAGATTTGTAGATAACGCTGCCGCACAGCAGTTTTACGGTAAAACAGGAAACAAAAGCAGATACTCAATACTGAATACTGACTGGAATTTTTTTTCTTAAAGCATGATTCAGCAGCATCCTGTCATAAAAAAACACTGCATGAGAGGCACAGGAAGGGGGAATACAAAGGTCTGTTGTTGTCTGACCTCTGTGACGTACTGCAGCATGGTCATGTGAGCCACCTTCTCCTGGATGGCTCCGTAGGTGTGGATCTTGCTCCCAAACTGGGTCCTGTTGGCCGCATGGTCCACCTGATGAAAAGAGATGAAATACAACGGTCACCCATCACACATATATTTTTTCAATTTATTCAGTTTACTGTATTGCACATATTATAAGTAATGTTCTTCATATTGCACATCTCAATTTCTTTACTTTGCTATACTATTTGGTCTAGACTTACTTTTTGCACCATTTAGAATGTATTTACTATATATATTACTTAACTTGTTTATCCTTTTCTACTTATTGCAACGTGGGTTGGAGAAAAACGCAAGTACATTTTTCTTCACGTTTTTAATCGTTTTCTTTCAAAAGCTTTCCAGTGTTGTGAACTAGCATGTATGCTAAGACACTTGAAGCATCTGGATGGTCAAATCAAATGTAATGGTGATGTCCATGTCAAATGAATTATAATCAAACTCATAGTTGCAGACCGAGCAGTATTTTGGAACAGCACCAAACAGACATAGATGGGGGTTAAATTATGAATCCAAGTTCCTCATACATTTAAGACTTTTTTGGGGCCCCTGATAAAGGGTTGTCACTGTCTAGTTTTAGTGCATAAAGAGGAAGTATGGCACTGCTGGCTAAGGGGGAAGGAGTATAGCGCAAGAAAAAACAGTCGCACTGCAAGCCAAAAAAAGGACATGACTCCACTGACAGGAAGAGGTGTGTAGTGTTATACCTTAATGTTTGAAATTCTAATGTTTTTATATTTATGCTGCATTCTTCTTTGCACTCCATTTAACTGCACCCACTTAGCAGATAAAACAAATATATAAAGCTTTTTTTAAGTCAAATTTAAAAAGGAGATTCCCCCATTATATGCTTTAATATGTTGTATTCTTTTAGCTACACTTTGCAAACAGATAATGACAGGACTGATTATTGCACAACACCAGAATGTGCGTGTTGCCAGGTTTGCAGTGTTCTCATCCCCCCGAAAAAGGTTAAAAGAAAACATCTGGATGATATGTTTCTGATGATGCAAATGAATGCAGCAGTCCACGAGACAGTACCGTTGGGTACTATAAACTACTTCTGCTTGTGCAACAGTGGCAGTGCTACAAGATGAATGCTCAAGAGTTCATTTAAATTGAAAGGGCTTATTTACCTTATTCAAGGTAGGTGGTTGCTGAAAGGCTAAAACCCTTATTTGTTTACATAAACAGTCTAAAATGTGAACGTTTGGGGAGGGCGGGGGGGGGGGGAGACAACAAACGTGAGCAGAGCACGTTTGAATGTATAAGGCCCGTAACCTCAGCAGGAAGTTGCATAACAGAATAAAGGCAAGCTGAACTACCTAGAAGGGGAATTTCCCACCAACCCACAGACAATGCAATACAGAGTTAGAAGACAATGCAGAAAAAGAAGTAGCATATGGGAAACACAACAACACTCAGAGTGGGGCAGCTGGTAGCTATTAGTGAATCTTTTGGAATCCCACGATTCGTTTATGTCTATTTTAATGTGAAGCTTGTAATGCATGTGACTTTAAGGGAAGTCAACATTACAGGCGGCAGCAAAATACATATATTTAAAAAAGAAAGAAGAAGATTTTAAGTAGCTACGAGAAACTTTTAAAATATTTTTGAAACAGTCTAATTTTCCCTCCGATGATCATAAATAATAATACATTTTCTACGTGTGGTAAAAACACTACCGCTTTTGTCCAAAGGGGCCGCTAAAATAAAATAAAAACTGAAAGTTCCTTGTAGCAACTTTATTTTTGTATTTAATTTGTTTTATCTATTCTTTGCAAATTAGGAATCGATTCAGAATCACAGAAGATGGGAATATATTTTTTTTTTTAGATTTTTAGATTTAGATGTAGTGTCTACACTGTCTGCAGGGGTGTGTCTGACTCACAGCTTGGGTGATGGCTGCCTTCATGGTTCCAGAGAGAGCGGCCGCCATGCCAAAGCGCCCGTTGTTCAGGATGTTCATTGCCACCTTGAAGCCGGCGCCCACGCTGTCCAGCACACAGTCTGCAGGCACGCGCACGTTGTCAAAGTAAACCTCTGCGGTGTTGGACGCCTTGATGCCCATCTTCTTCTCTGGGGGGCCGCTGGTTGGGGGGGGGGGGGGGGGGGCAAAAGTGGGTGATTAGTGATTGCATTGGAAGTTAAATTTAAGACTTTTTTAATGCCCACATACAATGAAATCTAAAAAAAACGCCAAATATCAAGACATACTGCTAAAAGTAGTAAGGAATATGAATGGAAATTGACGGACTTTTACTAAAAACATTTATTATAAACTCCCAGAAAATATACTCACATTGATATATTGTAACAATAGCTTAGTGTTGTATGAGTATACTTTTGATATCAAAATCAAGAAGTGCTAATTTATTTGACCCCTCTCCAAGTCATTTAAAAAGGGAAAAATATAAGTCCCTTGTAAGGGAAGTTCAATACTTTTAAGGTCTTTCTTAATTAAATCAATACTTTTTTAAATGTGTTTAAGACCCCTGTGAACGGTAAAGAGACATAGCTCAGTGATAATCAGTGAATAATGTGAAAAAAAAATAAAAAATAAAAAACTGTGCTCACTGTGTCACTCCTCCAAAGCTCCTCTCCACGATGAAGGCAGTGATCTTGTCCTTCATCTCCCCGGTCTTGGGGTCCTTCATGGGGGTCTTGGCGAACACAGTGAAGATCTCAGCCAGACCTCCGTTGCTGAGGGACCAAAAACAGAGCTTTAGAACAGTATTAAGCAAAAGACACCAGCGCTTTCTAGTCGTGATGTTGTACAATGCTGCCTCCTTGTGGGGAAGTAAAAACCATTAAAAAAAATAACTTTTGATAATGTATTCTCCTTGAGTGTGTGTCTCTGACCTGATCCAGATCTTTCCTCCGTTGAGAGTGAAGTATGTTCCGCATTCCGACTGGATGGCGGTGGTCTTGATGGAAGCAGCGTCAGACCCACTGGCTGGTTCAGTCAGGCAGAAGGCTGCTAAGGTCTCACCTGGGGAGGGACACAGATTCAACAGTTCTATTCTATGTGCTTCCTTCATTCATTGCAGTACGTTGCATCTTAATACAATGAAAACATGTTGTCACCTTAAATCGCGACATTAATATGAATCCAAAGATCAAACTAACAAAAAATAAAATAACCAAAATAAACAAATAAATTGTACTTGCTAGTATTATCTGTGTAGTTAAACTTCATTTACAGCCATCTGAGTAAATTTTGCTTAAAAAATACAATGCCCAGCGAGTATATATAATCACATCCCATATTTACAGACTAAGATCTCAAGTAGGAACCTGAAGAAAAAGGGGATTAAAAACGACCAGCTTTATCCTATAACGATCATGTTTGCTGTTGTGTACAGAGCTAGCTTCTTCTCACCTGTGGCCAGTTTAGGCAGGTACTTCTCCTTCTGAGCTTTGTTCCCAAAGAGCAGAATGCCCTTAAAGCCAATGGACTGGTGGGCGCCCAGAGTGATGCCCACGCCCAGGTCATGACTGCCTACGATCTCCACTAACCGGGCATACTGGAATGGAAGAGGGGGGGTGGGAGACGTTAGATAAGGTTAACATCACATTTTATATATTTTTTTAAACTTTGCCCAATTTTCATAACCTTACTGAGGCCTGTTTTGCATGCCTTTGGCTCTGTAATGAATCTCTTCACTGCATTTCCCTTAAGCCATGTGTTATATTTGTCATTTAAAAAGCCATTAATGATTATTAAACACACACACACACACACACACACACGGCATTCTTGTGGATAAGCAAATATACAAGATTTGAAACTATGGTAAATCAAAAAGGAACTATTTGAATAAGACAATGTTTTAACACTAGTGAAATTCAGTGTAAATTCTAAACTTTTTCTAAACAATCAGTTAATTCCAAACCCTTTCCAGACCTGTACATTTTTTTTTTTTTTTTTTTTTTCAAATTTCATAACTTTTCCAGTAATTTCATGACGGTGGGAACCCTGGTTATTGCATTAGACTCAATGTAATCCCCTAATCTACAAATCTTTCCAGACTAAATGTGACGCCAACGCACCTGTGTGTTGGAGAGACCCAGGCCGCCCAAGTCACAGGGCACCTGCAGACCAAAGGCCCCCATCTCCTTCAGCCCCTGCATGGTGTGGTCCTCTACCTTCTCAAGGGCGTCGTTGGCAGCCGGGTCATTCACCTCCTGAAAGCAGGAACACAGAGGGGGGGATTAACGGTGGGGGGGGGGGGGGGGGGGGTCGGACAGAAATATCCAACAGCTCAAAATAGCCCTATGTTCCAATCCCCATACTTCCCTGCTATTTAGTATAGGAGAAAAAAAGATTTAGGCTGTCCCAATTCTTGTGAACAGATTAAGTATGCCTAAAAATACCCTGATATCTATTACATCCGGTGGAGATTTCTTTGTGTTGAAATCAGCATGCTATTTTGGGCAATTCTGAGCCACAATCCAGTGTTCACTGGAAGTGACATCACATAGACGGAGCCTCCATATGAAAACAACCAAGGATGTGATGGATATAAAAGCAAGAGGCAAGATCAAGACGCAATGTTATGATGAAACAGATAAGTAAAGGTATGTCCCAATTGTGTGCCTACTGCATGCTAACTAGATTAATTTTATATGCTGTAGTATGTAGAAAAAAAATTAACAGTATTTGGAACTAGGTTTGAATTTACCAGGAAGAATTTGTGGACGGGATCCACAAGCTCCCGGAGAAACTGCTCCTGCTCCTCGTTCATGACTATGGCACAGATAAAAGTGATCAAGGAGTCATTCATTTGAGTTCTACAGAGATTATATTTATGAAAAAAAAACTGATAGTAAGAATATGTCCTGAATCTGATATTACCTGAGGGAAAGGGAAACACTTGAGCGGTCTGGATCTGCCCTCTGAAAATGTTGACAGCAAAGGATTTGGATTCCTGTGGAAAATGAAGTCAAACTTGAGAGTGAATCCACATGTTTGGTTTAGGACCCTTTATTCTTAGATGTGTGAACTAGTCGATAAGGTTGATGCAAACAAACAAACAAGTTATACCACTAAAATGCTGTTTGAAGCCGTTCAAAAGAAAATGTAAAAAAGGAAAATAACAACATGGGCTCATATATAATTAACCTATTCATCAGTAATAGTTAACATTAGCTTACAACAGCAGCAGCCGTCTTCTTTTCCACTTTGGGAGCAGTGTCACTACCGACCGCCGTCTTGTCCAACACCGCCTGATGAAAAAAACAAACAGAATGAGCCCTAAGCTAGCAGGGGAATAACAAGCCCTGAGAAAAAATGTAGCTTACAAATATTTGTTCTAGTTGGTCATCTTTTGACTGTTAATTAGTAATTGATAGAATGTATATAGTGCTTTATTGGAGGTCATGCAAAGACACTTAACATTATACATATAGAAAATCATACTTATAGAAAAAGAAAATACAGACAAATTAAAGATAAGGTTTGGTATGGAGTCAGGTGTAATTATGCTTTCTTAAAGAGGTGAGTTTTGACTTGACTTTTGAATGAGTTTATTTAGTCTGAGATGCTGATGTTTGGAGGGAGGGAGTTCCAGAGGGTTGGGTGCAGTTACATAAAATGCTTAATGTCCGAGTTTAAAAATGCGTTGTGTCACTTTAGACACATTTGTAACACTTTCTTTTTTTTAGATAATGCGTATTTCAATAAATAAAAAGTTCCTGTACACCTATCGACAGTAACAAGTATTTATATATATTTAAGGGTTCAAAAAAGTAAATTTTTTCAATATGTTTTGGGTGTAAAAAAAAACGGACCATTTAATCGTTATCGTAATTTTTCTCTGAAAATAATCGAAATCGGCACTCAAATCCATATCGGTCGACCCTAATTTGTTCTCAAATAAACACAAAACAAACAGAACCTCTGTGATGGGTAAAGTATGATATTTGGAGAGCTGCCATATTTGCAGGTGAAATAAATGGAAACAAATCTCACTCTCCTGTACGTCCTTTTGGTTGCATTCTCAAAATAAACACATAAGTATTTCAAAAGGGATGTATGTAACGATACATCAATATAGATAGAAATATCGATTCATCAGCCAAAGATCTAATCGTATTGATGCAACACCCAAACTTAAATGCATATCGCTGTCTTTAATACATAGTTTTTAGTTTTAGTTTTTATTCGAATAATTACCCAGACTGCACCTAAACCCCCTGGAGGAAAGCCCAGGGAAAACTCTACAATGTTTCCCCAACATTTATTGAATTGTGTGTCCCACTGTAAGGCTGATTGATGAGGTGAGGTAACTTAGATAAAGATAGAAGGAAACTAGGTGAGAGGACAGCAACTTAGGGCGTGACATTCCTCCCGAAAGTAATGCACTATTATGCAGAAAACACCATAAAAAGGTAAACAGAGGCAAAGCTGAAGCTGATATTCTGAATCAAAGCAATGCAACAAACAAATGGAAGCCACTGACAACTCATTACTCATTAACTGTATCATCTACAGTTTTTGAAATCGTTTTACTCATTTACATTCATCTACTTCCACATATTAAATTTGATTGCATTTGAAAATATTACCCTTATTTTACTGTTAAAATCCATGCGGTTTTTATTATTTTAGCTTGCTTTATCAAGTGCGTTTCATTTTCCAACTTATTTTCATGGTTGAATATTCAATGGCATTTCTATTTAAATGTAAAGCACTCGGATTTCTATGTAGCTATCCAACTTGAGCTGCATTTCTTGTATATATGCTTTACAAATACAGTTGTAATAGTTTATCATTATAAACTATATCATAAATTAAACTACTGAAGCACAGACGTGTCATCTCATACCAAGACAGTGGAACATATCTATTACCACCTGAACTCTTCCCTGAATAACTGCACGTCACCCACATCCATGGTGTCACTGTCACCTTTATAAATGTACCATGTGACCAATGAACTTTCCCCCACTTCCAGCGGGAGGGGCTGTCTATGTTATGAAAGCCAGACCCTGCATCAAGGACAATACACAGACTCCAAGAATATCACAGAACCACAGCATGCATCAAAATGTATTGGCAAAGGGGCTATCTGTTATAGAAAAATATATCTGATGTATTATTTGCTTATGTCTTCGTACCTCTGCGGCTTGACTTGCGTAGAGACGGGCGTTCGACACAGCAACCACAGCCCCGGCATGACGCTGACCTCTGTATCCCAGAATAGAAATGATAGGTTATTTTAAAAAGAGTATGAATATGCAAGAACATTTTGAATAATAGCTTAAAACGTGACCTACCCGGACAGCAGAGGGGGAATGCGGAGAATACTGCCGCACAGAGCGGATGACTGGCTCACTTTACGAAGCAGCATGATTTTATTTAGTTCTAGTAAACAAAAAATACAAAAATGTTACTAGAAATACAAACAATTGTCAAACACAGTCAGAAACAATGCCAAGCTATCCGTTTCAGCTAGCAGGTAGCTTACGGCTACGTAACGACGTCAGTTTGTTTTGTAACTTGGCAGATTCTGATTTGCGTTTGATTCCCCGCACAAAAAAGCAGGAAATGCAGTTAAATATATGGATACCTCATAAATTATATCAAGGAAACCAATTAAGAGTACACACCTGAACAAGATATGATATGACACGTCCCCTGCGTCCGTCCAGTGGCCGACTGTTCTTACGAATGATACTCTCTGCGCTTAACCTGAATTGTCCCCTCCGAAGCCTCGTTCGCCGGATGTGCGGTCTGTCTCCCCGCAGTGCTTCATGGGATTTGAAGTTTTACTAGGCTATCCGAGACTGCATTGTACTCTACTATCTATGATTGTATAATGAATACAAGATATGTAAATAAATATAATTAAAATAAATACACCAGTTAACATAATGACTATGAATAAAAATAAAATAAAAAATATGGTAAAAAGGCAGATTTTATTTTTTATTATATAACCTATTTAAAATATAGTTCCTACTGCAGGAATACTAGCCTATTTCCCATCTAGGACGAAGTAAGTATCTAATATATACTGTGTACTGTAATTTGTTTACATAGACTTATTTGACTTTTGTATTCAAGTGTTATGCCAGTGAGATATTAAAAGCAAAGTCTCGAATTTCCAAAACCTGAAAACATTGCACAAACCTTTCCAAAACTACATATAATTTTGCTAGCTCAATGTAATTAGCCTACATAAACACTGTTATAAACTCTTTGAAGGCACAGTGCAATATTGTACAATATGGCCACTTTTAGTTATTCCATTATTGAGTTATTATCAATGCTGCATTGACATGTAAAAAAGTAATTTAAAGTTAGAGGGGGAGAGCTAGATTTACTTTCAGTTCATTTGTTCATAGTCATTTGATAAGCTGATCATGTTTTGTGTGTTAAATCTCATTGTAAAAAGTTACTAGTATCCATAGCTGTTAATAAATGTAGTAAAAAGTGCAAAAGTTCCCTATGAAATGTAGATGTAGCAATACAAAGAAGCATAACATAGAAAAACGTATATAAAATAAAATAAACACTTATGTGGTGACATATTTATGAGTGTACCTCACATAGAAAAACATGAGTAAATGTACCAAGATATTTCCCCCCCACTGATACCTCCATATGACGATATAGTTCATACATCTGGGAATGACCGTTGGTGCTTGCATGAAATAATAATAAATTGTACTAATTGTACAACTACATCCCAATGTTATGCTAACCAAACTCCAGACATCTCCAGCAATGTGAAGTCAGTCTGAGTCAAAGCATCAAGGAACCCCTTGTGTGTGTGACAGTTGAAGTTCACAAACTTGCTTTTGAATCCCCCTTTGAAATAATTAAGTCTGAACAGTACTTTAGTATCAAATTTATTCTCAAATAAACAAACCAAAAGGTGGCGATATGAAATCAAACAATGTGATACGGTCAGTCTTTTTTTTCTTTTTTTTTCTTTTTGAAATGTTGAATCTTCATTTAGCACCTTAATAGTTCGGTTATACATGATTTATATAGTCACTCATACAAAACAATGAAATGGGTGAATAATGCGAGTCAGTAACATAAAAATAAGCATGGGGAGCTAGGGCTTTTGGATCACAGTCACTTTAGAAATACACTTCATGATCTAAAAAGTACCGCTTTCAGCATCTGGTCGTTTCACCTATTAGTACCATTAAGCCTCTACAGTCCCATACCGAGAAGAACTCCTCACAATAAGAGTTATTTGACGACTAGGCCTAGACAGTGATTACTAAAACACAAAGTTCACCAGACATTTTTTTGGACCTATTTTCTTTTCACATTAGAGCTTTGCTGTTCTGTGTTGTTGCATTTACATAGGAGTAGTAGATAATATTTACAGAGAAGTTCATTGTCAAACAATGCTGGCACATGATGAGTGATTCTATGTACCTGGAGTGTGAATATGAAAAGAGTAAGGAACTCCATAAACTCCAGCACGATGATCCACATGTTAACAGGATTGTATCCTTTTCAAGTACACAGTGTACCTGCCTCCCCTCCCCTCCCCCTCCTTTAGTGTTAAACTGTGCGCTTCCTGGATGGATAGCTCTGACGTCAGTCGCTAGTTTTGGAGGGCGTTTTACTCTAATAAAATATCATAGTTCTCTTTTGAGGATTGCAAATAAACAGAGTGCTGAGCAGCTCTGAAAGGCACTCAAAATAATCCACTGAGAGATTGCTTTTTTGAGAAGGAAAAACAAGCTCTCTACTGCAATAAGAATATTCAACTGGTCTTTTTGGATTAAGGATTGAAAAAAATGTGTGTTGTGTAGTGGATTTGAATGGGAGATTTTGTAGACATATAGTCAGAGCAATAGTGTTTTCATTTTGTCTTATCTTCTTTGTTAATGTTAAAACCCTGTTCTCACCAACATTTTGTAACAAGTGCCCTCAATCCAATAGGCCCTTGTGAGCTCAACAAAAGCTACCACCAAGATCCTCGTCAAAACAAAGTGGGAACCGTAACACTAACTTCACACGGATGTTCAACTCAACGCCCGTGAAAGAGAAAGCTACATGACATCCACAAAGAACTCGCTGGGGTTTCCCATGGCCAGGTGGAAGGACTGGCGGGAGGCGGTCAGCTCTGGGGGAACCTGGCCCAGGTCCCGGGTAGGCGGTGCTCCGGGAGGCCCCCCTGGAGTGGATGAGGGGAGCTGGGGCAGCGCGGGGTGCATGGAGGCCTGTTGCATCTGCTGCGCGTGGGGGAGAGCATGGGCAGCGGCCATGTGGGGGTGCTGTGGGACCATCATGACCATCATGGGGTTGTAAGGCAGGATGCCCGGCGGGTAGGGGGACATGTGGGGAGGGGGCTGGGGCATGCGGTGGTGGTGCGAGCGCTGCGAGGAGGCGTGGCTGTGCTCGCTGGGGGCCGAGCCGTGGCCCCGTCTAAGGCTGCTGCGGGTGGAGTATTCTGATTCGCTGCCGCTGGGCGAGCGGGAGTCGACCCCGCCCCCTCCCTCTCCGGCCGGAGACTTCTCCCCTCCGCCCACAGTGCTGCCTGGGCCTTTAGTGCTGCGACGGCGCTCACCCTCGCTCCTGTTGGAACCGCTGCTTCTGCTCCCTGGGGGGTAGACAGTAGACACACAAGGCTTTTAGTTAATATGGAAATACCTTAAGGGAAAGTAAACCAGCATTAAAGCTGTGGATTCTGTATCATTAATATGCTACCTTACTGTCACCACTTTCCATTGCATGAGTTTCTACTTGTGAGGAATTAACATTTAAAAGAAAGCTAATGACTAAAAAACCTGTCCCTCAACAGACCCTCTCTCTGCTGTATGTGTGTCTAGTGGTTTAATTTTACATGGAAAATAGTCTAATATCCTTGTTTTGTTTCATTTTTTTAAATTCTTTTTTGGCCTTTTAATGGCCACCATTTGCTATGAACCTCATGAGAAGAGGGATTGCAGTAAAGTCAGACATGGCTGTAATAACCAGAGGAGTGAACAATGTTAACGGGTTTTTGACAGGGGGGGTATGACAACTGGTTGAGAAAAAAATGAACTAGAGAGATTGTTTAACTAAGATAAACTAATTGTTTAAAATCACAAAGGTGTTACTTTCTAATAGCAAGAATAGCAGTGGAGCCGATTTGTCTGACAACATGAAAGTAAACTTCAGAAAAATGCTTAATTTCTAGATGAAAGACCGATAGTAGAAATGCTGAATGAGTTACAGAAGCTAGGAGGGAGGCTGGACAGGCAAGTGAGGACATGAATTTGGTTCTTTACTGCACTTCCATAAAGTTGTAGGTCTCACATGAATTTTTTACCATCAAAGAACCAGCCTGAGATATCTGTATTTCTTTTCTCTCTAAAAACACCAGATTCCACTATTCCCATGAAGTGTTTTTTATTTATTTACAAGATGTGACAAGGACAACTTGTCAAATCAGTCCCCCGCTTACAACTGCATTAACCTTCAATCACACCTAGACACACTTGTGTGTTTTGGGATTTTAATTTCTAGCATATCTTTTTCATTTGTTGCTTATATTGTGTATAATTTGGCCAGCTTGTGCATTTTAGGGTTTTCTCAATTTTTTTCATGAATACTTTATGTTCTGCCTTTTGTAAACACCCCTACTGCAAATACTCACACCTTTACACCTAAGCACAAAAGTGTGTCCCATTGAAACCCATTCAAATCCGTTGAAATCTCTATTTTTGATCCTGCTTGAATAACAAGTATAAAACATGCAATGTCTAATTTTTCCACTTCAATCGAGGCCTGGGGCTTCAAGTGTGTGCTCCGAGGCATTTCTTTGGAGATGACGTCATTTTTACTATATGTGGCAAATGGAGAAAAAAACGTTTTTTTGCGAAATAGGGCGCTCGCACTCTATCCTTCTCCTACTCTCGTTACACAAGTTTTAGGGCATTATTCTTGTGTTAGTGTGCGAGTAGGTGTGTGTGGGAATGAATGCACATCAAAGTTTGTGTATGTGCACGCGCGCGGGTCTTCAGCGTGCACACTTTATTACTGTATGAGCGAATGGGTTGAAGCGCAGGTGCTTTCAAATGGCCTTTATCCATACCATTCCATTCATGTGCATTTTTCATGCAAAAGTTCAAAGCACCACATTTTTTTTTGTTACAAACTACTTAAAACAGACATCTACCCCTGGCCCTTGCACAACTTTGATATAAATGAAACTCAGGTCCTTTCCCAGATCATGAAAGTTAATGCCGCCGTGAAAATCAGAATATACGCAGACTTTGTTTAGACAGGTGCACAATGCTCCTCTCTACATTAGTAGAGAGGAGAAAAGCTTCTGATTTCTTACCTGGCATCATGGAGAGACTATACTGTACCGAGGAAGCGCGGCTTATGGTCATGGAGACGGACGAAGAGCCCGAGGAGGCAGATTGCACATCGGACTCCGATACGGATACGGCGGATGAGGACGCAGACTTGGACTACCATCCGGACCCTGACACATCCTCCGCCAGCTCCAGTGAAGCATCCGATTCAGGGGAAGAGGAGGCTCTTCCGGACCAGCTATGGGGGTCCAAGAACGGCCTCATCCACTGGGCACCGTCAAACGCCCAGACGCTCCGGTACTTCCCTGCAGAAACCGGACTCACTCCAGGACCAACCCGCTATGCTGTGGCCCGCGTCAATGAGCTCGTAGACACCTTTATTTGTTTTTTACACCCGAGATGACGGCGCTGATCACTGCTTATACAAACCTGCACGGGAACAGGACGGTCCGGGACAGGAAGGATGTTGATGACATCACCGTGCGGAGCTACATCGGTCTCCTCCTGCTGGCCGGTGTTTACCGCTCTCGGGGAGAAGCGACCCGCAGCCTTTGGGAGCATGAGACTGGCAGGCAAATTTTCAGGGCGACAATGTCCGTGAAGACATTTGAGAGGCTGGCAACAATCATCCGTTTCGATGACAGACTTTCTAGACCGCGGCGCAGGGGAAACGGCAAGCTGGCTGCAGTAAGGGAAATGTGGGATCTCTGGACGGCCAGGCTCCCCCTGATGTTCAACCCAGATAAAGATGTCTGCGTCGACGAGCAGTTGGTACCGTACAGGGGGCGCTGCCAGTTCCGGCAGTATATGCCAAAGAAGCCGGCCAGATATGGGCTGAAAATGTGGGTCACATCATGCGATGTGAAAACTGCATACGCATGGAGGGTGTCTGTCTACCCCGGCCGAACAGCTGGTGAGCCCGCAGAGCGGAACCAGGGAAGGAGGGTCGTGCTGGAGGGCCTGAAAGGCATGACTGACTCAATTATATTTTTATATGTGTGATAAGTTCTGATGCTGGTTCAATAAAATGTAAAATAATTTAATAAAAAAATCTAATGATTTCATTTTTATAGGCTCATTTCTCATGGACACACAAGTGTGTCGAAGGTGTAAAAGTGTGAGTATTTTATGAAAAATGGCACTGCAAAAAAATAGAAAATGCAAATTGATAAATGTTGCTGCTAATCTTTCACACACACTAGCCTGCAATAACCAAACCAGAAATAGTCTAGTTTACATAACGTTTTTTGAAAATAAATCATATTTTGCATATTTCAACCGATAAAAAGGGGGGTTTGATTGTCAAATCATGTCAATTAAAGGGTTAATTAACAAAAAATACATTCATATTTTATATGCATGTTTAGTTCTGATGCTGGTTTAAAATAAAATGTAATTTTTTTTTAACAAAAATATTACTTTATATAATTTTTATAGGCTCATTTCTCATGGACACACAAGTGTGTCGAAGGTGTAAAAGTGTGAGTATTTTATGAAAAATGGCACTGCAAAAAAATAGAAAATGCAAATTGATAAATGTTGCTGCTAATCTTTCACACACACTAGCCTGCAATAACCAAACCAGAAATAGTCTAGTTTGCATAACGTTTTTTGAAAATAAATCATATTTTGCATATTTCAACCGATAAAAAGGGGGTTTTGATTGTCAAATCATGTCAATTAAAGGGTTAATTATCAAAAAAATACATTAATATTGTATATGTATGTTTAGTTCTGATGCTGGTTTAAAATAAAATAAAATTTTTTTTAAATAAAAACATTACTCTATATCATTTTTATAGGCTCATTTCTCATGGACACACAAGTGTGTCGAAGGTGTAAAAGTGTGAGTATTTTATGAAAAATGGCACTGCAAAAAAATAGAAAATGCAAATTGATAAATGTTGCTGCTAATCTTTCACACACGCTAGCCTGCAATAACCATACCAGAAATAGTCTAGTTTGCATAACGTTTTTTGAAAATAAAACATATTTTGCACATTTCAACCGATAAAAAGGGGGTTTTGATTGTCAAATCATGTCAATTAAAGGGTAAATTAACAAAAAAATACATTCATATTTTATATGTATGTTTAGTTCTGATGCTGGTTTAAAATAAAATGTAATTTTTTTTTAACAAAAATATTACTTTATATCATTTTTATAGGCTCATTTCTCATGGACACACAAGTGTGTCGAAGGTGTAAAAGTGTGAGTATTTTATGAAAAATGGCACTGCAAAAAAATAGAAAATGCAAATTGATAAATGTTGCTGCTAATCTTTCACACACGCTAGCCTGCAATAACCATACCAGAAATAGTCTAGTTTGCATAACGTTTTTTGAAAATAAAACATATTTTGCACATTTCAACCGATAAAAAGGGGGTTTTGATTGTCAAATCATGTCAATTAAAGGGTAAATTAACAAAAAAATACATTCATATTTTATATGTATGTTTAGTTCTGATGCTGGTTTAAAATAAAATGTAATTTTTTTTTAACAAAAATATTACTTTATATCATTTTTATAGGCTCATTTCTCATGGACACACAAGTGTGTCGAAGGTGTAAAAGTGTGAGTATTTTATGAAATATGGCACTGCAAAAAAATAGAAAATACAAATTGATAAATGTTGCTGCTAATCTTTCACACACACTAGCCTGCAATAACCAAACCAGAAATAGTCTAGTTTACATAACGTTTTTTGAAAATAAATCATATTTTGCATATTTCAACCGATAAAAAGGGGGTTTTGATTGTCAAATCATGTCAATTAAAGGGTTAATTAACAAAAAAATACATTAATATTTTATATGTATGTTTAGTTCAGATGCTGGTTTAAAATAAAATGTAATTTTTTTTTAACAAAAATATTACTTTATATCATTTTTATAGGCTCATTTCTCATGGACACACAAGTGTGTCGAAGGTGTAAAAGTGTGATTATTTTAAAGGAGCATGGAAGGGTTAAGATACAAAAAATGTCCTTCTAAAAAAAATTAAAAGTTAAAAACTGCATGAGTACTGTAATTTCTTACACTAGTACCGCAACGACTAAAGAAGATTTAATTAGATCAATCAACCCAAAAAAAAATATTTAAATGTGCTTTGGAAAATGGTCAGATAAACACCTGATTCATACAGTAGTTAGTGTCTGAGTGAGTGTTTGTTACCTTCACTGTGCTGGCTGCCGGTGCTGCCCGGGGCGTAGCTGTAGCTGGTGAGCTCGTGGTAGGGAGGCGGCTGGCTGGAGAAGGCGTGTGTGGGGTAGGGTTGGTAGGGGAAGGTGTGCATCATGGGCCAGGGGGAGGCTCCAGGGAGAGGCAGTGGAGCCAGCGTGTCCTGGTCCGACGCCCCGCTAGACCCATCGTTGTCATTCAGGGACAGGTTGGCCATGTCTGGGTGTGGGGAGGGCAACAAAGGCAGGGCGCGTGCATTAATGAAATGTTGTGTGGAATTAAGATAAGGCTAAAACAAGCCGATCACAATCATTTGTTTGGTCTTTGTATAGCACAGATTGAAGGCAGTTTGTCGTTTCGTTCTGTTTGTAATCAAGGGCTTTCTGCGGATTAGGACATTAAAAAGATGCACTATGTAGCTTTGTGTGTGTCAGAGAAGTGAACATTTTCTAAGTTATATTCTCATAACTGAACAACCAAACTTATATTCCTGAAACACTGTTTGAAGAAAGAAAGCTACCTTAAAACATACAGTTTGCCTGTTCTTGTTTACAGCAGCAGGGCCCACAGTTTGGTTTACAAAAATGTTCTAGTCATACCTTTGGTTTCAGTTGCCACAGTAATTACATGTAGAGAAGATATATTTTGTAAACTGCAGGCTCTGTAGTAAACAAATCCCCCTCCTCTGAAACTACATAGTGCACTTTTAAAAAGGAATCCATAACTGTAAAGTCACATGTTTCACTTCTGCAGCCCACTAGTGTGTCTGCCAAAAGCTGTAAATGTGATTAAGCGCAACATTCCTACAGACTGATCCAAATGTGTCTTTTTGGTGCGAGTGATCTTGTCCAGTCAACTCACAGTTCTCACAGTCGCTCAGGTCTCCAAAGACGTAGTAGCACTGTTCAGAGAAGGTGATCTTATTGACGGTGTGTCGGATGAAGCCGGCCTTGAGCAGGTTGCTGGCGTACTTTCTGGCTTCACGCCGGTCCTGGAAGCCCTCGATGTGATGGAAGAGCCACTCCACTACGTCTGAGCCTGTGGGGGGGGGGGGGTGGGACGCAGGAAAAAGACACAACTTCATTCCTCCCATATAGATCCATTTTCATGCCCAGGATACGTAACAAAAGTGAAATAAATGGTATGCTTTCTTAACATGTACAAGTGCATCTAAATAAAAAAAATGATATCAATGAAAAGTTCATTTCTTTCTGTAATTTATTTCAATAAGTGAAATTTTCAAATAGTCTAGATTCATAACACATACATTAATATGAATCTAGAATAAACATACTTTAAAGAAAGTCGACATTACTGTATTATAAATCATTTTTTTGATTGGTTTTATTCATTGTCTAATACTTTGAGGTAAGCAGTAATCATCACTATTAAAACAAAAGAAAGAACGGACATATTTCACTTTGTGTAATGAATCTAGAATATATGGAAGTTTCACTTTCTGAATAGACGATATTCTAATTTTCAGGAGATGCACCTGTAGTATAAAACATTTAAAAAAAAGGACTGAACAGCATAAGATTAGGTTTGAGATTTGAATCTAAAACACGATAAAAAATTAAATACTTTAAATGTGTTTGTGCACGTTAAAAATGCAAGAAATATCGCACAAACAGGCGAACAGTTTTGTGGTAAAGGCAGGAATGAACTTAGCAGAGCAAATTAAGTAACAATTTCAGATCTCACAAAAACAACTTAACAATGAAAGTATCATAATTTCAAAGTAGCAATAACTACAGGTCAACGCTGAATGCGTGATGGCCTGTGTGAGCTGCTGTATTGTGATGAAACACACGTTGAATTCAGAAATTGGAAAAATAAAACTTTCTCATTTCAAAAAGCACAAAACGTATCTGACATGGTTTACTCCATGAGATTCAGTTGCAGGTGATTCCAATTTAACAGATGTGTACAGTCAAGACAGGCACAACACTCAAGTTCTTAATTCAGAGTTTGGTTTGCTTTTTCCCTCCTCCTACTAGTCACACGGTTTTAATTCTGAGAACATAATGGCTGCCCTGTAAAGTCCTGTGAGGCAGGCACACACACACACACACACACACACTCTCTCTCTCTCACACTCTCTTTTTGGCCTTCGTCTCCATGTTTTGCGCCTTACCGAGGAAAGCGTTGGGGATGGTGATCTTAAGCCACATGCGATCCCTGACCTCCAATCCCGACTCTGGGGACGCCATCGCCTTGGCAACCGATGCCATGTCAGAGTGCAGTGATAGGTTGAAGTCATCGAAACCTGGAAAAAGGTTGTTTTAATTTAAGATTTTTTTTTTAGCATTTTTCTAAATGTATTGTCAGTGTGGAGGGACAGAGATGAAATGGGGTAGAGAGAGAGGGGAATGGCGTGCAGAGGACAACCCTAGCCCCGGGTCTGCTGTGAAGAGGACTGAGCCCCGACACAATAACATTTTTAAGCAAGCTGAAGCGGAAGAAGTGTGCAGACAGACAGACAGACAGACAGACAGACAGACAGAGACAGACAGACAGACAGACAGAGAGGTGAAATGTGAACCGGGTCATAACTAGAAGAACTTTGAAGAGCAGATCAAAGCAGCAGACAGCAGACATGTATCACATCACACCAGCGACAAGAGGAGAAAGACAGATGTGGGAGATGACTTTGTGCCAAGGTCTTATGGAGAGAAAGATGGAAGGAGACGTCCATCCAAAAAAGATACTTTACAACAACAAAAAAACATGCAGGCCGTTTCATCTTGACAAACTGGCAAAGGGAACTAGGCAACATCTTAAAAAACAAAGTTTGAAGAGAGTCTGGTGTGGGTGTGAGAGGAGAGGTGAATGGCAGCACATACGTTCAGTCTCGGTGACAGAGGAGGAGGAGGTGATGGTGCTGAGGGAGGAGCTGCCGGGGAAGGCGGGGTAAGCTCCGGTCATAGCCACAGAATGGCTGACCCAGGCCGCTGGGTCTATGGGGCGGATCGGTTCGTCTGCACACAGAGGGATAGAAGGACACGGTTACTACAATCTCTAAGCCAAATTTGAAGACTTTTCAATACAGTTTTAATGCACCTTCAAATGAAATTGAATGGCAATAGTAGGTAGGCTATAATGGAAAATCGGTAGGCATTTTAAGGTACTTCTAATAAAGAACATTATAATACGCAAATTAATATAACAATAGCTTTGTAAAGTGTGCAAACACTCCTAATAACAAAATCCAAAAGTGCGCATTCGTCACATAACGACCACTCTACATGGCCATACCTGGAAAACATGTCTCCGATGTTCAGTATTTATTTTATTCGACAAAAGGGCAATCAAATAATATAAGACCTTTGTAAGGAAATGCAGTACTTAAAATGCCTTATTTTGGGAATAATACATTTAATGCTATTTAAATCCATTTACAGCCAAACACCACAAGGGGTGAGCATGTGTGTGTCTGTCAGTCAGTCCTGTACTTACTGCGAGGCAGAGTGAAGTAGCCCTGAGGAGACGGGTCCCAGCACTTAGCCACCGTCAGGATGATGGGCCTGGAATATGAAAGCATCTTAACTATTGCTGGTCTTTTGTTTGCGGACACGACTTCATTCATTCTTAAAATGATCCCAAATGAGAAAAACAGCAACTCACCCTGGCTTGTGCACAATCTCCCTCAGCACCCGCACAGCATCGTCGTTACTCATGTTTTCAAAGTTGATGTCATTCACCTGCAAAGAAAAAATAACTATTTTAGACAAGGCCGACACATTAAAGTACAGCTGTAAGGATTCAGCAATTGATTAATAAAAAAAGAACAAAACAATCAACAGGATACCTAAAAACCTCATCTGAATCAATTTGATTCAGTATTCATGCAGTTTTAGTGTAAAAATATGGAGAAAGATCCTGAAATGGGCCTCAGAATGTCTGCTACACTAGTATTTCTTCATTTAAATAGGAAAAAGTAACGCCTTTTGGTTTTAAGCATGTGTTGCTGATAGTCCCTGACCTGCAGCAGCATGTCCCCAGGTTCAATGCGTCCGTCTGCGGCCACAGCTCCTCCCTTCATGATGGAGCCGATGTAGATTCCTCCATCGCCTCGCTCGTTGCTCTGGCCCACGATGCTGATGCCCAGGAAGTTGTACTTCTCTGTGTGGTTGAGAAATCAGAAAAAGTGTTAAAAGGGGAAGCACACGGAGAAAGAAAAATGTGCAATGCAATATTAAGACCGTTGCACAGCGGACACGTTCAATTCACGCGTTAATAAGAATTATCGAACTTATATAGAGTCAATACAAGCTTCCATATCAGCAACTTTTATTTCTCAATTTTCGAATTTTCTAAAGACATCGCTCCCGATAGTCAGACGCAATTCACCTTCCCAATTATTCGCGATGTGTCCGGTAAACAAAGGCCTTTAGACATGAGAGTCTATGTCGTAGTACAGATTGATTAAGTTTAATATCCCCCTCAGCACTTCAAAGAAAACACTGATGTTGACAGGAGGGAAAAATATGAGGAGTTTACAGACCCATGTTGAGTGTGACGGTGATGATGTTCAGAGACATGGTGGAGTCTGTCACACTGCTGAAGGACGATGCCTGGAGTAAAAAAATAAAATAAAATTAACGACCATATGAGATTTCCCTACAAAGACTTAAAACAATACTTATTAGTAAAGCAAACCATTTCAGTGGCTCTCTATTCTTAACGTTAACAAGATTATTATTTTTTTTTTACTTTTTTTATATAGCACATTTTAATACAAGCATTTAAAAAGGGCTTCACAGGGTACACAGGCCAATTAGAATTAGTACACATAAAAATACAAGACAACCAATTACAATATGAAAAGCAAAAGCAGTAGAACACTCTACGATAAAAGCACAAAGAGAGAGACAAGGATGGATGGATGGATGGATGAACACTTGATTCAGTGAAGAACAACAGAAAGCAGCCACTTGAATACTTGAATAGGTGTTAGATCATGTGCAGTACAAACGATGACTCCATTGTACATACCCTCTCCAGGCGTGGGGGGCGCTGTTTCCTGCGTCTGCGGTGGCGTTTCAGAAGTCTAGACGCTGTGCTCTGCTCTGTGGCACTGCTGAACCTACGAGTTCACAGGGGCAACAACAGGCGAAAGGGTCAGAGGAGAAACACTTGTTCATCAACTGAAACGTATGTATTTAAAATGTTTTTTTTTTTTTTTAAAGATTTGGGCGTTTTTTTTTTTTGCTTTTTATTAGACAGTGTGGAGAGACATGGGAGGAAATGGGGCACACAGGGGAGTTTTTTTTTTTTTTTTTTTTACCCAGTCATGCCCTTTTAATATTATAAAGCGGTGAACATTTTGAAGAGTAAATATATAGCATTTGAGAATGAAATCCGTATATATTGTTTCTTTTCTCTTTTTTTTTGACAATGGCTGCTCAAAACAAACACAAGGAAGACCACGAGGAAACACAAGGAAGTAAAAGGGGAAAGGTATTTTTATCAAATTTTGTCGAATGCAACAGAGGGATTTGGATGATTTATGATAGGTCAGTTGTATTTAATGTTGAGTTAGTTTTTTTTTTTCACTTTTGGGTTCTGGCTCGTCAGTCCAACCCCCTCACCTGCTCATGGTGTCGTCATCTTCAGAGTCACAGAAGCTGGTGGTCTCCAGCTCACTGCTCATGATGGTGCTGGAGCTCTCGTAGCCCGCTAGGTGGCGCTCCAGGCGACTCTGGCCGTTCATACGCGGCCCTGCTGGGTTACCACCACCACCACCAACGCACAATAACAACCCCCCCGGAGGAAAAGACAGAAAGATATCCAGAGTCAATTTTTTACATGTTGGCACAAGTCAGAGGAAGAAAAAACAATGCCTTTTCCCTCTAAATATGACCAACATTCCTCGCTTCTCGACATTCCTTTGATTCTATCACAATCCTTTTCAGTTTTTTTAAGTTGTTGGGGAGCCGAGACAAATCTTGATGGCACATTTTCATTTATTTATTTTTTTAAATAGCATCATCAGTGCTGCGATTCATGATCCAAGATGTTGTATTTGTCATATGCACATTAACAATCACAGCAGCAAGTTATTGGCAATGAAAGTCCCCGGGGCTCCTCGCAACAAAACAATATAGAAAGAAGTGAAGAGCGCAACACCAGAGACACAAATAAACACAAAAGTAGTGCAAGGAAGGACACAGTGGTGATAAGAGAGAAGTAGAATATACAGTACATTCAGAAAGCTAAATGAAATTAAATCAAATGTAGACTAAATAGAATACTGAACATGGGAATAACAATACAAATAACAATAGTTGATGTGCTTGGTCTCACCGTGTGTCTCGATGCCCTCTCTGTGTCGAGGTCTCTCTCTCCTGAAGGAAACCACAGACTCAGTCTCTGTCTGCTCGTCCAGGGTCTCCACGCTGCCCGTCGCATTGGGACTGCAAGACAAAAGGAGCATTAAAACAACCATAGAGCAAAACAATTTCACTCAGACAGCTTCGTTGGAACACATTTTGGCCAATGTGATTTACTCTGGAGCCTTTGGGGATACTGTATGGTATTAACAGTAATATATTTATGATATGACTTAAAAGTTAGTCCAGTGTACAGGTTAAGCATTGCACTCCTTTTATATTGTTTCAGTTTGTATAGAAAAAATAAATAAATAAAAAATAAAATCTATAGCAATGCAGCAGCATTATTGGGAAGATGGCAGCACTAAATGGGAGGACAGGAGAGGACGCATAGCATTAAAAAATGTATCCACTCTGCAGAGATTATCACACATGGTTTTCAATGACCCTAACACTTACTTACTGACTGCACTGTGACATACTTGACATTTCTCTAGCACGTCTGAAGTGACCCTAAATACAGTGCTGGACACTTGACAGTTGTTTGTTGGATGTCAGTTACACACTCAGTCTACTGTATGAATGGTAATCCGGCTGTTGTAGGGGGGAATAAATAAAAAAGAAATAAGCTAAAGTAAGATTTATAAAAATGTAATCCAGTTGTGTCCATATGGAGAATTGATGAATAGAGCACCTCCTAGTGATTTCTATTACAGTCCAATAATTACAACTAATTACGCAGACTACGGTAAAGCCATACTGATTCTAATATTGATATTTTAGATGATTAAATTAAAGATGCATTCTAAGTGGGACGTTTTGTAATGTAAAAAATGTGCTGGTAGAAATACTATGTAATGGCGACACCGTTCCTACATTATTTGTTCATTATTGGCCCACATGACCGAGATACCAAAAAACAGCTGCAGGGAAATTCATCAGCCGATACATTGCTCTAAGGTATCCGCATAGTTACTGTTGGTCACAGTCGTGCATCACTGAAAGCATCAAGTGAAGAAGCCAGAATCAGCAGGACCAATCCATCTCATCCACAGCTGGTAACGGGCCAATAGGCAAGCGGCAACAAGCAAAGGCCCGGGTGAGCCCACACACTATCAAATTATCACTATCAAATGTGCTGATTACACAGGTAGAGACAGACAGGGAAAGTCTGCTGGTTCATGATAAAAGCAAAATGACAGAGATCCTTCTCCACACACACACACACTCACACTCTCACACTCACACTCACACACACACACACACACACAGAGCCTACAATTTGAATTACGTTTCATTTTTTCCAGTGTGAGCTAGTGACGGTGTTGATCCATGTCCAGATACAGCATGGAAAGAAAAGGGGCAAAACGCGGTTAATTCCCCCCGCCGGCTGTAAAAACCGCACATTTAACCAAAGTTATAAAGACATTGTTTGATTTGAAACTGGATTCTATAAAACAAAAAAAAAACATCAGGCCCACCCGCCTTCAGCCACAGACAGAGCCAGGGTCCAAACATAAGAAACCCAACCAGAGCAGACTGCTGTCACTGAGGGTGTGAACTCCCTCTGACCCCTAAACCCAAACTTTAAGAGCTCCAGACAACATGTTTCCCCACAGGACCTAAAGAGCTAGGGAAAAGAAGCTCTTAAAATTATAGATAGTTAAGTTTGTTTTGGAGACTTCGGGCCTTATTCAAATTACAGCGACGGGTTCCTTTACGTTTTAGTAGGGGCAACATGGATGCTGCTACAGACAGTGGTAAATGTTTTAGGATTTATTCTAAATGACCACTTCCTTGTGGTTTCTCACTCCGTAAAAGCTGCCGTAATCACTATTTCTGCATTAAAAGTCGCTGTGCGGAATGTGAAAAGGGATAGTTTGACAATGAAGAGGTTTCCATTTTGCTTTCTGCAATGTTTCTGTGTTGGTGCAGATTCGAGGCTCTGTGGTGTCATGTCAATGCAAATGCTTTGATAAACCTTCTATACGCTTTGGATTCCCAGCACTTGTAGCAAACACTACAGCTGGCAGACAGAGTTAGCGGCTAGCTTGTCAACATAGTGGAGCGGTTAGCTGCTAAAGAGAATAAACAAAGAGTGAATATTGGACTATTGCCAGAAACCTAATTCCTAACGAAATGCTGAAGTCGCTGTGTGTCCACTGGAAGTGTAAACCGGCAACTGCTAAAACGTTTACCCACATGAGAAATAAGGGGGGGGGCTGTACTTTAAAAAAATCTCTGCGGGATTTTCTAGTTAATCAGTTAATGTTGTGTTTAGAGCTTATTGCATTGAAGTGGGCAGAAAGTAATTTACTGTAGACACTATTTGACATGTTGTTCTCCTTTATCTTGTTAAAATGTAAAAGTGCAAGCCAGAAATAGGAGATATAAAAGTCAAGTTAATAAACAAGGGCGGCCCCCAACTAAGATCGGGTTGAAACGCTGTAGTGTATTGTTGCTATTCTTGTTGTAACTTGACACTGGGGGAGTGTATGAGATATTCAGGATAAGATACAGTAATCTACATTTCAGGCCACGGGGCCAAAAGAGGTAGGTGTGTGTGTGTGTGTGTGGAGTTTTAAAGTGCAGGGGAAATGGATCTTTTTGACTTGAGAGAATATGAAATTGCTCACTGGAAGGAGGGCGGCCTGGAGTCCCCTATGCCCCCGGTCCTCTCTGCCGGTGGGGGAGGGAGAGGGGGAGGAGGGGGGGAAGGCTGGCTGGTGCTGCTCTCCACGGGGGGAACCACAGCCACTGGGGGCTCTGCTGCTGCTGGAGTGTCTGAAGATACCAACTGAGAAAGAGAGATGGAAACCAGTGGAGAGAGAGATTAGCCCAAAAACAAATGAGGCAGAGAGAGAGAGAGAAGAGGGTGAGAAAATGAGATGAATGAAAGGAGGAGGAGGTGGTGGTCAGAGGAAGGAAAAACAGGATAAGATGTCAATTACTGTGACACACAAACACTCTACTCTTTTCAGATAGACGTCTCTCAAGGGCATACTGAAACGCTATCCTACACTTAACCTGTCTCTCTTCATTATACAACAAGAGTGGGCTCGCGCGCGCACACACACACACACACACACACACACACACACACACACACACACACACACACACACACACACACACACACACACACACACACACACACACACACACACACACACACACACACACACACACACACACACACACACACACACACACACACACACACACACACACACACACACACACACACACACACACACACACACAAATTAGGATGAATGCCATACAGCATCCGATTACCCGAACCATTGAAACCCACACAGGAAGGGAATAAGATGGAGTTTAGGTGAGAAACTGCAGGCAGAAACATTGTTATTGTGTCTATTTTGCTTCCATAACATGTCTTGTTCCAGACTAGTGTAAATTAAAAAGGTCCAAAAAATACAATTAGTTGTTTATTTGACTAAACTTTGTTTGCGTCTGTATATTTCTCCTGTACACCATCTTTAATGGCCATTATCTCAAAATTAATTGTTTTCTTCAATACTCAATCAACCACAAATCTCTACTTTTCAAGCATTTAGATCAACTAAACTTTCCAGTATCATTCTTCGCACTATGTTTATTGTCTGATTTATGATACATATTCTTCTTAAAAACATATAGGCCCTTATAGAGTATTTTTTAATTATAAAATGAATACAGGCTCTATCCAGAACCCTTTTGGAAACTAAAATGTTGCAAAACTGAAATAAAGATGTTAACTCTGGCTTTATCCAACATCTAGATTTTACTTTCTTTAGGAGATGCAAATTTCCACAAAAGTTGGATAATTGTTTTAATGTAGGTAATCAACTAGAAACGTTTCATAATGATATCTACAAGTCAAAACATTAACCCTATTTCACCCGACCTGTCTCACCATCAGAACAAAATATAAGACTATTAATGTCAAAATACATGCATTTTCAACACTTAATTCCGTAGTTTTTTTAATGTTTGGTGCTCAAGTTCAAGCGTTGCATTCCCCTGTGTCAGCCTGTAAGGAGTGACGTTGTCGGGCCCCTTGGACTCGTCCCTCCCTGCTCCTCCCTCCCCACTAATGGTTGTGAAACACTGGTCTACTGGGATCCCTCCATCGGCCTGGGCCTGTGGATCACATATCAGTCCCTTTTGTTCCCCCTCTTTTTAAGCCTTCCCCTCTCTCTCTTACGCTCTTAACAGATGCTTTCGGGCTTCAGACCTGCTTATCATGGCCCCATCCCCATGTTTTGTCTCTATTCACATGTAACCTGTTGGGAGGGGGGGGGAAGAGTATGGATGGACCTGGCAACCCACTGCACTGTAAGCGCTAACAGCTCCCAACGCTTGAAGATCCATTAACTCCACGACAGAAACATTTGGTTTTCATCACAATCTGCTCAGAAAACTAAAAGCTTTTGGCTCAACATGGCTGCAATGCACAGATGCAACCACTTGTTGGATTTTGTAGTGTATCAGCAGCCCTATGACACCAATGCAGTGACAAGAGGATTTTCAATTGGCTTACACAACAACACTGAACATACAGGCTCGACGTGAGTCCCAAGAAACATGCCCTGTGCCTAAATCATGTATAAAAATTCAAGCTACAGTTTTACTTCCTCTACAGTTATGCTACTTATTTTAGGAATCTTAATTTAAGAAAAGTATTGGCTGGTTGCCTGCAAAAATGTAATAAAAGAAGGAAAAATCCCAAGGAGACAAAAAAAAAATGGATGGGCATAATATTAAAACATATTTGGGGAAGACTCTCCCTAAAAATGTATTGATTTCACAGTAACCAATGAGAATGGATGGAAGGACAATTTATGCAATGTATGTAAAGAAAGGACTTTAGGAAATGTGTACCCAACTTGGCTCTTATGCCTGGTTTCCACCGAGCGGGTCGGGGTTTTAGGCTGGAAGACGTTAGCCGCCGCCAGTCAGGGTCAGTCGGGCAGAGTATCTGTATCTACCAACCAGCCATTCCAATATTTAAAGTCCCCCCGAACTGTGAGCGTATCAACGGTAAATGCACAGAGATCAAACGCTAACTATGGTGATATCGTAGCAGCAGGACACAGTGTAGCCGGCTGATTAATTCAATGAAGAGGAAAAACTCCACACAATAAACATAGAGCTGCACACAGAGATTGTTCCCTAAATTTAAGACTCTTCACTCTTGCCGAGGTGACTACACACGGCGGTCATGCGGAAATTATTCTTCCAGCCAATCAACGGATGCCAGTGTGTAGCTCCACCCTTTCGGCACATTTTCAGACGGCTTGGTACCCCAACGGAGGAGTACCGGAAATAGGAGCGGCTCAGCTCGCTTATTTTAGGACCCTACCCATCTGTTGACAATGGAAATACAAATGAAAGCAGGCCAAAACAAACCGAGCGTTGAGGCATTAGGGCACACTTACACTAGGCCCAGATGCCCTTCGTCAGCCCCATGTTTAGTCCTTGTGATGAGCATAAATGAAACTAACCTGATCTTAAGGTGGTCCGTCTGATATAGAGGTGGACCAGCTGCTGATTAATATGCCTAAAAATTGTCACAATTTGCGTCGGCACAGTAGGCTCACAAGCCAATCCTATTATTAGCCTATCTAATAATATATGTAAAAAACTGTAGTGCAGCAGTGCTCGAGTACGGTACAGCGCACTCACACTGTTTAAAACCAACTAGACTTTAGTGGGCAAGCATACCTGCACATGGTACAGATGGCCTAGTGCGAGTGTGCCCTTATACTTATTTTCCTTTGTAAAATATCTTTAAATGTAACAGATAACGGGTGAACATTTCATGGTTGCAAAGACAAACACTTTTATAGTCTGGTGTTTTTTAAAAGATCTTTTTAGCCTGTCTACTCCTGTTGTACCTGGCTGGACAGTTTGACTGGTTCAAGTATCTCTACTCCTTCCAAGATATTGACCAAACACACACTTTTAAGTCAAAACTAGTCAAAAGAGTCCATTATGCTGCAATATGATAAGACAATCATGCAAAGCTCATGACTCAAATTAGAGATTTAATTTCTTAATTTTACTGCCGCTCGTTAGAGGGAGCGGGAAGTCTGGAGGAATGCACAGGCAGAGGGAAAGTGCTTTCTGACTCAGACTCTGGCCTATGGAGTCGACTGACTTTTGAGATACAAACAAGGGCTTGCCATTTTCACAGAAGCTTTTGGTAGGGGATTTACTGAAGAGATTTTAGAGAAAAGGTCACCCCAGTGTGATTTGGATAATTTACTTTTTATTCATTTCTAAAATATTTTTCTTATTAGACAGTTTAGGATAGGCAGAGATGAAATGGTGTAGAGAGGGGAATGACATGCAGAGAACGACCCGGGCTGGATTCTAACCCGGGTCTGCTGTGAAGAGGACAGAGCCTCTATGGGGGGGGGGGGGACACAAGCTCTAACCACTACACCATGGGCACCCCACGATAACTCACATTTTTATGTAAAAAACATATTGCTTACCCATGACACCACTCTGCCATTGAAACACGGCAACTTGGCGCTGTCGTCTGAAATCTCTTCCTTCACCACCCTGGAAAAAGTAGAGACACAGTGAGGCTAAGGAGCTATACATGTATACATGGTCCATAACATTGCACACAGTATGTTTCATCTATAAAGGGAATGACGCCTGAACACAACACCAAGAGTTTAGTCCAAGTCATGGAGAAAAAAAGTTGACACTGCAGAGAGGGAGTTAAATGGTTTACACAACTGGCACATTACAGTAAAATACTTTCAGCTACAACAACAGCAGCATGGCTCAACTAAATCAAATGCATTGGCTCAGCTCTAAAAAGATGTTTGGACAAGCTGCTCTCGTTCGCTTGCCGTATTCCTTTTACATGTGTTACCAGGTGTTTTATGATCCGCCCGGGCAAAACTTGAGCTTATACCACATCATCATAACAGCTGTGAATTACATTCAACTTTAAAAAATGGTTTCAACAGAAAGAAAATGCTGAATTCACATCAAAAAGGATGGCTGTCATATGTATTAATTATTTCTATTTGATCTGATGGTTATTCAAAGGGTGATCCTTCATCATCGAGCCCGGTCTGCTACTTACATTTACCTAACTATTCATCAACTCCAAATTTGAATTTGCCAGCGGCTTGTTTGGATTTCCAGGCTAACTCAAGTACTCAATGTGGAAAAATCTTGCCCCTGGCACTTCTAATTCTTAAGATTATTATTACTCAAACCAACTGATGTACAGCGGGATTTAAATCTTGTAGGAAGTTGAGGGCGGGGCGGGGCAGCTAATTTGAAACTACTATGTTTAGGACTGCAACTAATGATTATTTAGAGTTAACTGAAATGTTAACAGCTAATTGATTCATAGATTAATCCTTTCAGCTCTACTTGTATAAAACGTTGGATAATGTAATTGGAAAAAAAAAACATTTTAAGAGCTCCTCTTTTGTTTAAAAAAAATCTTAATTTGTGAAGTAACTGGTAAAAAACAAACAGCCGTATAATTGTGATGGAGAAGAAGTAGAAAGGGACATGAAAAAATAAGACAAATTTCTTTTTGCGTCTTCAAAATAAAATCCACTCGCAATGAAAGCACAATAATGTCACTGGAATTACACTCTGATGTAATCTTATTACCAAAATACCACACACGCACTATTAAGCTGTGAGTTAGCACAACAATGGCCATGCATGTATCAAATAAACAGAAAAACCAACCTAAATGTGTGTCTTCTAGTAAGTGATAGACGCTTTCAGCCACATAAATGAACATAAACACACATAGACACTCCTATCGCTTTAGTGCCTCCTTGAAAATGACCCAACCTGATGGATTGAATAGGCATGAAAATCAAATACACAACCACAATAAGCCCCTCAGTAACAACACACATGGCCACCACTGCTTACAAAAAGGTAACACATCCGCCCGGCTGGTCTTCCCTGATCCTTAGTCCTACACCCATGTTTGTCAAACACTAGACTTCAGCTGTGTAACCCCCCACTCCCCACCCACACACACACAGAGCAGCCCCCCTCCGCCATGTTATTACAGTAGTTGAACTGGGACAGGGGCTGGGGCACACATAGGAGTTTGCTTTTTCCAGCTCCATCCGTTTCCAATCCGCGAGGCTCGGTCAGGCTCCGCTGGGCTTTGGTAAGCAGCTGTTGAGAGCTGGTTTTTGTGGGCGACTGTTAGCACGCGGCCCCAGATTGTTGTGGGCACTGGTGGGGAACTGTTGTTGTAGGAAGATGTTGTTGCTTTTGAGAGAGATGTGTGTGTGTTTGTGTTTACAACTATTTTTGTGAGACCCAATTTGAGATTTAGACCCTAAGAATGAGGGCATTTTTGGAAAGTGAGGACATTTTGGCCAGTTCTCACTTTGGGACAGGCCCTTAAAAGGCTGTTTGAGGGTTGTGTGTGTATGTGTGTGTGGTGAGGTGTGGTGTGGTGTGTGGCTACTGAATGCAAGTTGACAAACTATTTTTTCTCTCTGTATTGTGATTAATGTAACTCCCCTTTTCCTCGCTGCGTCCAGACACCAGATGAACAGATGCCACATTCTTCTCCTCAGTGTAATTTTCTTCATTCCTCGGCCCCTTCCAACAAACAAGAGACCCGCGGCCGACAGTCGCTTCACGGACACTCTTAAACCCCTCCAACAACGCACAAACAACACTGAATTATGACGTCACATAGGGTCATAATGTTTCAGTTTTTAATGGAATAAAAAGAAAATTATGTAGTAACTTGACATTAATGTTTTTGCCCATAATGTAAAAAAAAATCTAAATCTTTTAAAAAATGAATAAATTTGAGTCGATAATGTAATAACTATATTCAAATTGATTGATAGGCTATAATGAAGTACCATGACACCCTTACTATTGCAACCAGCCAATGATGCAATAAGTCATTACATTACGGGTAAAAAGTTAGTAGATTTTATTACGTTATTGGCAAGTTACCACATTAGCATCTTTTACTACTTTAAAAAAACGGAACAATTCTTACGTTATCTGCCTGTTATTACACGATTGGCTGCTACACAACCTAAAGTTTTCCACCCCTAACTTTTTTTTTTTTTCAGTCCCTTGCCTGCCATCAAATTCCTTCAACCCGGAGACCGGCATCTCCTTCCCTTACAATGAATCTTACTTCTACAGCTCCATTAGCAGAAGAATATTTAATAACCATGGTCATCCCCCCCCAGACACCCAGCTCATGGCCTCTGTCCAACCCCAGGTTTGCAGTGCCGGGCCCTGGCCTTCCTCTGATCCATGGACCCTCCCCCCCACCACCACCACCTTCCACCAGCGCCACACACACAGCTCTATGGTTGGACAGCTGGCCTCAGACCAGGGCAAATGAAAACACACGCTATATTACACACTCTCCTCTCCTGGGCCCGGAATGGAGTGAGTGTGTAATAGTGTTTGGGGGGAAAGAAGAGAAGAAAAAAAAAAAAAAAAACTGCCCCTGCTTTGATTGGACAGCTGGCTGTGAGAGCTATGTTTGAAATGTTTCATCTGAACTCACTTGGAGGTATTCAAATGAGAGAGAGTGTGATTGCCAGTATCTTTAAAGTTAACAAAAGTTAACTATTCACTTTGAAAGAGTTCCCTTGAGAGGTTGGCGTGGGTTTTTTTTATTTTTTATATATGAACACTTTCTTTTTTTTTGCCTTTGGAAAAAGCCAAACATTGTGTGCTCACTTACAAGCACACAGTGTTTTAATGTAATCACAGCCTGTCCGCCTGCACAAGGGGACAAGCTCTTAATTTGACAGCCTAACTTGGAAATGACACTGGTGATTGTGGTAAGGCTGGTGGGAGTTGAAATAATCAATGGAGGCCATTAGGGTGTAAAAGGGAAGGGCTCTAGAGATATTTACTGTGCAGACAGAAGTAGCAGATAATGGCTTTACATGGTAACTACTAGTTTTACACACACATTTGCCAGTTTATTGGGCCAAGGTTTCTAAAACTAATCCAACAGACCTGCAATAAATCCAACCTTCATGAATGTAAGAAATGTCCAAACATTAGAGATGTGTTGATTCATTGTGTAGGCAGCAGCAGTTTGTAGTGATGTTGAACTGTATTGTATTATAATAACAATTGTGCCTACTGTCTATAATATTTATATTTATAAATCTGATTTGTAGATTAATAATTAGAGAGTAATTATCATGAGTTGCATCACTAAAGAATATTACAATATTACAGTGGACGCCCACTCAATTTAATTCATTTACACAAGAACTTTGGCTAAAGGTTGACTTAATACAATTCAATATAGGCTTTAGAGAGGCCGTTTTTATGGACAGAAATGATTGTTCGATATGTTTGTGGTGTAAAAACCAACACAATATGGCAGAAATGTCATAGTTCCCAGGGCATGAAGTGTCATCATAACATTGTAAAACAGAGAATGACCAAACATCATTAACAGGGATATGAAAGCGGCGCATACCATTGGAAAACCACATTTATTTATGCTAAAATGATTAAAATGGCAAGGACACATTTTTGTGGATTACCTTTCCTATTAATCAACTTGTCATTTCAACAACAAAAAAGTTACGTTTTCCACAGCTCCCCCGCCCCAAAGGATTATCTTTACAAGTGAGTTATTGATGCTGTGGATATTAATATTCAAATGATGTGAATCCCAGGGGGGTGTCTCTCATCCTGCCAGCCATTCATGCATTTCATTTTGGAGTTTGATATTGTAGCTCCGTTTGGCACAGGCGCCGCTGCTACCATCCAGAGAAGGGAAAGAGGCAAATGGCCCAGTGTTAATACCCATCTACACACTCTACAATGCATTTAACACACAAGCCCTAAAGGGTCGCTCACTGGGCGAATAAACCACAAACAACATCATGCATTCCTTTTGCGGGGAAATGCACAGCCAACCACACAGGGGAAGGAGAAAAATAAGATTAATTGATAGAGGAGAGGAGACAGCTCTTTTTCTAGAGGTTGTTGGGAGAAAGGGGGGAGAGGAAGCCAAAGGGAATGAAAGGATGGAATGGCATGGCCCAAGTGTTAAAGAGGGGGAGACAAAACCCTGGCTTCAGCAGCCCCCCTAAAGAAAAAGGGCCAGGAGGATTTCACAAGATGATGGATTGAAGAAGGAGGGAGGGAGGGAGGAGGATTAGGGAAAAGAAAAGGGAATGCCTTTGCCCATTGTAATGATGTTTTCTGAGAAATTCCTCCAGCCTACATACCTTTAGTATTTATAGAACCACTTGGGATGTCTGTCCATCACGGGTCATTAGAACGTTGCAAGTTTCTAAATAGGGATGTGTTGGTTGGCTGACTGGCAGGCTTCATTCAAGTTTATCTTCAGTTCTATCGTAAATTATTGCGAGGTAGGCTACATTATGTCACAAGATTGAACTGCATGACACGAAAACAGGCATTAAAGATTGCAGTTTTTTATTTCACTTAACCAAGTAGGCTATTCTAAAGTTGCTCTTTCACTCAGGAATAAATGTTACATTATTGTTGGGATAGTTTTGCAACTTTTGTCGCAACGTGCCTGTGTCGTGTAGGCAATCTTTACTATGTCTTACAACTTTCATCAGACTTTATCAGCGCTCGTTCTGCATGCATACCACAAAGCTGATCTCTGCAAAAGAAAGGAGCAGAAAAGAAAGAAAAAAATCACTGCAACTCACCCGAAGTCCTGGTCCATAGACTTGAAGAAGAATTTGTAATTTGGCTTGTTCAAGACCTGTTTAAAATCCAGCAAAGTGATATTTTCGGCAGCGATGGGAATCTTCACCAAATACGGCGTCTCCTCTTCGTCGATGTGATAAATTATTTTGGTTTCCGCCATCTCTACGGTTGCTTTTTTTTCCTCTTTCTCTACTCTTCTTCCCAAAACTGGCAGTAACCACAAGAAAACACACACACTATGAGGCGAGGTAGCGTTAATTTTGTTGGGGAGTTAGCTTAGCTCGGCGGTGGCTAACGAGACGGCAGAGGTGAAACGATGATGGCCACTGAGATTTTTTTTTCGGCTCAAGCCAGAGGACGTAACGCTCCGCGAACGCCGCTCGAAAAGCTCGCTCTCCGACTTTACACGAAAAAGGGGGAAAACTCGCATTCCCCCTGTTACCGAGGGGCGGAAAAACGACGGGTACGCTACATTCACACGACCAAACTACCATCAACTTTTCCCCCAACAAAAACATAAAGGGGAGGGGGGGGGGCTCTGAAAACTTTTTCACCACTTTCTGCGAGCCAACGCGGCGTGTGACGTCAACACGTAGCCCCCTACTTTTTACGTAGTTTAGCCAAATCTACCAACCACCCAACCTAAGGGGTCCTCAACATAGCCTACAATAAAAACATATTTGGAACTTATTTGTTGACACACAATGACACACACAAGGACACACACACACACACACACACACACACACACACACACACACACACACACACACACACACACACACACATAATGAGAAACAAAATATTGCATAGGCTTAGATATATTGATAGAGAGGTAGGCTAAATATAGGCCTATGGGACAGTTGAGAGATGATATGGATGATACAGATCAAATGTTGACAGGCAAATTATTCCAATCAGATGGAGCTTTGAACATGAATGCTAATGCAGTAGCCAAACAAACAATAGGCTACATTAATGCAAAAACATCATATAATAGTAAAACACTGACAGGGACAATTTTACTGCATAAGTATCACTTTGATAGTGATAAAAAACTAAATTGGGCTTGCGTATTTTTACTTAAGGGTTGAGTATTATTACAAGCAGCGTAGTATTAGTATTTCTACTAAAGTAGCCTACAGGATCAGAGTAATTCTCCAACCACTGCTATAACATTAATAGATTGTATTCTGGTGGTTGAATGCATCTGTTTTAAGTTTTTTACTTAATAGATTTAATACAGAGTTCGAGCAGGAAAATCCTCATGAGAAAAATGTTACGATAAAAAAATGCCTCAGGCTTCCCTTTTCAAATTGTATTCATTAGAAGTAAAATAATTTGTTTTCAGTCAAACCATTACAGTGTTGATATTTTAACCTTTCTATTATTTATTTATTTATTTATATCAGTGCAATAATACATAGTACAAAAAAGCTAAATTAGACTAGATAAACAGAAATTGGTGTAGCAAACTGTGCAGACCATAACACAAAACAGACATCGAAAATGTTTAAATAAAAGAGATAGATAGATAGATAGATAGATAGATAGATAGATAGATAGATAGACAGACAGACAGACAGACAGACAGACAGACAGACAGACAGACAGATACATAGATACAATGTACAGGCCTGCTTTATTCAATTTATGTATTCGGCAGGACATGCTTTAACTGTATAATGACATTATCAAACAGGCACAGAGAGAAACATTTACGAAACCTTGGAGACGACAGCACATCTGGTTTTATAATCCTTTTATTCATTTGTGACCTCCCTATCAATTTCTAAATTAACCACTAGAGGGCGATCATCATCAGTCTGTGACTATAGAAAGGCAACAAATGCACAGTTTGGTGAATGGGGATTGATGAAAAACAAATCTTTGATTGCATGTGTGAACCTACTTTTTTTACAGTGCATTCCTGTAGCCTATATCGACGGACTAGATTTTTGGGGGCCCTAAACTGGATTTGGCTTGAGGGCCCGTCCCTCACATAATGTCCAAATTAGCATGTGCAGACTAGTTAATCCATTAGTGCTATCCCTTGTGATTTCGTCTGAGGACATTGTAAAATCTAATCATTTGTAATGACACAGTAAATTCCAAACTGGTTGAAACATCTACCATGCAGCACGTAAGGACATAACATAGTAATGCTGCTGCAATGTGAAGACAAGTAAACATGGTCAAAGCCACCTCCAGATGTCATAGATTTCACTGTCAGAGCAATAAACAACTGTCCAGGAATACCTTGTGAAGAGTATTCTCCCAGTTTGATTTTACTTTCGGTCTTGTCTTGTTTCTTCATTTAGTCCAACTTCATATTACCGCAATCCTCAGACCACTTTGGTAGGGGACAGTTCACCTAAAATGTCCATTTCTCTGTCTCTCAGCTTACACATTTCTCATTATGTATTGATGAAAATGGCTGCAAATGCTCATTGTCAGTTTTTGTTTTGAAAGTAAAAATGCTATTCCATTATTGTCCTGTGTTCATTTGAAATGTATTTTCTAGTTGGCCTCAAGAGACCAAGGGCCCTAAACAACGGTTTATATCTCTTAATTCGTAGGAGTCGCTCTGCCTATATCAAGATTTTATATCACCAGCTATATTTGTCGTCAAAAGAAAATAAATTCTGTTTGCTTTTTTTTTGCAAGATTTTTTTTGGGCATTTTTATACTTTATTGATAGTGCAGAGAGACAGAGGTGAAATGGGGCAGAGAGGGGAGTGACATGCAGAGAACGACCGCGGGCGGGAATCGAACACGGGTCTGCTGCTGGGCCCGGCCCGGGGGGGGACGCCCTACCAACTGAGCTAAGGGCGCCCCACCGTTTGTTTTTTTAATGTTTCTTGTTTAAGAAATGAGGCCCAAACACCACGGCGACGACGCAGGTGATCACGAACATCACCCAGAAGACCACCGCCAGCATCTGGACACAGAACAGTGTCCTCCTGCTCTGCTGAATGACCTCATCCTCCGTCACCAGGCCGGGCGCCGCCCCGTACGGCCGGCCAGGGTGCATCTGCTGCACCTGCAGGCTGACGGTGGGCAGGATGATGAGGCGGTGGGTGTCCCTGCTGCTGTGGAGGCCCCCCTCCAGAGACACCACCACCCTCTGTGTGACCGTGGCCAGGCGAGTGCTCATGGTGCCGGGCAGCAGGCGGAAGGCCACGGTGGGGGGCAGCCTGGACAGGATGCGGGAGTTGCAGGGTAAATAGAGGGCGTCCCCGGGCTGCTCCAGAGGGGTGAGGTGACGGCACAGGGGGCAGGGGATGGCTGGTGGTGGGCTGCAGGGGTCTGAGGGCTCCTCCTGGGGGCATGGCTGGATCCTCTGCAGGCACTCGGTACAAAAGACATGGAGACACTCCAGCATCCGGGGGCATTTGTTGTACTGGTTGTACTCCTGGTAGCAGATGGGACATTCCACATCCATGGGCTCCCCCCCAGGGGTAGGGCAGGGCCAGGGTGATGTAGCAGCAGCAGCAGGGTCCACCTGTCCATGGGGAGCTGGGACAGCATCCCCCATCATGGTGGGAGGAAGGGTGAGAGGATGGAGTTGGATTGGGAGCTCACAGGGGAGCAAGATGAAATTTATGGATGACTTTCAGAGAATGGTAGAATCTGTAAAGAGAAAAACAACTTCAAGTTCACCTCTGTTTGGCTAAGTGGAATCCAGCATCATGTGGTTTTAAATGCCGGGAACTGCTCCCCCTGGGACACAGCTTTGTTTCATCTAAGTTTTTATGAACAGATTCCTCAGTATATGAGTCATAGCATTCAACCACCGTCTAACCTACTCATCTCCATGTAGTGTGTGTTGTTCTGCACGCTCACAGCAGGTCCAGGAAGACAGGAAATTAAAAGAAGAAAAAAAAGAAGACCTGTTAAAGGAAGAAATCTGCACATGCATGTGGGCATATCAATTGTTTTCCACTTAGTTAGTTTAAGTCATTTAAAGGGCACTGGACTGACTTTGGAGAGTATTATTCAGTCTGAAAAAAGTAAAATCTCTGGTGGCCCCGGAGAAGCTTTCTTAAGTATGAGGAAAAATATGGCAATTGTTAAGTAAGCTCGCACGGAATGGAGCGTAAAAGATGGGAGCACTAGTTGGCAGGACGGGACTAACAAAACACATCAAGTTGCATCATGGGAAAGGATGATAGGATCGAATGATAAAATTGAGCTTTTAAATTGAACATCTCGGCTAAAAACAAGTGACCCTTTTGCAACCATAAAAAATGTGTTCAGTTGAAGGAATAGTTCCACAATTACTGAATTTCTTGCCAAGGTTTAGTTGACAAGATCGATACCACTTTCGTGTTTGCACACAGCAAATAAGTGTATTTCCAAAAAAGTTCAAATTATAGGCATAAAAGCATGTTTGCTTTGCTCTACTGACACTTGTTTATTTGTCCCTGTGTGCTTGCTCACATGGGACAACATGCCAACCGGAGTTCACTCATGGGGCGGGAGTTGTTGCTAAGCAGATGGGGCCTGATGCATGGCAACACATAGCCTAAGAACCTCACAAGCAGACAATAAATAAAGATAATTAGAGCACAAAATAGGAGGTTGAAGAGCTATTTTCATAGACCACATAAACATTTTGATTTACCAAAATCACAGTAGGCTATACAGTTTGTTGTGACAGAGAAAGACCCTGTACAAATAAATGAGCCCTCTTATGTTGAGGAAGGCCGCAGGGTTCAGTGAGATTACACAGAGAGAAACTGGCAAGCAACCTATTATTACACAGAAGCAGATAAGAGAGAGAGAGCCACTTACCCAACGCACAGCCCCTTTGATCAGAGCACACTATGATGCTGCAAATCTCCGACCCCGGTACTTCCCCTCTCCTCACCATCCACACCCCTCATGCGGTTGCAGATCCTCCTCTGTCAACCTGTACTGTTTGAATTGTTCACCCCTCACTCCAACTCACCTGATTGCTCTGGTCCTCGTCTCTCAGTCTGGTCCCGTGAGGCTGCCCTGTGGAAGTAATTAAACCCCTTGGTGATGTTAAGGCAACCAGGACACACACACACACACACACACACACACACACACACAAACAAACACACACACACACACACACACACACACACACACACACACACACACACACACACACACACACACACACACACACAACAGAAAATGACATGATAGGAGTCTCTCAACTTGTGTTTGAGGGTAAATATTTTGTTTACAGACCTTAAAGGACTTGAATTGAGTCATGTACACAACTTGTAAAAAGTAAAAAAAAAAAGGGTTATGAAGGCTTCACATGTTCTTTTGGAGAATGTTTAATAAAGCATCAGATTTAACTAAATGTTTGAGTCGTTTTCTAAATGTTGCTAGTTAGTATATTGAGATGCTTACATTTGGGAGATTTGGAGTTAGCACACACACAAGGACTGAGGTTTCTTTAGGGGACTTTATGTAGAATTACTTTCATTTTGTGGAGATGTATTCTATACCAATGACCAAAACCAGGAATTAAACCTTACCTCAAAATTAACATTACAATGGGGACATAGTTTTGGTCTCATTTGCACAAGCTGTCCCCAATCAACTGGTCTTAAGTCTTGTATTTACAGTAGTCTTGAAATTAAACACTTTAGGATTGAAAGTCAAAACAGAGCTATTTAAAGGGTCGATCCTCAAAAGCATAGTCAAACGTCAGTATGAACACTGAAGGTGTTTTTGGTTAATTGTGCATCGTAGCTAGCCTGGCATTTCCAAACCTGCCACTAGGCGCTGGCAAATTAAATTTGCTGCGCCTGTTGGTCTGGACACTCTCCATTGAAGCTTTTTCAAAAAGTCCAGAAATCCGGACTCACGTTTCAATTGGTTCTATCTAATATGGGCAGGCCAGAGCCCTTTGTATGGTGCTCTGGGGAGGACGTAACCGGATGACGACAGACAGTGACGTACATGCGCCGTCGAAGCCGTGATAGGAAACATCAAAGATGTCTGTGGATATGTTGTTTGAGTTTGAGACTGCTTTGGCCTCGACCCTTTATGATTTGGAAGACGTCACTCAAATCTTTCATTAGCAAGTAAGTGGAATGTTCTGTTTTGCCGACCGACCATGGCAAAAGTTGAATTTAACAGCTTATTACGTCACCTTGTGCATCGCTCTGATTGGTTGTAGTACTATCCAACTGCGTGCAGTGGCATATGAAATGCACGAGTAGGAGCCGCCCCTTGAGTTGGAAATTACTATTGATCGTGGCCAGACCCTCTATCGCTCAAGATATCAGGGTCTGAATTTCTTTCACAATCTACACAGTATCATGTTGACACAAAAACATTCTTCAAAGATTTCTTGTTGGTGCATGTCTGTCAAAGAAGGATCCCACATCCGTCTCTCTCCCTGAGATTTATTTTCCACCTTTTCCCGATTAAAGGATATTGCGGGGAGTCCTTCCTTATCCGAATGTACGGCCTATGGATAGAGATGGTAAAACCCCACAGAAACAAATTGTTTGTGATACTGAGCTATATCAAATAACATTGACTTTATAACTTGACTGGCAGCAAATAGACCAAAAATTGCCTACCATATTCCCACATTGTTTTACTATCCCTTCTCTTCACACCAAGGAGACTAAAAGAACATATAACTCATTTATAATAATTCCGAAAACCCCACAATCAGACCAGACCTTGTCAACAAGGGGGGTCAAATAGTTTTCTTGGAAGTGGAGACATTTTCCTTTATAAAATATTGTCCTTATTGTCGGGAAAATGTTTTCTTCTACTGTCATTCAGGATGAAAAGATATGTTTTGCCTTAACAAACACTCTTACAGTAAGGCCAATGCTGGAGGCAAAAGCGGGAAGGCCGACATAAAACAACAACAAAAGCCTGTACAACTAGAGAGAGAGAGAGAGAGAGAGAGAGAGAGAGAGAGAGAGAGAGAGAGAGAGAGAGAGAGAGAGAGAGAGAGAGAGAAAGAAAGAAAGAGTTTGTGATTCTTGGCTAAGGTCCCAGCGGAAATCACCATGAAAGGACTTCTGCCTGAAACAACTGACGGGGAGGAGGGTTGTTTGGGGATTACCATGGGGAAGAAGAGCTGACGTCACATCACAACCATAACACACACACACACACACACACACACACACACACACACACACACACACACACACACACACACACACACACACACACACACACAAAAAAAAAACTCAAGTCTGCTTGCACACTTGTGTCAGTGGGGTAGGACTTCATACAAAGTCCAGATAGATTAGCCTATATAGCTTAAAGGGGCATTTTAAAAATACATTTTCTGATGAAATCCAATAGTTAATGATTAATCAATTGAGTAACCTAGGCTACGTTGTTGTTGTTCTGCTTGAACTTGCCCGCACCAGACGTGACTGTGTACAGATGAGGGGGCGTGTCGTGTGTCATTGTTGGTGACATCACATTAATGGGATTATTTTGAGTTCAGAATTTTGGTGACTCATTTATTTGGCTCAAATCAACCTTGTCTGTCCCTCCTACTTATCCTACGCACGTCCTCCAGGAGCTATAAGTCCTGGCATGTCACGATTTCATTTATTCAAACTTTTTCTTCACTCACCCAGACACAGCACACGCACCACAAATCCAGATGTGTTCAGAGCTCGAGTGCGGAATTTGTTACTGGAGCTACAACGCAGGTCGGCGGTGTCCTCGCGAGCTCCATTGTAAACACAGCTTCTGTGAGAGCTGCCTGTTGGCCCTCTTGCGACCACGGCTGAGACCCGAAGACGGTGAGGCATGCCCGGGAGACGAGAGAGTAATCGACTGCCCGCTGTGCCGACAGACCACCTCTATCACCGGAGAGGGCAACATGAGAGCCGAGCTCAGGGTGGACGAGTTCGTCCTGGAGCGGCTGATAACTGTGGGAGTCCTCGACCGAGAAGAAGAGGAGGAAGAGAGTCACGTTCAAGGCGAAACCGAGGAGGCGACGCTCCCCGGGACTCCGGCCGAGGAGAGACACTCCTCCGCGGGCAGCAGAGGCGGAAAGTGGTCGAAACTCTGGCGGATGATTAACGGCAAGAGCTCGAGGCAGAGGCGCAGAGAAAGTAAGTAGCCTAGACGGCGGATTGGTGCTCACGAGAAGTAGTATAGGCCTAGTTTTCATGTTGTTGGTTGAAAGTAACTTTAAATTACACCATAGGGATGTCTTAAAATAAACATATTTTAGAATATTGTTTGGTAGTGGTGAAGACAGTTCTTGTCTTTTGTTGCCATACAAGTCCATACAGCTTTGTGTTATCAGCTTTTTGTGCCACATCTCATAATCATTATGGAAGTAGGCCTAGTCTAGAGTGGAATAGGCATAGAACAAGTCTTTGTCTTATATTTTTAGTATTCAAAATAAGTAGCTTACCTAACATTTGACATAAAGCGTTATTTTACTAATAGGCCCAATTGGATGAATCAGCTGTTGTAACTTGTCCTTTTTTCCTTTAACAGACTGTATGACCAATGATGACTTGAGGGACTTCGCCCTGATGTCCTGCTACATGTTTTAATGAGTCTGCAGCTTCAGATACCCTGGATAATGTGATACACAACATGGACTTGATGATGATGATGAAACCCTGCTGGCAAGACACAGTTCACCATAATTAAAGTTAGCTTTGCGGCTTACTGACTGATAAATGATGACCCACTATGACTGTTGCGCTCAAATGATGGGGAGAAAATAGAAAACTTGTGAATGTGTAAGGCCTGTAAGGCCTATGAATGCACTAATGTATGTGATATTTATTCTTTTTCTTTTTTATTACTTTTTTTTGGGGTTCTTTTTAAAGAAGATATTTATTTCAAATTAATGTTTTTATTTTTATATATTTGTTACATATTATTTAAAGAAAAATAAATGAGCTTTGGTTTCAACTCACTTTGAAGCATTCTGTGGCTGCATTATGTTTGAGTCAGTGTGCTTACATTGCATAAAATAAAATGAAAACAAAGTTTTGGCCTTGCGTGTGCACAAATATGTACATATACATGTGGATGCCAGCTATTCTAGAAAACACGCTTGTTGACAAAATCACCTTTTGTCTTAACAATCCACTACCTGTCTGTACTTTGTGTGTGCTGAAAGAAAAAGTTTATACAACATTTTATATACAGCCTAGATTCTGTACATGGTATATAAACACTGGGGGGGGGGGGGGCAACATAGCTACTGGCAACGTCTCCATTTACAGAGCCTAAAGGCTGTGTATTAACACTGGATTTGTTTCAGCACACACAGTACGGTCAGGTAGTGGAATAAGATGATATTCATCACTGATTTAGAAAAAAAGTGATTTTGACAAGGACTCTCTAGAATCGTTTACTAAAAGTAAAAGTAACTCAAAACTGTGGTAAAATACATGGATCAGTATTCTACCTGAAATTGGCACAACAAAAATGGCTCCAGGAAGTGGTGTCCTTGATGCCAGGTGAACAGCATTGCCACCAATCAAGACTCACCAGCAGCAACATGAGTGTCAATGCTCAATGCCTGGTATGTTTGACAAGTTAAACCCTTGGATTGACAACACTACTGCAACTTATTCTAAGCCATTTGTTTTGGTCAAACACAAACTTGGGAAGAAGCTGTTCATCATGTTAGACAGGTCTACTGTTAACTCAAGGTAAATATCACATGTTACAGGCTTTTTCAGACCATATCAAAAGGCATCCAGGCTTTGTGATTCCCAGAAATTACTACAAGCCTACTGTTTTTTTCTCTCTTCCTTTTTCAGACTCCAATGTGCCTTTTCTGTCATGTCGCTTATCATTTGTTTACATGCCACAAGAGGTGAGCGCACTATCACTTCATCACACTAGTATCTGCCACACCAATACTGCAACGTAGGCACTTTCACTGAGCTACTGGTTTTCTTAACAGCTCTCTGGAAAACATTGTCATGAGGCACACTGATTGGTTTAGAATGAGAGTGACATATTTGTATCCTTAAAGCTGCAGTGGATTGTTTTAACAATAGCAGAGCAGGTCATTTATCTGGCATGATTGAACTTGGCACTGTAAAGAAAAGGCAGTGTGATTTATAGCAACTAGATGTAAACACATTTTGGAAATGTATTTATTCTTGAGGATGACGATTTTTTTAAAGACATATTTCAAGTGAAATGAGGGTATACAATGAGCATACAACATGAAAGTAATGTAATAAATGTAAGACCCTCAAAGGTGGAGTCAGCAATCCTGGAAAATGCTCGTTTTGTCAAAATCAGTGAATCAAATCAGTTTTATTTGTATAGCCCAAAATCACAAATACATTTGTCTCAGTGGGCTTTACATTTCATACAATATGATATATGATACCCTTAGCTCGGCTGAGAAAAAAACTCCCAGTAAAAACCCTTTACCGGGAATATGTCCTCACGATCCGCTACCTGTCTATACTTGTGTGTGCGCTCAAACAACTGTCATTCCTAAGCCTAGGTTCTGTAAACTGGTATGTTGTCAGCTATGGTGGCAGCCTTTGTTTATATACCCTTTGTTTACATACCAGTTTACAGAGCCTAGGCTGTGCAGTGTTCTACAGAATCGCTGAATCCACCTTTAACAAATTAACACTATTATGAAGATAGAATAATAATTTAAACCATTTTCCTTCTGGTATCTTTAAAATGTAATGTAAATTATTTGCCTGTATAACAGCATTAGAATGTTGTTTTCCTAATGTCCCCATTTGTTTTCTACTTTTAGCCAGTCCCATTAAAACCAAAGTGGACAATGGAGTGAAGTACATCGTTGTGAGACGACCGTATACTCCATTTGGTCAACACCGCCCCCTCAATAGTGGTCTGCTGTCAACCAAAACTGGATTCCCAACTGGAACTAATGGTGAAACTGAGACGAGCGGGAGTTACAGGGAAGCCTCGTCAATCATTGACCGTCAATCAAACCCTCTGCGGTTTACAAGCCGTAGCTTTGGTTACAATCAAAACAGTCCAGATAACAGACAGTCCCTAGCTGGAATGACTGGAGCGAAGAGTGAGGTGAGGCCCGCAACCCCCATTTTCACCAGCCACACTCGGCGCGGAGGAACCAGCTTTGAGACAATCCAATCCAGAGTAAATTACCACCCAAGACCTGGGAATTCATATGATTCATACCCTGCAACGATTATTAGGAAATCAGCTAGTCTTCCCACAGATGCTCAGAAATCAAATGACTCACCAATGGTAGCTGACTCCTCTCCTTTTTCACCCCAGAACGGTAGATATTTGAGCACTTCACTGCGACCTCCAAGAGGTCATCAACACAGTGGCTATAAAGAGAGAAATGAACTTGCAGCACCCTGGGTGAGGAGGACATCTAGCGGGATTCAATCAAGCAAATTTCTCGTCCTTGCAACTCAACCTACCCCTCGTGCACCATCCATCAGCAATAGCTTAGACGCCTCTTCTATGAAAAGTGACCCCAGCCCAGAAAAGCTGACATCACCCTTCACAGATTCCTCCCAGGGGTGGCAATCGGTGAGAAGTAGTACTAGTAAGACACCGAAACACACACAGGTCCAGTCGTATCCGATCAAGGACTCTCAGACCTCTGTTGTCGGACATGAGACCGGTGATAAGGTCACTGTTGAGGGAGACCATGCTTTTGACAGACACCCTTATCAGCAAAGGCCCTCTGGTGCTCAAGTTTATGGCAGGGTTTCTTCACATTTCAAACAATTTCAACAGTTGCAGAGGAGAGACCAGACTCAGACAGTGCAACGTCTGTCAGATAAAGCAAACCCCCTGCATCATAATGCTATTGTAGCCCGATATCAACACACCACAGCAGCCACACTCGCTCAGAATTCTGTACATCCTGCTCCAGGGACGGCTGACACCATGGAAAGTTTTGCCCCTGGACTTAATGCACATTTCAGCAGTTACATGACAGGCGGCGATAAATCTGTAGTAAGCCACCTGGGAAATGCCATTAGTGGATCAATGGAGACTAACAAACCTGGACAAAACAGAACAAGCATCTATGGCTTCGGAGGATTAGAAAATCCGCAAATGTTGAGAGCAATTCAGGAGCCATCTATTCCCCCCTCCAGTGGGTCTAATGAAAGGACCAACTCCCGAAGATACAGCTTCGACAAAGGAAAGTTTAGAATGCCATATAGACACCCCTTTTTGACACCCAAGTATAGCTTTGGCCGGAGAGGATTATCTACTTCCACTACTGCACCAGGAAAACTTGAGGGAACACCCACTCCTGGAGCTATGGATATCAAAGAAGTGACTAGCCCAAAGTCATTGACATCAGGCTTTAGTGCCGTGCGACCTCTGCTGCCGGAAAGGGATGATGCCGGTGTGGACAGCAGCCAGCACCGCACACGGTTCAGCATCTACAGAAGACAACATGCTCTCAAAGGATCTGGCACTCCACCACCTGAGGGAGCCAAAACTTTAGTTAGTGAATCAGACAAGCCAGCCAGAATCCAGCAGTTGGATTTTGAGGCTTTAAGACTTGGAGGTTCGCAAATCTGGCAACCCAAAAGCAGCAGTGGGATTAAGGGCTACAATAAAACAGGCCTTAACGAGCCGGTTAGCAGCCACCATGTCTCATCCACAATGAGTCCGAATGAGCAGAGCAGTGAAGGAGACATTAAACCACTTTTAAAGGCAGCGCCAGGGAGCACTAATTCAGACACCATTTTTACACCTGGCAAGTACAAAAAGAGCCACAAAATCTACAATCCTCGGGGATATCCTCCTTTCCAAAGCAGAACTACTGGAAACAATTTGAACAAAACACATGTGACATACAAAGAACAAAAGCCAACTACAGCAACTACAACTACATCATCGAGTCACAGAATCTCCTCAGATTTCCTCAGGTCAGCGGCAGACCTCAGAGTCAAATCGATCCCAAAATCCGAAGCAAGAACGCCCAACAACACCAAAACTGTTTCAGAGAAGGCGAACCTGATCAAGATACCCATCTTCAGCAGCAAAGTGAGAGGCCGACGTGTGAAAGGAAAACAGACTCATGGAAAACTGCTAAGTGAATCCACCTCTCTGATCAAGGCGACTGGGAATACAGCTATAGTCCGGCTGCCCAAGTGGCCTACTAGACTTCAGAATGCTAAAATTCTTGGAAGTGCTTCGTTCAGCAGTGTCAGAGGTAGGACACAGACACCCCACACACGGGCTGATAAGGTTTTTACCTCAAACGCCACAGCTGCGACCAAGCAAAAAGAAGAGGGTGCTGTGAACAGCATAGACGATGCGATCAGAACTTCTCAAGACCAGGGAGAAGATTTCATTGTTGTTGAGGAGAATTTGTTGGGTGTTCGAAATGAAAACGCTGAAACGTTAGATTTTTTCCTGGGCAACGAAGGCAGTGGAAGCGGGGATTTTGATGTGTCTGATGTTTTGTCAACTGATACCACAAACAGTCAGGGACTCACAGAGGATTTGTTAGAACTAGATTATCTACGAATATCAACTGGGAACGTCTCTTTCAAGTCAATGAAACGGTCCCACACTTGAAAATTGAGAGAAATGTGCCTATGTGTTTGGAACTTTTGCAATAAAAGTTGGAAAAGTAATTGTTATATTTTATTCTTGCATGGGCAAACAATAGCTCTTTAGCCAAATTACTTAATAAATGGATATTTTTTTATAGAAGTTTGACTATTTGGCATTTTCTAACAGATGCTTAGAACACAATTCTGTCAAAAACATTATGCTACATTTTGTAGACTTGGTTGTAATTAATTCACAGGAATAGGTTTCGTTGGACAAAACAAGACATGTAAGACATAACAATGCACTATGAGAAACTATAATGGACACTTATTTTATTATAAAGAAAGAAACTTACCAGCATATTAATTTATAGTTGCAGCCATTTACTTTCCTTCAAATTCATTATGGACCAGCTCAAGGCACACTACCGATTTGTATAAATAAATTGGCTTTTGAAAGAGTTTTCTGTGATTGCTTTGGCTTTCTGGCATTGCCATTGTTTCATTAATTGAGGTAAAAACCACTCATCCGCCATGCCAAACAGATTACAAGAAATGCTGGGAATAGTTTCAAAATACTCAGTACTGATAATGGTTTCTGGTAACTCAGCCTTTTTTTTGTCTTTAAATAACTGCATCCTCCAACTTTGACCTCTAGTACTCTCATATCGTGGGAGAAACAAAAAAACCTCATAGTGAGTGGAAAATCCGAAAATCAATACGGGTCAAATGAGAATTGCTGAGCATAACTTTTGCCTCATTTGACAAATAATTTGCATAATGCAATGCCAAGTATGAAGAGGAGGGGGGAGGGGGGGCTAAGTAAGGTCATATTTGAGGCTTTTTATAAATTGATTGTATTCCCATCTCTTGTGTCCTCATTTTCCACCAGGCAGGCAGCGGTTATTGAGCGTGCTGACACAGATTTTTCCATCTCCTCCTTCTAGCTCACTGGTCTCTGGGTTCACACTCTACGAGATGGAAAAACTTGTTCTTCCCCTTTTTGTAAGGTCTTTCTATGAGTTTGCCAAGCCATTAATAAGTACACTGAGCGTAATTGAAGAAAACAAGTCATTTAGTGGTTTGTTCCATGATTTAAAAGCCATACATGAAGTGCAGACTATAATGGGACTTGTTTGTTTGTTGCAATCACACAAATGATGATGCTATGATCTCATCTAATATTGTTAGTGGGCAATTGAACAGGCAATGGATTACACCTATAGTGGCCTAGTCTGTATTTACAGCCAGAGCAGAAGCACGCTCGTTCCACTAGATGGCGTTACTCATCCATCTTATTAACACACTGGTGACCTCATGCGCTGTCTGTTGTAGTAGTTCTCATGCTTTTGTACCCTGTTGGAGATTTTACAACAACAAAAAAAAACAAGTTAAAAGTGACTAAATATAGGATGCAGAATGTTCTCTGGAGATGTTGGTAAAAATATGAAAAAAACGTACAATTCAAGAGCCAAATAGATGTTCTAGCCTGCACCCTCATCAATCAATCAGCCAACCAAGCTCAAAGTTTCAGGGGCATTGGGTCCACGCTGCTATGAGCCCATGTTTAAGGGCTTCCAATGGGTCCATTCACACCACATGACCCATTCGCTAGTTTCCCCAGTCAGCCAGCTCCACCTAAATACCAGCTCCACGCTCTTGTCCTTGCCCCAACCAGCTCAAAGGGGCCCCACAGTGAGGAGAGGGTGTGTGTGTGTGGGGTGTTTAAGGGACCTGCCAATCAAAGTTCCACCACCATACCAACACCCGTGGAAAGTGGGCCCATCCACTTTCCCATAGAGCTGAGAGGTATTTAGGTGATCAGATGTTCTGAAGTTTTTTTTTCCCGTGTTGCTGCTGGCATGTCAAGGCGTTGGCCCCTGTCGGCTCCTTCAAAGTTCTCTCAATCTCTCTCTCTCTCTCTGTGCAATGCAATGCCTTTTTGTGAAGCAGTGTCTCGGGCGTCTGGTTCACACACTCCCCTCCTTTTTCCCAAGTGTGTGTACTCACCCATAATAGTCCTCCCTGTGTGTGTGTATGTGTGTGTGTGTGTGTGTGTGTGTGTGTGTGTGTGTGTGTGTGTGTGTGTTTATAACAGACAGTGTGGTGTTCTCTTGCAGAATAGGGGCCCTCCCCCCCACCTACTGTGAAGGGGAATTCTGTACCATGTGTCGGCGGTTTTCAGTGAGCTTTCAAGGAAAATAAAGTACAGAGGCCTCACAGTCCCCCCCACACTCCCTCCTCCGCTCCCCCAAAACGCCCCTCATCACCCTCCTCCTTTTCCCCACCTCCCTTTTTCCCTCACTCACTCCATGGGGCAATTTTGTCTTACAGTTTTAACTATATTCTCATAGCAGCCAACAGCTACAGGAGTGACAGAGCTAATATCGCATGCAAGCAGCCTGTTAGAATGGAGACAAATCCATAATGATCATGGCAAAAACATTCTCCTAAGAGGTGAGAGAGAGAGAGAGAACGAGAGAAAGGGTGAGGAGGGGTAGAAGGAGGGAGGGGAAAGGACAGAGAAAGGCTTTTTGTTTGGCTAAGTACACTGTGAAAGAGGGGGCGGTGAGGAAAAAAGGGAGAGCTGGAAATACATTAGAAAATGTTTGCGTCGGCCGTGGTGGCAGTTACGGATCAGATTACCTCACATGCCAAGCGCCCAGCCATCCGATACACATGGCTTGACCGTGTGTTTAAACTAACTGTATGGAGTCTACAGGGTTTAACTTTGACCTAAAACCTATATGATGAAAGGACTGGGGAGGTGTGTGTGTGTGTGTGTGTGTGTGTGTGTGTGTGTGTGTGTGTGTGTGTGTGTGTGTGTGTGTGTGTGTGTGTGTGTGTGTGTGTGTGTGTGTGTGTGTGTGTGTGTGTGTGTGTGTGTGTGTGTGTGTGTGTGTGTGTGTGTGTGTGTGTGTGTGTGTGTGTGTGTCTGTGTGTGTGTGTCTGTGTGTTGGAAGGAGGGGGATAAATAGGGAGAGTTGTTAGGATTTACTGAGGCAGCTTGTAGTGTACGGACTGTAATCCAGGGCTTTATTGCCTCTGTCAACATACAGCAGGTAGGACCTAAGCTGGAACACCTGTAGCATTACTTGTGTATAGTGTATTATGGAAAGAAGCCAAAGGGAAAACCCCTCAGACGAAAAAATATGCTCCTATATCACGTTCACTGTAACATACTTTCCGTAGCCTAACTCAACTGCCAAGCCCCAGACTATATATGCTACTTGTGTGAATGATGGGAAGGAAGCAATTTAGCATGGAGCATGGACCAGCGCCTACATTAACATTCCCACATTTTGCCATTGGATCAAGTAGCCATTTCCGTGTCCTGCATCCAGTGAACTTCCCGAAAGGAAGTCATAAAGAGGAAGACTTCCTGTATTGTCGCCAACATGCAATGGAATAGTGTACACATGCTCCCTAAGGCCAGGGGACCAGTGATGTGAACGGAATGAAATAGCACTCTTAGATCATATCAAAGAAGCCAGGGCATACATATTGTACATACAGTATAGGCCTACTTTTAACTGGACACTTCTTTGGCCGATATCCCTTCACAGGTTGGATACATGTTGGAATTGGTCCCTGTTAATGATCTCCCTCTAAAATAAAGAAACACAGCTTGACACTGCTTGACACAGATAAGTGTTATCTATGTAATTGTCCATGTTATCTATGTTGTCACTTTTACAGTTGCCTTTGTGCAGGTCATCTCAAATGCTGCTGAAGTATGAGGCCTTAAAGTTCAGGCAATACTTTCATAATATTGAACTGCTGTCTAATGATTCCTACATTTTTTTTTTTACTATTTCTTTGTTTTGACTTTTTATTCAATGCAATTTCTAATTTCCAATTGTGATGTATTTTACGCCCCTGTCAAGCACTTTGAATTGCCTTGTGTCTGAATTGTGTTATATAAATAAACTTGCATTGCCTTTAACCTTTAAAATCAACCTTCCACATAGGGACTGTAGACATTTTTTTTAAAGTGGACAGGGTTTCCAAAAAAAAAATAAAAAAAAAAGTAGTAGGGTCGTAAATAGTTTTTATTTGTTCCATACATTTTTGCTTGATTTCAGCCTTCCTGTGCAATATAGTTTAAAGCTTAGATTAATAGCTGCGCGGAAAAGACAACTTAACAGCAACCCAATCATTTTCATACAGTCCCTAAGATGTTTAAAAAACTTGATCATTTTACGAGTGTGACTGTTGCTGAGCTCATCGTCTATTCGTTACGAGGCTTACCAACTCAGCAATAACAGTATCCTGGGGGAAATAATGTGTATGCCTGCAACAGAGTGTTCAGCAGTTCAACAAGTTCATTCTCCCTCTACTACTTTAAGAGCGGTATTTTATGACAGAAAAGGGATATTTTAAAACCTGTATAACTTTGGGTGTGTCAGAGAATTGAACATTTTCTAAGGTATATTCTGAATAACTGAATAAAACCAACTTTCATCACAGGAAAATGTGAGCCCTGTAACACTGTTTGAAGTTAGAAAGTTACCTGAAGAGTTACTGTTTCACTGTTGTGATTTACGGCAAAATAATTTGGTTTTGATAAAAGAAATTATGCTAGAATTATTCTATACTGAGAGTTTTTATCTAGAGAAAATATGTTTTGGAAACTTACTGCAGACTGTGCAAATTATACCCTCCCCCCCGAAACTGTATAGTGCACCTTTAAGAAAAGTCAAGTACAATAAACAAACATAAGGCCTGTATTGCGTAACAGAACTTGTTTTTTATCTTTCATCCATTCATCATTATTTCTTGCCGGGAAACACTGCTGTCTTATTAAAGTCTAGCTGAGGTTCAAAGCGTATTTCTCCTAATAGCTGTCCTGGAGCTTTCCACCACATCACATATCTTCATCAGCAGATTTTCTTTCTTTCTGGCCAATTTAAGAACTTCACATGCAAACCGGACAAACTCCCATCTGCAGATGAAGATCTCGTGATATGATTAAAAGTTCCAGCTACACTAAACAGACCCTGGTGGTTTTCATGTATTGGATTAGGTCACGGAGATATTTCCCAATGATCGTCCGTGCAGTCAGTGTGCAAACAATTTTTAAGGGTATTGAGTCTATTGCTGCCAGTAGGTGCGTATAGGTGTGTTTACGCTGAGGCTGGAATAGATACAGTATCACACACACACACACACACACACACACACACACACACAATGAGGAGATGATACACACCGCCCACACTCAGACACAAGCGCTCCACCTGTTGGCCTCTATCCAGGGCACCTCTCTTCTATTGAACTCGCTGTCCTCTTTGCCTTGGCTCCTATCCAGCCTCTCTCCACCTCCTCCTCCCTCTCTCCTTTTCTCTCACTCTTCTTGACTGATGATGTTGCCACCACCACGACAGCGAGGCGGCCATCACATTGCAGCCTGTCACCAAGACAACACGCTGGCAGCTGTGCCTTTGCTCCTGTAAAAGTCATCACTGGAGATTTGAATGTGTCTCACTATAGACTTAAAGGTGGAGTCAGCAATTTCTGGAGAATGCTTGTTGTCCAAATCACTTTTAGTTAGAATCAATGAATATCTAGAGATCTGCTACCTGTCTGTAGTCTACTGTTTGTGTGCTGAAAAAAATACAAAGCCTAGGCTCTGTAAATGTGCATTGCTAGCTGCATTGTGCCCCCTATGTTTATATACACTTTGTGTACATAGCGGTTTACAGAGCCTACACTGTGTATTCATTTAACACTAGACTTTTTTGTTCAGCCCACACACAGTAGCCTACAGCAGGTGGCAGATTGTGAGGAGAGTTTCACCGATTTTGACAAGCGTTCTCCAGACTCCACCTTAAAAGCTTAACTGTTATTTGGCTTTTTTCAGTTCATTCATTCACAAAACTTTGCACTGAAGTCGAAGCACAGCTTGAGCAAGTGCATTATGGGAGGAGGGGGAATATCATCCCTGTTGACACAATCTGAAGTAGGGCTCCAAATCCCCTCGGGAATTACACTGTTAAAGATGTTAAGTGAGCACAGGCTGAGAAGGGAACATGATTCGTACGGAGAGTGTGAGTTTCAGGTGTGGGTGTTAGGGCTTCTTCTGGTTTCATACAGGTGCCACTCAGCTTTTATTTTTTGTCTGCACAACCTCATTTTCATTCATTTCGGAGAGGGGAGTGGGAGGTGATGCAGGTGCAAGCCCGATCTGTGTGTGTGTGTGTGTGTGTGTGTGTGTGTGTGTGTGTGCTCATTTCTATCCATTCCTTTGGTGCCATCGTCTGGGTTGAGTTACTTGGCCATCTGTGCATGGGGGCGATACAAGATCCCATATACATGTTAACAATAAGAAGAGAAAGAAGCACTGATTGAGCCCCTGGACAAAAAAACTGAAAACTTGTTTAATTAAACAAAGTGTTGACAGGTGAGAAGAGAGGGAGATCTTTGAGGTTTGCCGGCAAACACCACGTCGCTCCAAAGCACTAGCAAAATCCAGGAATCAACCCAGCTGGCAACACGTCAACATTGTGAGGGGAAAATGATATTATCAATGGGAGTGGTGACTGTGTGACTCACAATCGGGCTTGTTTTCTTTTCCGTGTTGGTGTGACATCTGTGTGTGTGTGTGTGTGTGTGTGTGTGTGTTTGAGTGTGTATGTGTGTGTTTGAGTGTGTATGTCTGTGAGGAGCAAGAATCCGCCTGCCTCTGCGGCCTCCCACACAGATGCTCACACTTGCCTCAGCCCGTAAATCGTGGCGTCGTAGCGGCTGTATTTTTTCCCTTAAGCCCGTCACTCGTTAAAAGGTGCTCCCAGGAACTAGTAGTATTCCTACACAGTTTCTGTTAAAGGTGCAGTGTGTAATATCTGAATATTTAGTGGCATCTAGTGAGGAAAGTTCTAGAATGCAACCGCTGCCTGGATAATCCCTCCCTTTCGAATAATTACAGAAGCTACAGTACAGTGGCCTTCAAGGACAAGAAGCTATAGTTACTAGGTGGCATCATCCACCACTGCCTCAAGTCTCTCCACAATATCATATCAAGTGATGAAGTAAAGATGAATATAGTTATTTATTCTATAGTACTTCTTCTTCGTCTTCCAACAGGTGCATTTCCCCAGTACACCCACTTTAAAAATGCATATGGCCAGCACGTTTGTCCATTCTGTGCTACTGTAGAATTGTGGCAGTGCAAAATGGTGGCCTCCATGTTGGCAAGCCCCGCTCTTATGTAGCCTAGATATGAAAATCTCTTTCTAAGGAAAATAAAAGATTTAATTTTTTTTCAAGTGATTATACATTATGCTATTTAAAACACATTTATGATCATCAGAGGAAAAGTGAGACTGTTTCAGAAATGTTTTAAAGATCCTTTTACAATCATTCCCAACTAACAAAACTCAAAACTAATAAAAATAAAAATAAACACTCAAACAAAAGAAACCATAAGCCATTTTGTCGTTTGATTTTTTTTTTCAATAGCAACAGAAGTAAAACCGTCTACATCAATGGCAAGAATCTGACAATACACTCCCATTCAGAACGGAACGAGAGATAAAACATTTTTTGAACAGGCAGCAGTGCTCTCTTGCACATTTTATGAACATCCCCTAAAACTCGCTTTAACAAACGCAGTGGATTAAATCATACAGCCACTTTAAACTCTTGAACCCCCATGAGCTAAATTTATTAAGCTTGGGCTGTGGACCATGGAGCGGACATGCCACGGGCAATCAAGACGGGAGATTTTCCAGAAAAATAAAAAAAATTCAATCAAACTCACCAAGATGCTCAGAATGGCAGAGTGATAACAAGCCAGTCTGTGTTTGTGCATGTTCTGGTCTAAAACCATAAGTACCTGTAAGCATTTGTGTTTACCCCCAACATACATTTTTCGACTCATCATGAGTTTGCCTGCAAGTCTGCATTGGATTTAATGTGTTGAATCTGGTTTGAATTCCAATTGTTTTGCTTTTTTTCCCTCCCCCACTTCTGCATTAGTAGCTGCTACTCCAACCACAGATCCTCAATCTGCTCATAATTAAGCTGCAATTGTTACACTCTAGGCTAGGCCTCCCGAAAGTCACGTGACCAGAACATAGAGAGTGTGTGAACTTTCTCAGGGGCAGGCAGGCAGACAAACACATGAGCACAATCTGGAGCTGCTACGTTGACGCACATGTGTGGCAGACATTAGGCGTTTGTTGATGTTTTTCCCCCCTCGTTCTGGATCAAAGTGGTGGGGGGGGGAATTTCAAGGTTCAAGCCTACGCAAGTCTTTTCGAAATGACCTTAATCTCCAAGAGTCACACACAAGCAGACTGTTAGGAGGCGAGATATGTCACAGTCCAAAAGAACCTGCAAAAGAAAACAATGGGAGGCTGGGGTTTTACATTTCAAAACAAAAACAAAGCAAAATGTCCAGACGTGGGACACCGAAGGTTTGCTTCTGAGGTGCTGTCGCAGCTTAAGTCTTTTTTTCTTTTCTTTCTTCTTTTTTCCGCCGTTGTGTTTTGGCACTTGACGGCCCCTGCGACAATATAGTCCTCCATTAACCGGCAAAGAGAAAAAGTCCAACAAACTCCTTTTTTTCCGATTATGGCCGCCGCTGTCAATCAACTCATCTTGATAGATCATTTTCACATAAAAAACAAAACATGAACAAGATATTATTATTATTCTTTTTTACGAGAACTGTACAGCCCAAAAATAGACACAAAAATAGACTCGGAATATTTATGCTAGGACAGACCTATAAGTGCTAGCTGCGAAGTCGGGACAGAGAGACAGACAGGTCAAAAAGACAGACAGGCACTTAAGTGCTGATGCATTGCGGGAGATTAAAGGTAAGAGCTAAGCGAAAAGACGCAGAAGGAGAAGACCGAAACAGAAAGTCTTAGAGAAGGAGATTAGGGTCTAAGAAAACTTTAAATTCAAGCGGTTTAAAAATATTAAAAAATGTAATATCGTTCTTAAAACATTTTGGTACCTTTACGTATAAAACAACTGAGAACAAATTAGCATTTATAATTAAGGAAACCGACAGAACTGAAATGAGGGCTGACCCAAGCTAGAAGCAGTGTAACGACTGCTACAGAGCTAGCATTAGCATGGCTAGTTATAAGGTCTCCATTCTCAACTGTTTGTACCGCATGTAAATCATTTAGCATCCTGAGAGGACTATGGGATTAAGTGGGACACCAAGTGTCTGGAGTTTATGGCTGTAATGGGATTGCTTGGCTCTATATCAAGGGTTTCAACCTGAGCTGTAGTCAGCAGGAAATCATGCCACGATGCTAATATCTTACTCTGATCGAAGGCTGACCTGGCTTTAGTAAGCTACTGTATCCCCTGCTACAAGTGTGTGGTTGATACTTTAGGTGTATGGCTCTGTTAAAAATAGAAAAAAAAGGGAAATTAATAAAAAGCAGCAGAAGTTATAAAGAGCAGAACGCTAATAGCAGCTAAGCTACATTTTCTCACAGTAGAAAGGAAGGCCAGCAGCTTGCTAGTACCATTATCATTATGAGCGTTCTCGAAAATGCTGCATTCAAGCCATATGGGATTTTTTTTGTCATTTCCAGTTTCCAATGGAATTATGAACAATGACACAGATACACGTGATGCCACATGTCAGCCAAAGTAATTTAAGGTAAATAAACCCATATTGTATGGATATAGTGTTTAAGTGAACATAAACTGTAATCATAAGACTGTTGATTTGCATGTTGTAAACCTCCGATTTTCTACCATTCATCCCACATGACATGAACGCAGCAAAAGCTCACACCAGTGCTACCCAAACATCTTACTCATCTGCTGCTTAAAAGAAAAAATGTGTAACTACATCAAATCAAGCA
>NC_137227.1:8509717-8519717 GCF_949987685.1 Ammodytes marinus
CACTGGTGCACTGCCATGTACACATGGACACACACACACACACACAAATGGACACCGAGGAGGATCCTATAATTATGTATTTGACATTCACTTAATGATGACCTTTCTTAAAACACAGACAGGGAGAAAATTACATGCATAAAAACGTGCTTAACAACTCTTCTGTGCCTCATCTTAATGCACAGGCTCCCGTACCCTCTCTCTCTCTCTCTCTCTCTCTCTCTCTCTCTCTCTCTCTCTCTCTCTCTCTCTCTCTCTCTCTCTCTTATAAACAGGAAATGTTCCCCCTCGAATCAATAACATTGCCTTCTTATTTTCTCCTTCCATCAATCTGACCCTCCCTCTCTGGCGGGTTGTCTAATAGAATCGATCCCATTCGTTTCCTTGCATCGTTTTCTCCATCTGCGGAGGCAAATCGGTGTAATAATGACCGCGGTAGCGATTGTCTTAGTGAGTGTATGTGTGTGTGTGTGTGTGTGTGTGTGTGTGTGTGTGTGTGTGTGTGTGTGTGTGTGTGTGTGTGTGTGTGTGTGTGTGTGCTTGTCTTCCCCTTCCTCCCCCAGACTGTTTGAAATCAAGAGGTTAGACAAGCCAATCTGCCTCGGCTGTCTGTCTAGCCAATAACCGCTCTCTTGCCGCCCCTGTGTGTGTGTGTGTGTGTGTGTGTGTGTGTGTGTGTGTGTGTGTGTGTGTGTGTGTGTGGGTGTGTGTGTGTGTGTGTGTGTGTGTGTGTGATTAGCAGGAGTCTGGGTCTAAGCGATGTCTCAATATCAAGGACTGCACTGAAATCGAAAGCCCCCCCTGTTCTCCGGTCGTAAATCGACTGTGTCACTGTGTCATTTTCATCCCCACGAGACACTGCATCGGTCTGGGCAACGTGACGCAGAGTCACTGGGTCCACTGGTGGTCACTGAGTCCGTTTGGGTTAAATCGTGTTCAATTCTAAAGGAAAGGAAACAGGCCCTAAATTATAAGGTATTTCCGACTTCATGGCATGGTTACCATAAATGAAAAACAGGAGCCCAAAGCAGACAAAGCAGCAGTATACTGGGCTGACGTCATTGTCGGCAACTGTTGACTTTACTTTGGTTCAAAAGATGAATGAGAGGGGGGCGCTATTATAGATGTAGTCCCCCCCCATAGAGGCTCAGTCCTCTTCACACGGGTTAGAATCCAGCCGTGGTCGTTCTCTGCATGTCATTCCCCTCTCTAGCCCATTTCATATCTGTCTCTCTGCACTGTCTAATAAAAGAAAAAATGCCCTCTTTGCCAAAAATGCCAAAAAATAATCTTTAAAAAAAAGAGAGAGAAGATGAATGACAATCACTGGAAATCCCCACATTTTTCACAAGCCCCGAGGCAGAAAATGTGCTCTGCCTTTAAGACGGCAATCCTGTGCTTCAACAGAGATCACTGTAATCCAACATAGCACTCAAGTTCAAGCACCGTGTCCAGCGAGCATCAAACCTGCAGCAAGGGAAGTCTTTTGGGCAACACACCAAACATTCCTTCCAGCTCCTCCTAGGACACACAGCTCAGTTAGCCAAGCCCTAACCTTTTTATTTTTTTAACATTTTTTTGTTATTGAATTTTCCAAATGACAATGAAGCAACAACAGTAGATAGACATATGGCTATAATCATGTGTCACAGTTTAAGGTGTTATATGCCTCAGGTCAAAAGAAAAGATAAACCACTAGTTACAAAAGTTGGGCCATGCCAAGCCTTAACCTTTGACATACTCAACAATAACTTTCTCCTTGAAAACGTTAAGGAATTACATTATAAGAGGATGTTTAAAAACCCCAGAGAAAACTGTTTTTTTTCCCCACCATGCCAGCAACTTTTTCTTGCCAGCGACTCTTAGCCCCCTTAGCAAATCCTCCCAGTCCTGTTATTATTCTTGATTCCATTAAATCATCAGGCTGGGTAAAAGAGGTGCAGCTGAGCAATATGAGCCAGGGATTTGGGCTTTCAGGACAGCTGCAGATACAAGGGAAGAAAACCCTGGCAGAGGCTATGAGGCAATGGGGGTTAGATCTCCCGTGTCACCTCATTTCATTTCTATCTGAATGACGCCAGAAAGTCTGTCAGTTATGAAGATATAGTGTTAGCAGGGCCGATGGCGGGTCTGATTTCAGCATACTCATTCCTTAGTCACGGATGTGGCACGTCTGCGGAGGGCACTGAAGTTAAAGTGATACTCCAAACCAAGATCTCTCCGTGTTGAGTGTCCAAACACTTCAAAAGCCTCCCGTGGGGGCTTTCAAACGAAGTGCTTTTCAATGGTCCGCTGCTTCATGGCTGTCCCAAGCAAGACACATCTTTCCACCACCAAAATAAAGACTAAGTGACATTGTTAAAATCCACATGCATGACTCTACAGAAGGTTGTGACTGAGCACAAATCAGCGCTGTGCAAAACAAACTCACTAATTGGGCAGCGGAAGGTTGGGTTGTGGGGTTAAAACACTGTAAACCTTGGTCAACATTAAAATGACGTCTGAAGCAATTATTTTTTATCAATTAGTGAATCGACAACATAAATATAATTGAGCTCAGTTGCGGCACAATAAAATGCAGGAAAACATACCAGCTAAAATTGTGAAAAAGGATTCAAGTAATCTGCAATATAGCAAAACTATAATAAAAGTTACATATATTTTGACAGCGTACCACTTTATTGACCTCTTTTGACCTATACTTAATTGGAATTTTGCTACATTTATGGCCCCGAACAGGCAAAGGAGAAGACGCACTTTCCCGGAACGCAGAAAGCCTTTTATGTTTCTTCTCAGAAACGCCAGCAGCAGTTTGCTGTTTGGAATAAACACAAGAAGAGTTGGCTGGTGGCTGCTCATCGATCATCAGGCCAGGGCTCAACACATGAACACAGCATCCAAGTTAGGAATTTAGCAGTGCCGCGCGCCAAGTTTTAGTGACATGGGATTTTTCAGGGAAGTGCACGAGATCACTAATGTGCACCGATCATAACATAAGTCATCATTTCCATATTGTGTGTATACATAGATTACATACAGTATTTAACATTATTCAGTTAAATGTTCAGTATCCTATTTCACTACAGTTATTCTCTTTTTTATTTCCATTTAAAGTATTCTATTTCATCAACATTTAATTTAATTTTGCATACTAAATTTACTTTATATTATATGATGCACCTCATCTCCACACTTGTTATATGCACTGTGTCCTTGCACTACTTTTGTGTTTATTTCTGTCTCAGGTGTTGCTCTCTTCACTTCACGTGTGTTTCTCTCATACATTTTCTTCTTCTATATTGCATTGTTGAGAGGAGCCTGGGGCTCAATGATGTCACTGCCAATGACTGCTGCTGTAAGTGCATATGCCAAATAAATCATGTTGAATCTTCTCTAATCACTTTGATCATTTTGTCTAGTACAGAAAATGACAGCTATACGACGTAACATATTAAAAGCATTTCATCACCTTGTGGGTTTGGTCTTAAACACCCACCAGTGATAAGGACAATGAACACAGCACATTTTCCCTTTATATCCGGCTGTATATTTCCATATGTTTTTCTACGCAGTTGGCAATAGAGAGCAGGGTTGGGTGGTGTCGAAAGACGAGCGCTCTGTGTGTGTGTGTGTGTGTGTGTGTGTGTTTATTACACTTTCACACAGGCTACTTAACAAATTGTTATCCTGCTGTGTGTGCATGTGTGGGTGTGTGATGAGTATGTACATACCAGGACGTGTGTGTGGGTGTGTATACAGTTGCAAGGGTAGGAAAGACAAGTACAGAGCAAAGGTGGACTGAGGATATTCATACACACCACAGACTGTGATAAGGTTTGATGAAATCTCAAGAGGGGAGGAGGGGGGACGCTGAGAAAAGCCGAAAAACATTTCTACACAACTTTTTTGTAGCTTTTAACCTGCAATTGTAAATTAAATGTTGTAATTTCTTGTCTGCATTTTGGCATATTTTTGGACGTGATTCTATCATGAATCAAGCAGCAGGGCTAAAAAAAGCCTAGTTTTATTATGCAGCGACATAGTGCGAGAGTCTGACTGGATGGGTGTGTTGCGACACACACACACACACACACACACACACACACACACACACACACACACACACACACACACACACACACACACACACACACACACACAGAGAGAGCTGGAATGTGTGGGGACAGACAGACAGAGACAGAGCAGCAGTGCTGAGTCGGGGGGAAAACGGGAGAAAGCAAGCACATTTTGTGGGAGAACCAGAGTCCACTGCTCCACGTGCAAACTCCACATCCACCAGTATTTTTAGATCATCCTTGAGCAAAATCCGAACACACAGTTTTGCATTTGACCCGGTCAGGACATTGGGCGTGCATGCAGGCCTTTTTCACATACCTGACTTGTCAACAGGTTGTTACCAGAAGAGGAGTCGGATGTTAAGAATATAAAGAGAAGCTAGGTGCATTGTGGGGGATTTTTTTTTTTTTTAGCTGAACCCTGCACTATGTGTGTGTGTGTATGTATGTGTGTGTGTGTGTGTGTGTGTGTGTGTGTGTGTGTGTGTGTGTGTGTGTGTGTGTGTGTGTGTGTGTGTGTGTGTGCACCCGGAAGGTTTTTGGAAATGTTCCCAAACTTGTAGCGAGTGAGTTAAGAGCAAAAGTCAAAGCTCTCCGTTGTGCCTGCAGGTATGACGACGACTACGCCTTTTATTATAGGGCTGAAAGGATTAGTCCATGAAAAGACAAGTATTTTAAGTGATGGTTATTTTATCATTCATCCACCACCACTAATAATCCAAAACGTCTGTACAGAGAGGCATTTACGGAGCGTTTACAAAGGAGAGTGAAATATTTCACCAGCAATTACAACCACAAATAGACTATTTTTATTTTTTTTAATCTTAAGGAATCTGATGAGGACCGTAGAAGTGGTGCCGGTTCAAATTCAGGTTTACAAGAACAACAAACATGTTGCTTTAGTGGCCTATAGTTGCATATTAACCTTCTGCCAAACCAAACGACAGTAAGTGGTTTTTAAGTGCCCATAAAACAATGTAATATTCATTATAACCCTGCAAACAGCTCATGTTACAAAGGTTAGCATTTTGACACTGTAGGTCCAAATGTCAAATACGTACCTCGAAACATAGATTTTCATTTTGGACTAAACTAGTTCAATTCACATTTGATTTGTTTTAGATTTGAACCCCTCTTGTGGAGACAGCTCCTTTTTAGTGCTTGTAAATATAAAGTTGGATGTGGGCGTCCTTGTGTAACAGAATTTGGCTACTGTTCTGAATTCTGTAATGGGACGTTCTGTCCCCGGATGGGACACGCACGGCTAAAGCCAACAGGACCAAAGAGTTTTTGGGGGGAGTGTGTTATCTCACTTTCTAGTGTGCGCACACACACACACACACACACACACACGCACACGCACACGCACACACACACACTGTTTGCTGACTCAGAATATCTCTGTCTCTGTGCCTGCGTCGTTCCACCAGTTCTACCACTTTCTCCCAATGTGGCCCTCCTTGACACACACGCACGCACACACACACGCACGCACACACACACACACAGGTGGTGTCATGAGTGAAGTGACATGCAGAGTAATAAAGCAGGTGGGGTTATCAGTCAGTTCTGAGTAAGGCTTCTCCTCAGAATGCCAGCAGACATTGGACGGACAAATAAAAAGGAAACACAAGAAGCTGTTGCACCATCTGTAAGAGAGGCCGCTGAGCGACAGAGCTGATGTGTGCAGAGACATTTGGATTTTTTCTGACTTGAACCAGACTTTATGGGAGTATTTTTCCATTCAAGCGGCTCCGTTGAGATGGACATGATGCTCAGTTTGGTTCAAATGCTACGGACTTTCTCTAGGGATTAAAAATGTGATACATGGTTTCAACCTGGAATAATTATAACAAGAATCAAATGAAATGTCACAGCCTCTAAATCTCCCTCCAGTTCAATGCTTCAATTACAACTTAAAGCTGAGGTGGAGGATTTGGGGAGAAAATGGCAGTTAGGATAGAGAGATTCGAATCCAAATACCTCAACCGCTCCGCTTGTTCTCTTTGGTCCCTCCCTGACACGCTCTACACACCAACAACGTCATGCCAAAGTGAATGGACAGTCCCAACAGCCAATAAGAACAGAGAATCGGAGCCTCGCTCTGATTTTTCAAAGTGTCAGCTCATGTTAACTTTGACCAATCAAAAATCATATACCCAGCTTTAACCAGAATCACCTCATGTCCTTTTACTGTCTAAATGTGTTTTTTTGCCGAGTCAGAGGGTACAGAGAACAGTTGAGGAACCTTTGGAGTATTTCAAACGGGAGGGGGGTGTGGGGGACGCTGACAGTGTGGATTCTGGATTGTATTTGGAAATCTTGTCCCGTGTGTGTTTAGAAAACGGATGCCAATCTGTGTTTCACAGTGTGTGTGTCTGTGTGCGTGTCTGTGTCTGTGTGCCAACTCCTCGCCTCTGCTCCAGTGTAAAGATGAATTGAGTAATTATTGATAGAGGCACAACCCTGCTGCCACTTGGTGCAGTGAGACGGTGGCTATGTGTGCTACGTGTGGGTTAATGTGTGTCAAATTCAGTGTGTGTCTTACTGTGGGGTTAGGAAAGCCAGACTTGGCCCAGACAAATGCACCGCAAATATTTATCTACCAAACTCCTGGAGAAGAATTTAGTTTAAAAAAAGGACCCTCTCCTTCTCTGTCCTATTCTCAGCCTCCAATATCCCTCAACATGTATTACGTCTATTCCCAAGTGGGCTGTGCATGTGTGTTGCACCTATACAGGACCTTTTCGGAACCGGCGGTGTAACTCCAAAGCATTTATAAAATGAGAAATGTTTCTATCGCCGTGGCTGTACTCCAAGAACCACCTCTGAGGACAGTCTACAGTTAAGAGACACACACACACGCACACGCACACACACACACACACACACACACACACACACAGAATAAGCTAAAACATGCAAAGCCACTGGTATTCTCCTGTAAACAATGCTACACTGTGTTTTAGAAAAAAATGTTCATCAGTTGTGTTTTTGTTTGTGTTTATGCTCCGTGTCTATTTGTATGCTCCTTGTCTGTGCTTCTGTGCTTCTGTCTGTGTTTAAATGCTTATGTGTTTTAAGGCTCTATATGTTCATGCACTTTTATAATGGTTGTTTTGTTTTGTGCTTATGCGTTGTATTTGTGTTGTTTTTTTAATGTATTCTTTTAAGCTATACCAAACTGCCAGGGACTACAGGTGAAAATTAGCCTGCATGGCTAAGTCTGGCACATATACATGTTGAACTCTGGTGCTCATGTTTATTAATGTGCGCTGTCCCTTCTGAATAAAAAAAATCTAAAAGCGAGTGTCAGATCTTACAATAACAGAACACGCTGGTCCTGTGTGTAATATATGAGTCAACTGGCCGCAAGCAGTTGTTCAGTGTGTGTGTGTGTGTGTGTGTGTGTGTGTGTGTGTGTGTATGTTTGTGCTACACACTGGTAGCTGGCTTAGGTCATGGACTGCACAAGCACATCACTCCAGTTTATGACTGGACCTAGAAACGCACACACATACTGACAGACAGGGAACAAACACTTCTATCAAATGACACATGAAGTGTTTCCAGCAACATGGTATTTTTATGCTCACACACACACACACACACACACACACACACACTCACACACACACACACACACACACACACACACACACACACACACACACACACACACACACACACACACACACACACACACACACACACACACACACACGTATCAAGCAAGATCTCTGTGGACATTAAGAGCCCACGTCATATGAATGAGCAGCACAGATGACGCACTGGCACTGTGTGAGTGTGTGTGTGTGTGTGTGTGTGTGTGTGTGTGTGTGTGTGTGTGTGTGTGTGTGCGTGTGTGCGTGTGCGTATCCATGTGTTGTTTTGGACCAGCAGCGATGATTCATATTCATAATTCTTGCTTGGACTGCGCCATGGTCAGCTCCCAGTCCAGAGGAACACGCTGTCACACTTACAGACACACAATCAACCTCAACACGTACACAGTAAACACACCCTTTGTTCCATTACCTATACGTCCCTGCTATTTAGGATGTCCCCAATTCTTGTGATCAGATTTCGCATACAAGAAGAAAAAAAAATACCTGGATGCCCATATCGCATCCAGTAGAGATTTTTAGTGTTACAATCAGCATGCTATTTGGGCAATTCTGACCCACAATCCAGTGCGTACCGGAAGTGACATCACATCGACAGAGCCCTCTGTATGAAAACAACCAGCGATGAAACGGATATAAAAGCAAGAGGCTAGATCAAGGCGCAACATCAATAAATAAGTAAAAGTATGTCCCAATGGTATGCCTACTGCATGCTAACTGGATTATATATATGATCAGCTGTAGTATGTAGAATAGAAAATAATAAATAGTATGCGGTTTAGAAACGCAGGGACAGAGTGTGCATGCACAGAAACATATGTGCCCCCCCGCCAGTACAGCCCTCTAAACGCTCTATCGCTACCTTCCAGAGGCAATGTTCTACTTGTTTATCCTTGACCCTCAGAACAGTGGCATGAGGTTTAGCGGAGAGTTGTGCTTGTTTCATTTCCTGCCCACTCAAGGCTTTAACTGCTCTGGTAAGAGCTGTGACGTCTGCAGCCCCAGAAGAACATTGTGTTAATGGCTTTACAGAGGCAGGTGGTGCTGGATAATGCTCATTTAAAAAGGTGCTATACGAGGGACTTTGAAACATTTCTGAAACAGTCAAATTTTTCCTCTGATGATCATAAATTGCATGTAACATGAAAACAAGACCATCAGTGCAAAGACTACTATTTAAACTGTATGTGCTTAAAATAGCTTCAGAATCCAATAGAAAATCTACTTTCTGAGCTAAAAGTCGATGGTCGTTTATCCTTGATAATGATTAAATACAACCAGACACAAAGGCTCTTATGTCTCTGGCAGCTAAAGCATGTTTAGCGGTAGGCACAGAACAAGAGAGCAGTCATCAATCTCATGTGAACGGTAGAAGCGCCGGCCAGCTTCACACACTCTATAATTAATACCCCGTTTGTTTAGTGGAATGACATTGTGTCTGCTCTCTCCATGGAGATATATATATAGGCTGTTGTCAAAATATAACTTAGCTTTCACTTCCGCCAAAAGCCAGTAAGTAAGATGTCTACAAACCATTTTTAAAGATAAGCCACTGCATGTAAAGATCAATAAAATATCTATCTATCTATCTATCTATCTATCTATCTATCTATCTATCTATCTATCTATCTATCTATCTATCTATCTATCTAAAGAGTTATTAATTTATACAACAAACCAACAATGATGCAACAAAAAGGCTGCAAATAATGATTCCTTTCCTTTTATAATCAAATTGACTGCTGTCAATGTCCTAATGCAAAAAACAATCTATTTAGTTCGACGAAAACTATTAGCAGTTTGAGAAAAAAAAGGCATTTGCTTGTACACGTAACTGCTACTAACCACACACACACACACACACACACACACACACACACACAAATTGGGTCAATTTAATGCTTTGAAACCCCTGCAGAGAGCACAGGAAGCTGTTAGCTGTTAAGAGGCCCCAGCGTAAGGGTGCTGACGTCGGGGTGACGTGGAGGTGAGGCCGCTATCTGAAAGGTTAACGAGTGTTCTCAGGCCAATAATGACAGCGCTGAGCAAACAATCTACTGCTGCCTCATTCGATCGGGCCCTGATGAAGTTACATACATGGCAATACCAAGGGTCCAGGGGTTCTGTTTGTTCTTTTCTCTCTCAATCGCTTATATAGAGGATTTCAATGATCTCGACCGTGGAAAGTGTTCCGATGGTGGTGCAGTATATTAAAGACCTACTTCACCGGTGGGAATATGAAGGTGTACTGAACGCTGAGATGTAGTAAAAATGTGCCAACATTTTTTTAAATCGGTT
>NC_137227.1:8524717-8579473 GCF_949987685.1 Ammodytes marinus
GGGGCGGGTATGTACAACTAACAAATTAGGTTATAAAAATAATAACCGAATTTTAATAATTAGATTTTTAGCTCATCATTAGTTAATGTATCTGCCTTGTAAATCTAAATACTTAAACATGAGTTATGAGTCACTGATTAAAAGGCCATTTTCAGTAGCGGTTTGGTTTAGACCAGGGGTGTCCAAACTACGGTTGGCCCGCGGCCCGCTTTTTATTGGCCCGCGGCCGATTTTAAAAATATAATGTAATATGGCCCTTTGAAAAAAAAAATATATACTGTATATATAGGGGAAGGTGGGGTGATTTGTGCATTTTGGAAGTTGCAAAACCCCTTGTTTCTAGAAAACCGTGGAAGAAATTGGAAATGTGACCACATATTTAAGAAGAGCCATCCATTTGACTCATCCTGTAAAGAAGGGAGACACAAGGAATAAGATATAAGCACATTTAAGCTAAAAAAAACTGTGTTTTGCCTTTCAAAGTAAAATTTCCATGATCAAGGTTTTTTGATTATTGTGTCTGAACAATTATAGACACGTTTGAAAACATATGACACATGTTTTAGTGCTTTGGTATGCTACACTTTGAGTCTATATAGTTAGCACAATGTCAACCCTAAATTGCTGCATCATGCCTATTATCCAAAATTCTGGGGATGGGGTGATTTGTGCGCAAGGGCCTGGGTGAGTTATAAGTAAGTAAGTAAGTAAAATGTATTTATAAAAGCACATTTATGACAGTTTGCACTGTCCAAAGTGCAGTACATAGTGCATTCAGTAGGTAAACAATGAAGGTAAAATAACAATAACCAAAATAAAAGACGTAAAGCCCATACATCCACATAAACACAGATAGTAGTGCAGAGGTAAGTAAGTAGTGCAGAGGTTAATGGGGAGGAAACACCAGGGTGTACATATGGGTTTTGAGCCTTGATTTAAAGGCAGAAATGTAGGGGGAAATCACATTTGTCAGGTGGCAGTTGGTTCCACAAGCACGGAGCAACTAGTGCAAAGTACATTTCTGAGAGTTGTGCCAGTGGCATGGCTGTATACGCTGGTCACCAAAAGAAAGTGATTGTCTACAGTAGCTCAGAAGAGAGTGACATCTCAATTCCACTTAACGACACCACTGATGAGAGTTCAGATGGCCAGAAAGATGATGATGGTGACTTTGTCATTGTGACACAATGACGCACAAATCACCCCACAAGACAACTTTTTTTCCGAAAGCTATATTTCTTAAACAGTTTATTCCAGATCCAAAGTTTTTATTGCCAGGGATGCACAACATCCTGAAATATATGTACATATTTGAGTTGGAGACATAACTGTCAAGGCCTCACTTTAAAATCACTTTGAGTAAAAAGTTGCACAAATCACCCCACCTTCCCCTATATATATTTTTTTTTTTGCATTTCTTAGTTAACCCACTAGTGCAGGGGTGTCAAACACTGATTGAATGGCCCGTGGCACATTTTAAAAATATAATGTAATATGGCGCTTTTAATTTTTAAATAATTTAAATGCACTCATTATATTACAGAGAAATATGTCCCATTAAAGAAAAAGAGCAACAAGCCCATCCCAGAGGACCCTGCATAATATTTTATTTTAAATTAATATTATTATGGAAAATCTATGTGTCCTTCTCCAATAGCTTCTAATTCATCTGACACAGTGTCTCCATTTTTTTTTCATACTAAATTCTTCAGATTTAGCCTCTTAATTTCCCTCTCAAAGTGCACCAGATTCATGCATTTCACTTTAAAAACTTTAAAAAATCTCCTGGGGGGGCATACCCCCGGACCCCCCTAGGAGGGTCGGGACCTCGGCTGGATACTATTTTCACCCTGCTGGACATTGGACGCAAAGGCAGAAAACACTGGGTGTATCATTGGCATATAAACAAGAGGGGAAATGTGTCTGTTTAATGTGCAAGGAAAGTGTTGCCGTGAAGAAGGATTACAATTTACGAAGACACTATGAAACTAAACATCAGAGCAGCTACATGTCCTGATAAATGTGTTATTTTTGCAAAGTGGCCCGGCCCTTCATAGATTTTGCTGTATGTGGCCCTCAGTGAAAAAAGTTTGGACACCCCTGGTTTAGACCAAACAAGCCACAAACTAATGATCGGAATAAACAAGAAACCAACAAGCGAAAATTCCACTATTAAAACTCTCAAATATCTCTTTCAATCCTCAAAAATGTATTAAGGGTTTGCATGTAAAAGCCGAGTCTTATCTTTAAGGGAATGTGGTTGCTTTTAAGCCATGATGACTGAAGTCGTCAAGCTCATATAATACCAGTGTAGCATTATATTGGGACTCAACAGGATGTGTGTTCATTTGTGGTTCACTTTAGAGTTTAAGTTGAGAGTGATAAAACATTAATAGAGCGTGTAAGTGATACCGGAGGAGAAATAGCACAGGGATGGACGTGTCACATGAAGGCCCCTGGAAACCAGATCAGACCCTCATTTGGCTGTGTGGAATTACTGGAATCACACACACACACACACACACACACACACACACACACACACACACACACACACACACACACCTTGTCCTACCAGCTCAAAGAATGAAGCCACTCAGGTCTGTTGCACCTCACCCTGACCTGGTGAAATATGTCGTCAAATGTCACACACACTTACAAACACATACATCATTTTTTCCTGCCTTTATCAGCAAGATCGCACCACACACACACACACAAACGTTGATTTGTGTGTGTGTGTGTGTGTGTGTGTGTGTGTGTGTGTGTGCATGCTTTAAAAAAAAACTGGCATGTGTAAGGAGGAGATGGGCAGCGTCGCTTAGTCAAGGTCTCGCGGAAGATGAGTGATGGAGAGAGGGAAAAAAAGAAACGTCAGAGGCAAAGAGTTTTCTTTGAAGGTAATCGCCAAGGCAAAAAAACACACAACCAACAGGCCTATGCGTCAATATAAGCATGTAGCCCACAAGGTTCAACTTGTCTTCCACCCTTTTACGTAGTCATTTAATGTCATAAGTAATCTATCAATCCTGAGTTATTTCAACCGTCTGAAAAACTGAGCTTCTCCCATCAACGGTGACAGTTTGACGTCAACCTCCAAACACTACCATACCTTGTAGACATGGAGACAGAGCGAGTCATAGCTCTGGTGAACAAAACATGAATTGAACCTGAATAAGGGAAGTGATTTAAGCTGATCCTGCTTTATACATTTGTATGCAAAGTAAAACTCACTGTATCTGTTTAATACAACTTGATAACATTTCTCTCATACTCTCTGTATGAGAGAAATGTTATCAAGTTGTATGGTATTAAACAGGGGTTTTGAGAGTCTTAAAACTTGTTTTTAAAAAATTACATTTTCCAAACACAGTTTTGTGACGGAGGCATTCATGTCCCTTTCTCTGGGTGTCTGGGTTCAATGTTTGAGTGTCAACAACGCTGAGTGAAAAGGGCCTTTTGATGTCTGTAGAAATGAGGCAAATAGTAACGGTGTGAAAGCAAATACGTGGGAGTGATTTGTAAATATTATATTACGCCATGCAGCCAATCTGCAGAGCAGGGGGGGGAGTTTCCATCCCAAGACAAAAGGGTATGCTCTAAAAAGACCAGAGAAACATGTTTAGTTTGGTAGGTTGGAAGATAATACAGATCAGACAGCAGGTGTATGCACACACACACACACACACACACACACACACACACACACACACACACACACACACACACACAGCTCCCTTTGAGGTCAAAGCCATTTAGTACTTTCCTTTAAATAAACACGTTAATTAAAGCAACAGCAGCTATCAAGAATATATCTATTTCCCTAATTGAGTAGTGTTAATAAACACTGGTCCTTCTCAAAATATGCACATCATGTCAGGAAACTGGTATTTCCCCAAAAGACTCTTCTGATCTATTTTTATGTTACAAGCTCAGGTCGTGCCGTCTGTCACCGAGTTTAACTGTGTAAACCGATAGCTGTATGAATAGACACAGCCTTTTTCCCCTCATTCACTTTAATCATTTGAGTAGCCCAGAGTTGTTAAAATCCTTCCTCGTAAATGACATAAACCTCTGCTTGGCATTGATATGACTCACGGAAATATATTAATCAAAACCTCAATCCTTGATCGTATTTCACGGATTTTCAACAACGGTACTTGAAGTAACAGGCAGAGACTCCTGCAACTAGAACTTGCACTTTTTGGCTCCTGTAAATGACTGTCAAAAAAAAAAAAAAAAAAAGTCAAAAAGTCAAAAAGCCATGATCAGCATAAAGTAGTCCCTTTGTTTTACATATGAACCTGCAGGGCAAAATCCAACAACTTGCTTGGACACACAGCCCCCCGGACAGTTCATTCTCGGGGTTAGAAAAAATGCATAAAAAAAAAAAAAAACATGTCCGGATAAAAGTTAAAGAGGTGCTTTCTCTCTGATAAGTACAAAATGATAAAATGTTCAATAAATACATTCTAAATCATTCTGAATTTCAGTCCTCTTTTTAGGCCGTTGTAAAGTGTTCCAACACAATATTATAACACACTACTGGACGGATCTCCTCCAGGCTGGCTGTCCTTTTATGTCTTACACCTCTGGACTATTTTTATTGGGCCAGTGCAGGCCTGTGAATTGCTCTGGCTGTGTGTATGCACAGCTGATAGCAGGAGAAGAACTGTGAAAGTTTATAGGGGGTGAGCAGAGTTCATAAGGAGTGTTTTATTTTGGTCTTTGAATAGTTAAGAGCTGCTCTAGATTTTTTGCTTCGCTGCCCTGCTGAAGGTTGCCTTTGCCGTGTCACACTTTTGAAACACTGAGTGTGTGTCAGTGAGTGAGTGAGTGAGTGAGTGAGTGAGTGAGTGAGTGAGTGAGTGTGTGTGTGTGTGTGTGTGTGTGTGTGTGTGCACACTACCTGGTAAACCAAACTGTTTCTGCTTGTGGGGCGTACGCAGATGACCTCATCACATGGTCTGTGTTTGAAGCCAATAGGAAAAAAAAAAGTCTTCCTCTGAGTCCTCTTATTATATACCACACACACACACACACACACACACACACACACACACACACACACACACACACACACACACACACACACACACACACACACACACACACACACACACACACACACACACACACACACACACACACACACACACACACACACACACACACACACACACACACACACACACACCCACACCCTTCGAGACTGCATGAAAACCCAAACAGAGCATTGGTATGTGCGGTGTGCAGTCGAGTGACTCCCTGAACAGACCACCCAAACAAAGGCAACAGAACTTCAGGAACTGAACGTCCTTGACATTAAAACAAAACTTCCCACATGTCCCAAAATTTAAAAAACAAAAACACAACCGTTTTGTGATGTTAGAAAGACGTGGAAGAAACCTATCAACTGTATATGTGAGGGGAGAATATAAGACAAACACATGGAATATGGCTTTTGTTAATTCATACTCTGTGCTGTCCTTGTTTAACTGTGTGCAGGTTGTTGTGTGTGTGTTCCCCATGCTGGGCAAAATCTGTTGTGTAATGCTGTAATTAGGCCTATGAGAGAAAGTCGCAGCTAATTTGGTCACATCTTAATATGGATTAGGTTGGGACTCCCGCAGCGTTGATAACAACAAAGAGGAGAAAAAAAACAACGATTCAGGCCGTTACAATCTCATATTATTCATTACCTTTTTGTTGTGGCTTCATCTAAATGCTCTCAGCTTGGTCTCCTTTGATGTCAAAAGGGGTGTCGCACTTACGCAATAAAAGCCAAATGAACAGTAAACAAAAAGGTAAAGTTATTCTAATGAAATTGATTCTCGACTCTACTCTATCTAAGAACAGCACAAACTAGTTTACATTTTTTTTAAAGAAGCACAACAGAGAAAAACGACTGGGCACAGACACACACACACGCAAATGCAAAAACAATCTATTTAGTTCCAAGAAAACTATTACCAGTTTGAGAAAAAATAAAACCATTTGCTTGTACACGTAACTGCTACTAAACCCCCCCCCCACACACACACACACTCACCCTGTGCCCGCTGCCTCACCCCCTCTGGGGGGTTATTTCCCCTCCATGTTTGAGTCCTTATGTAACACTACAACCTTAGTGCTGCCCTGGATTTCACACCCATTAAGAAAAGCAGCCTAGTGTAAAAAAACTTCACATTTGGTGCATGCGTTGTTTTGTTACAACGTGGACTTGTTAAATATTTACATTGAGACAAGTCAGTTGAATAATTTAATGATCAAATTATATCTAAAAAAGGAATATTCTGCTTTATCTATATTTCCCCTTTATAAAAAAAGGAGTATTTGGACATAGCCATCTGTAATAATAACAACATATTAAAGCTGGGGTGGATGATTTGGGGAGAAAATGGCAGTTGGGATAGAGATTCGAATCCAAATACCTCAACCGCTCCACTTGTTCTCTTTGGTCCCTCCCCTATGGTCCCCCCCTGACATGCTCTACACCAACAAAGTCGTGCCAAAGTGAATGGACAGTCCCAACAGCCAATAACAACAGAGAATCGGAGCCTCGCTCTGATTGGTCAAAGTGTACAGCTCATGTTAACTTTGACCAATCAGAAATCACATACCCCAGCTTTAATTGCAAGATCCCAGACAAAAGCGAATGAAAAAAAGTCTCTAATATCTAACTGCAATCAACTCCATTCTAACTGGTACTGGTTCATTTTCTACTTAGAAAATGGTTTTAAACAGTGAACACATGAAGGAGGACCAAATGAGTGAACTCATTTGCTGAGGGGCATTCTTTTGGTTCGATTCATGCAATTGAGTCGATAGAACATTCTAGGCATCAATATTACAGTTTGATTTCTATGGGGCTTAAGTTGTCATTTTAGTATTATTGGTAGGTCAGTTATATATTGTTAATTCTTATACATGTTATTAGGTTTTTCTTATGGAACAATAATAAAATTTCAGACAAAAAACAGACCTAAATGCGTTAAATGCAATAAAAATCCATTTGACAAATCTATACAACTTGTAAACTGATAAAAGATACACGGGAAAATATTAGCATACCCTCAGATTTCGGAGAAAGTACACGTACACACCCACACCCACACCCACACACACACACACACACACACACACACACACACACACACAATGTAACATAGATACTGATCCAATTAGTCAGTTATGCATGACTTTTGTCCAATTAGCCGACAGTAAACAAATGTAAACAGTCCCGCTTCTGCAAACAACAACAATGCTCTGATGTGAGTCCACAAATTAAGTTTAACAAAACAAAAGATAGTGGTGATTTTTTTTTTTTAAATAATTATTATTATTTTTTTAAATGCATTTAAGGCTAGTTTCATTTTAGGAAAATTATTTTTCTAAGTCGAGTGTTCCCAGGGAAGATTTTTTTTTTAAAGGCCTACAGGTTATTTTAAGAGTGGTGTGCACATCCCCCTCCAGATGGCCTAAGAAATATAGTTAAGAGACAGCTGGAAGCGCGGGATAATAAAATGCTCTCAATCACATGCTTGTTCTCCTGTAGGGGAGACTGTGCGTGGGAGTGGGAGAGTCTGATCTAATTTAAACTAACGCTTTGTCCCCAAATCCTCCTCCAACTTATGAACTAATGTGCACAGTCCGTTCCACTTAAGGTCACTGTGTGTTTCTTTATTATGTAGGAAACACCAACTAGTGACCCACACACCCACACAGCTAACACACAACACAGTCTCTCACACGTTGGCTGAACTTCGAATGTCCACACAGACACGCGGCCTTTAAATGTTTAAAAGCCCACAAACACACCCATCGCATGCGTCGGACTTCATTCATTTCGACCCCATTTAGTTACGCTGGGGTAAAATCATGTTTTCCCTAATTATCTAAAAAATCATGAGGTTATTTTTTTTTTTGGTTACATAACCCAGTGTCGAATAGGAATGTCTTTTGGCACACGTCCCACTACAGACGTTTAAATTTAGCATTTGGTTTTTTCCCTGCCAAAAGTATGAACCTCAAGTATGAGCCTTTGACACACACACACACACACACACACACACACACGCACACACACACACACGCACGCACACACGCACAGTCTTTTTTTTTTTTTTACAAGCTGATGCCTGTTGGTGGGAAAAATCTCTGTAATTACAGCAGAACACAGCTCTTTAAAAAAAAGCAGACAGGATCCACCCAGACAAGATAATTAATCGTTTCTGAACTATATTTTGCTTATAGTTCTAAACTGATTGATTGGCCAGCTCTGTATTTAAGTGCCCGTTGTTTTCGTCTCTTTCTCTGGTTGCTGTCTGCTCCACTGCAAAATGAAAAAAAGATCTCGGCTAGGCACTAAAATCTATTTTTTTTAAAGTGTTAAAGGATTCAAAGCGAAACACAATGTGAAATGGGGAGGAGGAAAGAGAGGAAGACAAGAGAGGTTTTGGTGGAAAAACGCTGAGCAACAGTATATGTGTGGTGTGAGCAGAGGAGAGGGAAGGAATTTCAAAAATCTCACAGCCTAGATGTCGGATGAGGACCAAGACTTTGAAGAATGAAGTGTGTGGACGTGAAGTCAGATAAAAATACAAAGATACAAATGGCGTAATTAAGGTATGTAAAGAGACAAGAACGAGAGATAGAAAGGCCCATAAATGAGAGACCGCAAGAGAATCACTGTTTCAGGAGAGTCCACTAGTCTTGGGGCCTGGCCCTTGCTGAGGCCTGCCAGCCCACCGCAGCAAAAAAAAACTCGAACAAAAGGATCATTTATTGGAGGAGAGGAAAGAGGGGGGAAGCGGAATGTAGGGGATGAAAGGAGGGGGGAACACTGTACAGAGGCATTTGAGAGCTGTGTGAGTGAAACACTGGCCCCATCTCAACATTCACAGCCAATGTGTAACATTCCCCCCCCCCCCTACGCTGCCCCGCTGACATACTCAGCAGCCATATGGTCCCACTGTGGTAGCCTGCTAGCATTTAGATTGAAAATACGCCCAAAAAAACAGCGCTTCCACTTCCACCAGCATGGCCTCAGCTTCCCAATAAAAAAAAAAAACAGCACAGTGACGTATGGGAAAACCAACTGTTGAGCTCAGCCGCCCGTGCTTATATACTCACCACAAGATCCCATGACGAATTTATTTTTTTCGCTAATGCCCTCACATTTTCTTCATTAAATACAACTTTGGATCTATGAAATGTTTCCCCCCACAAAAACCAATGAGGTTGAAGTCTTAACACAACCTAAGGCACACAAATCATGTGGAGGCTAGCTGGGGCTACATAAACAACAAGGCTTGGCAGGGTGCATCCATCACAAGAGCCCACACTGTGGAAGGTTAAGCTAGACTACTGAGTTGTTTCTACTGATGCATATAAATCCACATCTCCATTTAAATGCCGCTCTTATCTGCTCAAACTGCAGGCGTCTACTTCTTAACAGGGCCAATTTAGTGCAGACAGCGTATGTTTTTCGATGAGGAAATGTTTGGCGGTGACCTAGTTGAGGCATTGTTTAGCTGTTTAGCCCCCCCACTGCTAGAAAATTGCCCCCAAACAGTAGGAAAAAAAAAATTGGAAATACATTGAAAATTAATCATCTGGCTTTGTTGACCATATTGCTCTGACAGCACTGCAGTTACAACATAAAACAAAAATGCAGATTGCTGTGCGGGAATTCTAGCATGTGATTATATGAGCAGTTTTGTCCCTGTTGTACGCCAAACTAAACAACCACAGCTTTCTGCTTCGATGAAACGATGCACGAGAACTCTCGCAACCCCACCAGAGTGCTTGCATACTTTTCTCCAAAACATCGCTCTAATTAAGAATCTTGTAAGAGTACTGGAAACTCAAACAATAATGTTAAATCTGAAATGGGATTCGTGGAGGGAATAATTTTCTCCTCCAGTGCTCTCTTTCACATTGGAAGATGTCAAGGTCAACCTGATTGAACCTGGAGTGGAATGCTTCAATGGTAGAATTGAAAGGTTTCTTTTGCTGAGAGTAGCACCGCGGTTAGATGTTTGAGACAGCTCTCTTCATTGGAAAACAATGGCTCACTGGGAGTGGAAGGATCCTGCCTGTCGTCCTATACCCATAATGAACCCATGATTTGAGTGTTTCATTGAGGAAGCCTCCAGAGGATCAATAGTCTTTTCCAGGATATCGACATTCATTGATATTCTGATAGGTTGTCTAGCCTTACATACTCATAAAGGTAAAAAGTGTGCATATGCCTGTCCAAGCCTCATGGAGGGAAATCAATTTATGATGTTGGAGAAGTCGATCTATATCTTATATGGTGGATTATGCAGACAATCATACAAATCAGACCGCTGTCTGCATTCTAATTTGGCGTCAGGTGAAGTTTCATTACAGGCTCAGATGGAAAGACTGGCTGAGCTCAATTGGATTATTTTAGCATATTGTTTTCCATTTCAATAATTTGAAAAGTAGGAAGAGAGAGGGAGATGGGATTTTCTTTTTTAAAGCAGTGAAATAAAGATCAAGGTGTGTTTGTGTGAAGGGGAAAACTAAAGAGATGCAATGCTAAACCTAATCCAAAAAGAAATATGATTTAAAAGAATAAAAAGCACGTCTTCTTACCTGTTCCCTCCTTGTTTCCATTCTGATGCGTCCGCAACTCCTCTGATTTGTAGAAGTCGATGCTGGCGTAAGTGTTGAGGCTAGAGTTGCTGCTGCTGTTGCTGCCCACTGCCGCGATCACTCCCCCGGAACCTCCACCCAGGACAGAGAAGAGCCGAGAGGGGGCCTGGCTACCTGAGGGCCCATCTACGCCCAAATGGGGGCTCTCTTTGTTGGCCAAGTCCAAGTCTATGTAGTTTAGGCCATGCTCTGTGGATGACGTCTGAGTGTTTGAGGGAAGGGGCTGCTGTCCGGGGAGGGCAAACTGGGCTGGGTTATCGTTCACTGCACCGTTGCCCCACAGCATGCTTTCAAAGCCCAGCCGGCGGGCCACGGCTTGGGCATGTTCCGGAAAGAGGGAGGCGGTGGAGGAAGAGGAAGCGGAGTTGGAGCTAGGGAGAGAAGGGGGGGCGAGGAAAGTTTCCGAGCAGTGCCTTCTGCGTCCTTGGGGATCGGCCCGGATCACTTTAGCCCCGTGGTCTGGGTTGGTTCCTGGCTTGGCGAGGGGGAATTCCAGACCCCGAGAGAGAACTGGAACGGAAGGATCAGTCCTGGTGGGGGAAGGGGCTTTGGGGGAGACACTGGTCGCTGATCTAGGGCCTGTGTTGCTGTTCAAGCTGAAGACCATCTCTGTGTAGTCTCCCATGGACGTTGGGGACTCGGTCACCGATGGAGCCATTTCTCTGCTTTTCCTAAGTGGGGTCTCCACCACAGCCGCCCCCTCTTCACAAGAAACAGAAGCGACCTCATCACAGGCTTTGGGGGCATGAGCAAGAGTCGTAGGTGTAGGAGGGGTGTGAAAGGAGGGGAACCCTAGCGGGGTAAGGGAGAGGGGTGAGGGAGACGGAGACGGAGAAGGGCCCAGGTCCATGTTGACATACTCGGAGGCAGCTGGGGGAGTGATGGGGCCAGAGGGGCTATGGGAGAGGGGGATAAAGTTTCCGAGGCAAGAAGTTGGCCTGTGTTGAGGATGCTTGCTGCTTGAGCCATGAGGCAGTGATAAGCCATGCCTGAGGCCCCTGCCGCGACCTCCTCTAGCCCCAGTCTGGTTGCACTTCTCCCCCTTAAACTCGATGCTCACATACTCCCCAGGGCTCTTCGGTTCTGGCGGCAAAGGGTTCTCACGGACTCTAGGAAGAGTGTTGGCCTTGGATACGTCAACAAACAGGCTCACTGGTCTGCTTCTAGTATGGTTGCCTTGCTTGGATAATCCACCAGTGCCCTGCCTCTGCTGGAGCTTACTCGCATCTTTGGACTGAGCCCCCCGAGCCATGGCACTCACTGTCTGGGCAGCTCGGTCCTCACTCTCTCCGAGACTCTCACTGCTGGCTGAGCTAGAGGAGTACGAAGAAGAGGAGAGGGACAGGTGGCGTGCAACCACTGGATTGCCTGCTGCCGAATGTTCCTGAGGCCCTCCCACAGACCTACCTCCACCCATTCCCCTACTACAACTCCCATTGGGCCTTCGGCCTCGTCCAGGCCCATCATCAAAGTGTCCAGAAGAGGGGTTGTGTTTATATGACCGGGGAAGGGAATAGTAAGAATAAACCATCTTAGGGGGTTGCTGTTGGGAACCTGTCTCCAAATGAGGGTGTTCAGGAGGTGGGGGGCTGCCATTCACAGAACGAGCGCTGATTGGAGACATGTTCATGTAGTCACTGCCTGCCCTGCTGTCTGCACTGCCACTGCCCATCCAAACGCCTGCTGAGAGACCTCCACGCTGGTCAGGGGAGCAGCTGCTATTGGGTGACATTATCATATAGCCATCAGAAGCTGGTGGAGGCCGGATCTGCTGTGGAGGGGACACGCTGTTGTTAGGGGTCATGGCCATGTAATCGTCGGCAGGTTTGGAATCGGAGTCAGGCACAGAGACAGCCAGCGATTGGGACAGGGATTCGGGAGGCTGACTGGCACCAGGCAGCATGGACATGTACCCGTTGTCCACACCTATATTTACATTAGGACTTGCTCCTCCACCCCCTTCACTTTGGAGCTCCCCCGCCACATCCAAGTACCCTCCTCCTCCCCCTGCTGACCCGGGGCCCATGATAGATTCCCTCGGTGTTGAAGAGGAGGCTGAAACAAAAGACTCTCGGCTGGTGCTCCTTGACATGATTGCATAATCTGCCGAATCTTCATCTGCTGGCTCCTCGGCTTTGCGCTGCCTTGGGGCCAACCTCTCCAGGGCCATGGGAGGCAAAGAAGCCCTCTTGCTCAGCAGCCTACGTTCAGCTTCACATTCACGGCTGGAGGAGCGGCGCAGTACTCTCCTGCTCTGGTTCTGGGAGCCAGAGGCTGGTGTTGCCGGTGCTGGCAGAGAACTTGAAGTCAGGTTCCCTTGATTACTGCTGCTACCACCACTACGTTGGCCCATTAGGATATAGTTGGCCCCCTCCTCACAAAAGGACTGGCTGCTGACACTGCCAACCGAGCTTCCAGTTAAACTTGGGGAAGGGAGGACTGTGTGATCCCCAGGACTAGAGCCATACTCGTCTGAGGAGCCATAGTCACTGGGTGAGCCCGAGACGGATGTGCGATTGGAAGGGACACGACTGTAGGCACCAGACGGCCCAGCAACATTTGAGGATGTTACTCCTCCAAACTCAGAGCCATGCCCTGAGCTAGAGGAAAGGCTTGGGGCTGGGGAGGGCCCCGGGGTGGAGACGGAGCGCATCAACCCAAGAGTAGTTTTAGTAGCTGAGTTGGGGGCTGAACGTGCTGACTTTGACCTGAGGATTGGTGTGGTGGTGCAGGAGCCGTTGGCGGAGGGGCTGGAGCTCGGCCCTTGAAGCGGTGTGGTCCCTGCCATCCCTTCCTCGGCTTTCGCCCCGTCGCTGGCAGTGCGAGACCTCGGGAAAGTGTGCCTCGGGGTGGGAGACGCATTAGCACTGCCGACCCCTGCTCCACCGTTAGCCCCTCCAGGTGGCTCCGTTCGGGGCCGGCGTGTGAAGCCCACCTGGCTGGGAGGAGGGTTCGGGTGGTGGCGGCGTGAGGGGACGCTTATGGGGTTAGAGGCAGTAGCACCGCCTCCAGGGCCGGAGTTGGACTGAGACTTGCTGCGTTGGCGGAACTCCTCACTCAGTGCCTTCATGGCATCTAACAAGGTTTCGTGCATGTTCTGGGCCACCACCGAATCATCCACCTAAGTCAAAACACAAACATGGTAAACTCAAATCATAATTCTCGTAGATTGTGAATTTATGTATTGTTCTTTAATTTATTATTAATTGCCTTCTAGGATTAATTTAAAAAGGCAGTTAGATACAGGGCGAATCAGAGAAGACTGGTCTTTTTGGAAGGCGGGGCTTCAAGAGACAGGCTCTAAAACGGAACGTTTCAGAGGGAGGCTGAAAAGAGGAGATTCAGCAAAGGCACTATCAAAATAATTAAATGTTTTATTGGATACTACACCACGAAAACAGTTTCTAGTAGAAACGCAAATTACAATTTTGAACCTGAAAATGAGCATAATATGTGACCTTTAATGGTTGAATGTATTCTTAGGTACAAATTAAACCAGAGAAAATCAGGACAACTCAAATACTGGATGCTCACTTTCTGTCTTTAATGTATTACTGTCCCCTTGGATTCATTTAATTAACTCACCGTAACTTTGCGTACCTTTGCAGTTTCTTTGACTCTGTTGATTATAGGATCTTTGCATATATATAAAAATATAAAGACTGTATATATACAGTATGTGGGATTTTAGGGGGAAAAACACTTTCAGCACAAATGGCATTTCAGAAAACTGGCTCACCTGCATCCAGAACTCGCCCGGGCCTGTCACGGCAGAGCGGCCCACCTCCACGAAGAAGAAGTTCTCCGAATGTCCGCAGCGCCGTACGTTCATGAGCTGCAGCACCACAGCGGCAGCATCAGAGTTGAGCTTGACAAAGTTGACCGTCTTGTCGGTCAGGCAAAGGCGGTAGATGCCCACCAAGTTCTTGGCTTGACCCAGGCCTTTGGGCCACACCTTGACCTGCCACACCTCTTTGAAAGCGGGGCCAGGATTAGGCACCCCATAGTCTCCGGCATCCCCGCCGTCAGTGGGGATCTTACCTACAGGGACAAGATAAAAGATAGGAGGAGATTAAATGTTGCTGGGGTGGCAAATGCAGAAAGAGGAGGATAAGACTGAATAGGAAAAGAAAGAGGAAAGTGAGGTATAAGTGTTAATGATTTATACAAAAAACACTGGAAAGTCCAACCGTGGCAACAAAGCACTGACATGACCTTCATTCATCTGTGGGAACACCAGGTGAAACCACCCTTGTTTACCCATCAGTGGACGACAAGGTGACTTATCTTATGTAAGCTTTGCTGATATTGGGCTTTTTCGCAGATTTTTACGACCGATCTGAGTGTAAACAGAGCATGCAGGAGAATGTGAGACCTGCTCTCTGTACCTGCAGGCTCCATACCTGGGGTCTCATTTGTCAAACCACAAACAGATCTCTTTTTCTCATGCACGCACACACCGCACACACACCAGTGTGGAAAATACTAAGCTGCTGACAACTAAAGCCCCGCACAAGAATGATGACTATGATATAAAGTAACCGCTGTGGAAAAACATAGGTGAAACCATCTTGGAAAATGCTTCACAAGTGAATCCACTCCAAAAACCAAAGCAAACAATGCCAATATATGGCCAGACACCTAAGAGAAAGTACTTAATAAACCCCTTAAGGGCCTTTTTTGGAGCTGCTCTACTGACAATAAATTGGCTTTGTAAACTAGTAAAGCCTGGTGTCTTTTAGGGGGAGGACAGGCATTCTATTCACCCTTTGTGTTTGGTATTCTGTATTCAGACAGAAGGGAATTACTGAGGCAAGGAAATACAGGAGAGCAAGCTTTTGATGAGATTCGATCCTGGACTGGTGAGGCCCATACAAAAGGCAGGGGACTTACTTAACCACTTAACAATATTTGGCTGGTTGTTTTGTGTTTTAAGCCACTGTATTGTCACATAGATCTGAAGCAGGAAATAGGCCTATTAACCCCAGAAATGTACCTTAATTCCATCATGCTGTGCAAAAGCTATTGACAATGCCTCCACAATGGACCTCACATATGTTAACTAAAAAGCCCAGAATTATACGAATACCATGACGCATGTGACTCATGTTTTTTGGGTGGAAATGTTATTCTTCTTTAGAAACGGGAACCACCCTAAAATGCTCCTTTAACATGGTCCCTTTCCTCCCATGTATCAACTTTTCATAGTTCTTCTCGGTCAGATTTGCCAGATTGGATGTGCCTGAGCATGACAACTATAAATCTACAACACAGAATCAATCAACTTCATGACAAGGCTGACGAAAAACAAACCTTCACCAAGCCGGGGTTCACCTGTTCTCGTCATGGGAACAGGATGTTCTTTGTGCAATGTTGGGGAACTTGATCACCAGCTTTTATTAGACTACCACATCTAGCAAATTAGCAAAGAGACATTGTTGACAAGAAACTGAACCAACGACCATGTCTTCACAATGAGTAGTATTCTACAACAGGCAAAGATTTTGGCCTAATCGGGCTAATCACAGTGCACCCTGACCGCAGTCAAATCACATGTATATGCTTGTTCGTCTGCATGTGTTTTTTGTTCCTTTCCCATGCTTCTGTTGCAAGTCCTACAATGACAACCACATGTAGAGGAGAGGTCTCGGCATGCACAGTGGACGCTATATTAACGGAGGATTCCGTTGTGACAAACATCCCTCCAGATCCTCTTCCCAAAAACAGTTTAACTTGTTATTGCAAAAAGAGGGGAGAAGCCCTGACGTGTTCCCCTCAGCTGTGTCTTCTTCCAGTAGTGCTTGCCCAAAATTGGAGGATCGCTCCCAACTTGAAAGTGACTGGGAATAGATTATTTTGTCGAAAACCCGTGGAGGCTGTGGCTTTTTGGTGGGTGCATGTGTGTGTGTGTGTGTTTGAAGGCACTCCCCCGACATTAGATGACTCACTCAAGGCCATCATGCATGGAACTGTTTCATGTACTCTGTGTGCAAGGAACTGTGTGCAAAAAGAAAAGCCCTGTTTGCTTGCCTCGATTTAGATTTACAACAGGAAGGGATGGTTTGGGGATTTTTTTTCAGTAGGGGACTGAGGGAACGAGGGACTGCAGGAGATTGCAGAGAGATATCAGAGTGCCGTTAACGGGAAAAGGAAGGCTTTTAGGGCAAAGCTTTAAGGAGGGGTAAATATTATTTTCGGACTGCATGCTTGGATCTTACAAAATGTAATTACAGGCTTTATTTAGGCTTAAATTAAACTTTTAAGCCTGGCTGCCTGCTTCCCTGAAATTGACTCCGATTGCAGTGTAGCGTATTCCTCCTCCAAGAGTATCTTTTTCATTTTCAAGAGCCCATTCAGCACGTCTTTTAGAACACAAGTGTGTTGTTTGTTTTGGGTACAGTGCAGCCTTAAAGCCTCAGCTGTGCCCTCAACAAGCACTTCCACACACACGCACACATGCACGCGCACGCACACACACACACACACACACACAGGGCCACTGAAAACTGTGCACACTTATCGACAACTCTCAAAAGCACTGAATACCTTTAAGAGGTTTTTTCAGACTCATTTGCCCCATGGAACATTACAGACCTTCCTTCATGGTTACATAAAGCCAGGACTGATCCTACACGGAGCCGTATGAATTATAGATCGCCCCCTGGCTTTCCTCCAGGGGGACCCTTCGTGGCTGTTAAAGAGAGCGGTACATTTTTCTTTATTTTTTATATTTTTTTATACATAAAGAGGTTATCAGCCGGTCAGCTTGCGTGCGTCACCCCTATATAGAGCATAAGGAACCCCCAGGAAAACATGCACGCAAACCGACCCTTATGAATATAAAGACCAACGGCGGATGCACATGAAAGCATAATACACCTGGAGGTAATATAGCATCTAGCGCTAAGCTTGCTGGTTGAATGGGGGCGATGCGTGCCAAATAAACATTCAGCCGCACTTGACACACCATTTTGAAATGGAGGGTGTACTTTTGGGTTAAAGAGTTCTTCCGAGGTAACAGTCCTCATTCCACCACACTTTGCCTTTTTTTAGCTAACCTGAAAAACAGCTCACACTGGCTTATTCACGCAGCACTTGTTTACTTCACTTTTAGCCAGCAGGACCACACATGAAACTTTTAAGTCTTATGGCACTGGGGCTCGAGAATGGCAAACTATACGCCGGCCAACACTGCTGTCTATTCATTGCCGGTTTTATTTGCTATTACTCCAGCTGTCTCTCTCTCTCTTGAGAACAGGGGACTGTACATAACGTAAGCCATAATCTTAACCCAATTTTCTGAAGTTGGGATTTTTTTTTATTTCAGTTGAGTTAATGGCTGAGTTGAGGTGGCCGGCGGCGCTGTGTCTCTCTCGGCTTGGTGCTATAAGACAGAGTGTGTTGAGGGGGGCATAGGGGTGCCATGTTTACCCTGGGGGGCCTAACCAGATGCCTGCTGGGATATTGAAATCTCCTCCCTCGTGTGACAGGCTGATTAGTGTTCTGGTTATCACACAAACCCTAAAGGAAGTAGGTCTTCCATAGGGGTCTGGTAACAGCCAAACCACAGAGCAAAGACAAGATACGGAGGGTATTGTTATTGAAGCCCTGGGTGGGATTCTAGCTGGTTTTAAGATTGATTTTTTTTTAATTGAAGTAGGGTAATGCATTTAGGTGTAGAGAAAAACTTGATTGATGTAAATGTATAGCAAGATTCATAATAAAAATCCTTCTTCTTAGTTAGCTTAATGCAGCCTATAAATCAACTACTCTGCAATGAACCCAGTTGCTCTCACTTCTACCAGGGTTTTGTTTCAGGTTTCTGACCTCATTGCCCCAGCATGCAGTTGGGCGCCATTACACCACAAAACACTGCACAGTGACTTCTGGAGGGCTTAAACCCCATTTTCAGCCCCCCTTTGGCCCCATGTAAAAGCTACTGTGCCCCCTATACGCTACCCCCACCACTGCTCATATAGGTTACCAGTGCATGCAGACGGATAGGAAACAGCTTCGGGCGTCTTGTCCTCACATGTTCTCTAGACAAAAGTAAGCGTTTGGTTCTAATCTCTGGCTGCCATGTGTACCCGTTTGCCCCTTTTTCAACTCCTCCGCTTCCTATCTCTTCCTCCATCTCTCTCAAACCATCTGTAAATGCCCCCCCAATATGGGCCCACACTCAGGGACACAATGCTTCCACCAACACTAGCATCTGCCTGAGGTTTATTTCACATGTGGTTTGTGTTAAAGCCAAAGAAACACAGCACAGCACACACACACACACACACACACATGCACTATGAAATTATTGGTGACGCATCCAAAAGTTTTGCTGTCCCTTTTCGAGAAATAAATAAATAAATAATAGAAATATGAAGCTCTATAAAAGTAACGTGATGCAAAACAGCTGGGGTGCTAGCACCGAAAAGGGAGCCATCTTGGACTTCACACACCCACACACACACACACACACACACACACACACACACATACACATACACACGTTAGAGGTACGTTAGTAAACAACTTTAAACTGTTATCAAAGTGTCAGTAAGAACCAACTGCTTCAAATCCTCAAACTTGGGAAAGAATGCCTCTCACTCGCTCCAAAGCAGATCAATTCTATATTTTAAATTAAACTATTCAGGAATTCATTCCTACTTCACCAAGGTAGGTTTACAGCTTAACAGAACAATAGCTGATTAACATAACGATATAGAATACAATGTACATATAAAAAGAGCGGCGAGTTCAATTAAGGCTTAAATGCAACATCTACATATTACAAAGCTTAGCAAAGCCAGTTACACTTCATAAATAATTTACCTCCCTATGCATACATAAACACACGCTAATGTACCAGTATAAAGCCAAACATACATATTGAGTCATTATCACTATAAGCACTGTATAGAAACATTTGTAGGAAGGACAGTGTATGGAAAGAAAAAAACATCTCTCTGAATAACAAGAGACCAACTGAATGTTCTAGTTCACGTTCACCCCATTTCACTTCCCTGTTTTTATTCCCAATAGCCATGTGTAAAAGTTACTCTTACATATTTAAAGAGAATATTTTTAACGTTTTTTTTTTGGAAAGACACAAAGGCAAAGATTGTGAAAGGCAGCAGTAGTCTTCCTATGTGGAGACACTGGGGGGTGTTGCAGCACTTCCAAACAATGCAGTTATCTTGTGCTGCGTCTCCCACAGGAAAACCCTTAGCTACATACGGTCATTATCACTAATCTCCATCCCCATGTTTTTAATGCAGAGATAATTCCCCACTCCTGAACTCCACTGACATCGCTAATGGGCTGGTATCTATCAACCTACAGCGATCAATACGGCCCACTATAAGAGAGTTGTATGAATCTAAATGGCTCTATAGTGCTCAACATATGGGCGCTTATTGACCATAAATGGATCTTGTAGCCCCCCCCCCGGCCTTGTCCTTGCCTGTCTCTCAAACCCAGAGCAGTGGATTGACTGGGTTTCTTCAGCGGTGGGCCGAGGCAAGACGTGGAGTGGAGAGGAGAGGAGCACTCAAGGCCATTTCACAACTCACAATGTTTTACTGTAACTGTAACCCTGACGCAAGGAGCCTGGCAGAATGGCTCGTCATGTTACATGAAATTACAGGGTGTTAATTGGCGCGGCCTGTTCATGCAGAGGATGTATCCTGCAGGCATTGTCACCACCCTTGAGTCTCGATGGGGGGTGGGGGGGGGCTCTAAATGAGAATACAAGGGCCCTGATAATGTTCTGGACTGGTTGGATAGCTCCTTCCTGTGTTGTTGACAGGACTTGACTTTGTGACATTGCGAGCACACAGCCTCCCTCTCCACCGCTGTGCCCGCCCGAACAGCCAGCGCTCTGCCCTCGAGACAATAATTACTGCTCTAATTAGGGAGATGAGCTGTGCTTAAGCGCAGCAGTTTAACGTTTTTAAATGGGCCACTGGTGAGATCCAGATCTGGTTGGCCAGAGTTCCCCCCCAGGATAAAAAACAGCCCCAAGCCACAGACAGACAGTGTGACAAGAGTCTTTTTTTTATAGTTCTAAATCTTATGCACAGCAGAATTTTTTTCCTCACACGAGTTGACATCTGAGAGGTTTGGTGTGATACGCTGCTGAGGTCTGGGTTGGGGATTGTTGACACACAGCCATGGAGTGGGTTGGTTTTGCGGTGTTTAAAAGTGTCAAAAATCAAAATCAGGATAATCTGCGGAGCTCAGTTAATAAAGAGATTGACAGTGAAGGAAATGCTGCACACATGTGGGTTTATGTATTAGCATTAATAACCATCTCATTAAGATATTTGGAAACAGATGTTGTTCCTCAGTGTTTCAAATGTAATTTTGAGGAGCTTTGAACAGGAAAACTAAATCCCACAGAGATGTACTGTACTGCAGCGGTGTCAACAAAACCATGTGAATGGACTGACAAGGCTCTTGGTTGAGGCTGCAAATGAAGATTAGGATTGTAATAAAGGTGACATCATTTCTTCAAAATGTCTTGTTTTGTCCGAACAATTGTCCAAAAACAGAAAAGATATTCAGATTAGTATTCTTATTTATGAAAAATTAGATTTTTGCCACGTAGAGTATGCATTAATGACATGAGTTAAATGATACTTGGAGAGCTGGTACCAACCATTATAGCAGTCAAAAAAATGTAAGTAGAGGAGCATTGAACAGGTGTGAACTCTAAGAGACCTTATAGATTTACATTTTGTCCAGAGCAATTGTCTTCACTTTACTGATTTCAAAATGAAATGTAACATTTGCAGGAGCTATACCATTCTGTACAATTCCATGAAATGTAGGTGCTTCTGACTTTGCTGACCTTCAGGGAACCACAGTAGACTAAAAAAACAGTTGAATGGGGACGTCTAGTGCAACTGCGGACAAAAGTGCTGTCTCCAATTCGTAAAAAAAAACCCTGATTTTATGATAAGTTTATAGTGAGGTTATGGTTAGGGTTTAGGGATAGTTAGTTTTCAGGAAAAGAACATACAGTAAGTCCATCTAAGTCTATCTACTGTATGTCTAAGTGCGCTAGGACAACATGTGTGTGTGAGTGTGTGTTTCTCTCTCTCCGTATCGTTTAATCAAGGTCAACAACAGTTCTTGAGGTGGTTGGCCTGGAGCTGCGAGACACTTTTTCCCAGCAGACGGCTGATTGTGGGCCGCCGCTCGCGCCCGCTCCATGGAGGTTAAGCCTTTAACACACTCCACTGACTCCTAATAGTAGAGCAAATAGCTTGCCCTCAAGCACCATACTGTACTCACTGCCCCAAAAGGGTATTACCGGACTCAGCTGAATAAATAACCCGGAATCCTAATATCACCTTCCACGGCAAGCTGGCTCGTGTCTTGCGTCTCAGGGGGGGTTGGGGTGGGGGGCAGGGGGTTCAATGTTGTGTGATATTAGAAGATTCCGGGAGGTGCTTGTAGGTGAGTTTCCCAGGCCCTAACTCTAACTCTAACCCCGAGCAATGCATGACAGCATGGAGGTGTGCTGTATAGTGCTCCCGCCCGCCAACGTGCGTGCTTGCATGCTCGCCATTCCTGCAAGCTTGAGGTATAGACTCAAAGGCAACACAGCTGATTCCAAACTTCAATCTCTTTAGAAACTTTGATTCCACCCCCAAGCTGAGGCCCCCTGTTGGAACTGACAGGGCTTTACCATGCAGCCGGCACAGGTATTAGATTGAGGCATGGAGGGATGGGGGGGTGGGGGGTGGGGGTCCTCTGGAAAGTATGCGAGACATACAGACAGTGCAGCATCTCTTGGCCCGGCGCCCCTCAACCCTTTCACACTGCTCTCAATGTGCTGGCTGTGAATTCCCAACTGGGACAAATGTTTGACTGTACTGCTGCCGGGGGTGGTGACACTGTGTGTGTGTGTGTGTGTGTGTGTGTGTGTGTGTGTGTGTGTGTGTGTGTGTGTGTGTGTGTGTGTGTGTGTGTGTGTGTGTGTGTGTGTGTGTGTGTGTGTGTGTGTGTGTGTGTGTGTGTATGACAGCAAGGGGAGGGGGAGGGGGAGGAGGAGAGGGGGTTCAATCAACATGCAGACACGGGAGACTTGCAACTGTGTATGAGGTGTGCACATTCCACAGAAGGGTTATTACAGGTTGGAATCCTGAAAGTGTACAGTATACATTGTGTGTTTGTGTGTGGTTGTGTATTTCAGCTATTTTCTCCCATCTGTTACAAAACTCCCCCTATACAAGCCAGGAGTGTGAGTGTGAGTGTGTGTGTGTGTGTGTGTGTGTGTGTGTGTGTGTGTGTGTGTGTGTGTGTGTGTGTGTGTGTGTGTGTGTGTGTGTGTGTGGCCTCTTGTCTTCGTTAAAGCATAAAAAAAACTGAGGCACACACACGCGCGCACACACACACACACACCGCAAGAAAAAACGCCTGCTGCCGGCATAAGAGTTTTAGCCGTGGCCCTTCGTCACTCTGTCAGCGAGGGTTGATTTAATACGAAGAACCCAAAGCTACTAAAGAAGGGGAGATGTACTCTCACCAACAGACCTGTACTAACGTCTGACCTTTACCCAGAAGCACCTAGTACCTGCAGAGTAGAGGAGATAATAATTTGCACTTTGGAGACATTTGTGTGAAGTCAAGTTTCTAACACAACGCCTCCAGGCTGGCATCTCTGCTGCTCCAAACATCTGCCCAGTGCCTATTCACTTTACCTGGGCGCAACAAAGGCACACACACACACACACACACACACACACACACACACACACACACACACACACACACACACACACACACACACACACACACACACACACACACACACACACACTCTTTTTCTATTAAACGCCATCAGAATTGCAATCAAATAAATGGTTATAATGCAACATTCATACCGGTGTGCCCCCTTTCTATTTTTCCTGTACTTGTTTTGTGTGAATGTCCTTTAAAAATGTGAAAAGTCTCAAATAAAATGTTTAAAAAGAAATGCATGCGAACGTTATCACTCGGACTCCATTGGTGCTTTACTGTATAATCAGCTGCTCTTTGCAACGGGGCATCAGGTTAAGCACCTTGAACTCGTATCTTTGCTTGGCCAGGATCGCGTCATCACGTGTCCCTTGTGGCCCGTCTGGTCCTTCACATAGAGAGAGGGGGGGGGACCAGGTGATCTGCTAGATTCGCTGTTCTCGCCCCTATTCCACTGACAGCTGTGTTTACACTGGGACTGATAGACATCATTCGAGAGAGGAAAAATCTACATGGGTAACTTTTTTTGAGCTGGTATTTGCAGTGAGGCAGCGTTATATAAATGGCACATAGGGGAGAGCGCAAAGCTGCTCCAGTCAAATACATATTCATGTGTAATGAATGGATTGTGCTGAGCGCTCGCGGTGCAAAAAGGTGCTGCTCTTTAGCGGACCAGTTCGGGACATTTCTGGGGATCAATGCATGGCCCTGTCTGTCTGCCTGTCTGCCTGTCTGTCTGTCTGTCTGCCTGTCTGATGTAACAATATTGCGTTGTCAGCTGAAACGTATAGAGCTCAGCAGAGCGAGTGAACAACAGGGTTAGGGTGTGTTTCAGCAGTTCACAAAAAAAATTGCACATAGCTGCGGTCCACTCACAGAAACACACATACACACACACACACACACACACACACACACACACACACACACACACACACACACACACACACACACACACACACACACACACACACACACACACACACACACACACACACACACACACACACACACACACACACACACACATAAACTCTGGAGGACAAGAAGAGGGAACAAACATTTTGACCTGACACCAGCATGATAACCACTGGTGGAGGAGGATAAGCGCACGTTTAGAGTCACACACGCACACGCACACACACACACACACACACGCGAGCGCTCCCGTCAGAGGCCCGTTAGTAAACAACTTTAAACTGTTATCAAAGTGTCAGTAAGAATCAACTGCCTCAAACTTGGGGAAGAACGCCACGGGAGTGACACACCACACAGACACAACTATGTAAACTTGGCTGTAATGGCTTTTTAAACAACCCTGCCTGCTGCATATTATCCCAAACACACAAGTTAAAAAACATGTCCTGATCTGAAGCAGTGCGGTTCTCCCGTCTGCAGCTACTCACTGCCACGTTTCTCCTCGCATGCAAGAAGCCTCATACAGTATTGAGTGTGTGCAATGCAATGCATGCAATGAGAGCGTGTGTGTGTGTGTGTGTGTGTGTGTGTGTGTGTGTGTGTGTGTGTGTGTGTGTGTGTGTGTGTGTGTGTGTGTGTGTGTGTGTGTGTGTGTGTGTGTGTGTTGTCTCGAGGACTCTCTCTCTCTCTCCATTTCGCTTACTTTTGCACTGCAGCTCCACCATGGCCTGGTACCACTCGTCCTGGTCCGCCTCGTTCTCAGCGGCCACGGCGAAGCTCTCTGCGCGGGTGTACAGCACGATCATGTGCTTGTTCTTGGCGTCGGCCCGCTTGTTGATGTTGAAGCACGTCTCCAGCGCCACGCATTTCTTGGGCACGGGGGCCTTGCCGCGGAATTTCTTCTCGCTCTCGTAGTACTCCAGGCGGGCCGGGCCGCCGCGCTCCGTGGCGGCGCGCAGCACGAAGTAGCGCCGGTGCATGGACTTCTGCTTGCGGAGATAGCCGCTCTTCCGCACGTCTTCAAGGTTCTGCGGCTGATGCTGCTGATGCGGCTCGCCCGCTTGGCTCTCCATGATTAGCGCCCACAAATAAATAAAAAACAAATTGCGACCTCTTCTTTCTCGTGTCTCTTCGTTGTTATCTCTGCAAGTTGTTAGAGCCGTAATTCAAACATGTCCCGGCTCCGCTCCCCTCCCTCTCTCCCACATCGACGCAGGCATGTGAGTGAGAGGGGAGGCAGAAGCTTTTTGGCTGCTGCTGCTACCTCGAGTCCCGGAGGTTGAAGCCTGCATCAATGGGTTATCTTTGCAGACCGGAGCGATCGTTACTTTTCGTCTTCTTCTGGTTGTTTTCCTCTCGGGTCAGCGTAAGTTTTCCCGGTGCACACGGTGCGAGCACATGCGGCGCGGAGCTCCGCTACTCTCCACTACTACTATTACTACTGCTGCTGCTGGTGTCCGGGCGGTTTAAACCCATTTACTGCACTTCACAGAAGACAGATACCGTGCTGTTGCACGCTGCCTGACCCCGGGTCAGTCTGTCTGTCCTGTCTCGTCCTGTCCTGCTGCCGTGGTGAGGAGAGCGGCGGAGCAGCAGCTACCGTGGAGCAGGACTGTCACTCAGCACTGTACTAGTACCTCACTCTGGAACAGCGCGCGTTCACGGACCACAGCTCGGGCTCGGACAGCAGAGCTCCCAACTCAACTTATTGCCATTTTGCATTCCAGTGTCCTCTCCAATCATAATAATCATAATAATAAATGTATTGTTGTTATTGGTGTGAATGCTATGTTATTAATTGTATTATTATTAGTATAATAATAATAATAATAATAATAATAATAATAATAATAATAATAATAATAATAATAATAATAATAATAATAATAATAATAATAAAATGAATTATTTTTTATAGTACTTGTTTTTATTTTATCTATAATTGTTTGCCTAATCCTTTTTTTGTAATATATTTGTATTATGTCTATAGCCTACTTGTTCATACTGGTTCTTGTATTGAATGTTTTATTTAATATGGTCATGCCAATAAAGCTAATTTGAATTTGATAGAGTAGGCCTTCTTTGCTTTATCCATCAAAATGAGAAAAAGACAGCAGTAGGATGAAAATCAAATAAAACAAATGTAATATAAGAAAAAAACATGTATTGAATTTGAGATAATAAAACACAAATAACTAAAATCTTAACTAAAAACGTAATAAAAAAAGAATATAGGACACCATACTTCACATTTATACAATGATGGTACCTGGTTATACTATTTGTATTGTCTTGTCCGGTAATAATATAGCAAGCTGCTCTACTGGTAGTGGACAGTTATACAGGTAGGCTATTTTACATATGGACTTGTATGTACAGATGTGTAATAATAAGCAGGTAACTATATTATACAGATCCTTTGGACAGTAAACGTCACAGAATGAAAAGCCAAAACACTCATATAAAACCAATGTTACTAACTTGAGTAAAATAATAACAAATACTCATATTTATATTAAAATGATAATTGGAAATATATAACCGGACCATGTAGTATAATTACTTCTATCTTTCCATATGATTCCTATTTGATTCTGTGTTAAACACTGGACTAATACGTTTTCAAGTCATGAGGTCTATTAAAATGTTATAATGCTCCATAGCCTATAGATAAATTGCAGTCATTTTGTTTCATTTCTGAAATGCTTGAGCTTATTTTAAAAGCTACTTTCAACATGTTTCTTGTGTTGATATAACATGTTCATTTTTCCATTTATTACAATTTTACTGCATCTGCATCCCTCCACTTTTTTTCCCACAGCACGTGAAGGCAGCAACAGTGTGTGTGCGTGAGTCTGTGCGACTATAGGATTTCAGTGTTGGCGCGTGCATGGGTCCATCCTGTTCTATTTCCTAAGAAAAAATACAAAAATAAAATGATCCCTGTCCGGTTCTTAATAGCCTAAAATATTACTTTGTAAAGCACCAATCCAAGCCAGGCTAAATGTCATCAGGCAGCAGAAGCAACCATTAAACGAACAAAAAATGTCAAATTAAATCAACAGCCCAAATGTCGGTTCACAGTGAACTCATACTCAACCATATGGGAATCCAGTGGTTTGTGCCTATTTACATACACAGTCTATGTTTTTTTTTACATGTGATCACTGATTCCTGAATACAGCAAGTTAATGTGCTGATTAATGCAGTGTCTGAATGAGCAGTCATACCGTCTCCGACTGGTGACGTACTGTGATAAATCACACCGAATAATAACACAGGCCTAAAAATATTATTAATATGCATGTTAGGACTCGACTCTGAATTCGACGTTTTAAAATGAAACTAAATCATTTAAAAATGGGAACAAAAATAGTCATTCTGAAAGCTGTAAGTGTTTCTATCTTTGTACTGTATGCGTATGCAGTATCCATGTTGTTATGCAATATGCCTCCATAAGTAACCTTGCGCACGAGGTCAGCGAAAACTGGACACCAGGCGCCCCCTGCTGTTTGAAGAAATCACTACAGCTTTTAAAAACACAAGATGTTGCACTCGACATAATAGCGAAGAATATATCCTCAAGTTCATTTTGTGCTTGATTTTTTAGTTCACACAAGCAACAAAAAAAACGGGCAGAGACAACCTGCTAAGAAGCAACACACTCATTTTATGAACATGAATAATTGTCAATACAAAGACGGTGTTACACGAAACTCTTCTTTTTGGCAAAATAACATGTCAACCAAAAAAAAAACAAGCAAGAAACATTTTGGTCCAGTACATGAAAGCAATGATGTTTTTCTTTTCTTTTTTAAAATACACATTTAATTTATTATGAAATTTTGCCTTTACATTCAGTAGCATCTCCTTTTAGCCCTCGAAGCGCATGCAGTTTAGGAGTGGGGGAAAAACATAGGTTTATCAAAACTAAAACTAAATAAAAGGCCTGACAAATGCAAACATGTTCCACACACACACACACACACACCCCACCACAGAGAGAAGCCCGTCTGGGTCTATCCACGCTTAGTTCACATGCATGGGGAGGCAGTTAAGGCTGTTCGGACCCTCTGTGGGACCTCTTGATGCAGGGCGAGGAGTCTTTAGAACGGGCCTTTACTTTGGACATATGAGTTGCCTCCAAACGTCTTCTTAAAAAGTAGGAGACAACGCATTTTTTTTTTTTGCACTTTCAAGCAGGAGATGAAAGCAAAATAGCAGCAGCAGCAACGACGTGTGTGTGTTCGCGTCATTTATATACGTGTATTTTGATGCAAAAAAAAAAAATGATATTAAAAAAAAATTCAGAGAGGCGTATTCTACGTCTTCTCATGACTCCCACAGAGCCCTGAGGTGGCGTCTAACTGGTACACAAACACCTTTTTGACATATCCACACAGCGGGGAAAACAGACTCTCTCACACACACACACACACACACACACACACACACGAGTTCCATATTTACATTCACACGTTTTTTGTTTCCCTCCACAATCACGTAAACACAGACAAGAAAAGGAGAGAGGGTGAGAGAGAGGAGAGGAGAGGAGAGGGACGGAGGAGGCTGCTCAGGGCTGAGAATACTCCAAAGGCATTGAAATGGCAGCAACTCCTCATGTCTACTCCTCCCTCGGTTCCCAGAGATTAAGGAGGAGGTGTGGGAAGGAGGGGGGGTCAGATGAAAGGGTTCCGCGACGTCCCTCGACTGGGGTAAACATTCCCCTGAAAGACAAGACGAGCAAGAGGCCACTTTACTACTTAAATACCTCGACAGTTTGCAAAGAAAAAAAACTACCAATAGCCCCCCCTCATATGCACTAGTGATCTTGTTGTACACTAGTGCACATGGCAGTGAACTCACCGTGAACGGGTTGACCGACATCGGCCGAGGGACTTTGGGCTGAGAGTCGGGCGCAGGGAAGGAGGCAAAACCTGGAAAACACACACACACACACACACACACACACACACACACACACACACACACACACACACACACACACACACACACACACACACACACACACACACACACACACACACACACACACACACACACACACACACACACACACACACACACACACACACACACACACACACACACACACACACACACACACAACGGTGTGATTGGTATTCCTGAGCTGCTGCTGCTGCTGCTGCTTGTGGTCACTGTGTTGAACTAATGAACCATTGGAAGTGTGTGTTTGATCTGCAGCCCAGTGCACACACACACACACACACACACACACACACACACACACACACAGCACATGTCACACCCGCAGTGTGTGAGCAGTGCTTCTCAAATATATTGGTGTGAGGACAGCAATATAGCTTAGCATAACATAGCGAGAGATAAAAAAAGTAGCTCTATTCAATTTTATGCATCTCCCTCTGTCAGGGTGACACATTGGTCCAGACTGAAATATCTCAACAACTGGTAGATGTTTTGCAATAAAATTTGGATCAAACATGAATGACTTTTCCTTCTAGCGCCACCATCAGGTTATCAGTTAAATATATCCCATAATTTGCTTTACAACTTAATACCTCCGGAACTAACTACATTAGCCTCAGCTGCACTTTCTGTTTAGTGTTAATTAGCCAATGTTACCATGCTAACACACTAAACTATGGTGATTGGTGAACATAGTTATCAACATTATCAACATTTAAATTTTAAATACATAGGTTTAGGTACATAGGTTTAACAGTGACATTAAGCACATAATGTATAAGAAGGAACATGTATGTGCATTTGTATTTGATGGAGGGTACAATACCAGATTACAGAAATACAGTAAAGAAGCTTATTTGAAGAAAAACATCACTAAAAGGTTAGAGATCTCTTAACTAGGAAATAAGTAAATATACACCATATTGTATATGAATTAACAATCAAAGCCACCATTTATTTTCATTACCAATTTATGAAACCCGATTTTGTATTGAAACAAACGTGGCACACAGAATTTTGGAATTTATCCAAATGAAATTATAATAATTATTAAAAGCTGTACCGTTTGCTTCCTGGTTGCTGGCTGACTCATGAGGAAATGCATTCTGGGTAGTTGGCGCTGGGAAGGAGGCAGAGGGAGGGAAAACAGAGGTGGGCGAGTTGACGAACGCACTGGAGTCACCTGGAGAAGAGAGATCACATACAGAGGAGTCGGCTTGTTAAAAATAAAGCAAAGACTATCCACAGAGAAATAGTCTCTTGTATGGAAGCCTAAGAGCAGTAATGAAAAAACCTGACTGATATCTCATTTCAGCTGAATACATCAGTAATTTACATTGTCCAATAAATTAAAATGGAGCAGCCATATATATATTTCATATAATAAATGAGAATCTTCATTTCCATCATAATTTCTCTATGAATACTGTTTTCTTTAACGCTCCTTATTTTATTTTATTTTTTTATAATGGGCCTCACTTTTTCAGCTTCTCACGCGACAGCTCTAAAAACTAAAATACAAAGCTTTATACTTTTACTTTCCCCACCAAACAGTTGATAAAGAGCTAAGTCTTACCGTAAGATCTTCTATAATAATCGATACTTTAACAATAAGACCCTGGAGTACGGAATTCTAGCTAAAAAGTAGTAAAAAATGGCGTGACCTTTTCCCATGTGACAAAAGAGTAATGTCTGAAGGAGCGTGTGAACATGAGTCTCACCTCCTGATGCGTTGCAGAAGGGGTTACTAGGGGAGAGGGCTGGGGGCTGCTGGGACCCGGAGCTGCTGAAGGGGTTAGGGAAATCTGACACACACACACACACACACACACACACACACACACACACACACGGGGGAGGAGGACAAGAAGAAGAAGAAGAGCAGTGGGTGATAATTCACAGTGTGTGGTGGCACATTCCTGTCTAATCAAACACAACATTCTCTGAGTCACACACACACACACACACACACACACACACACACACACACACACACACACACACACACACACACACACACACACACACACACACACACACACACACACACACACACACACACACACACACACACACACACACACACACACACACACACACACACACACACACACACACACACACACATCAAAAGTGAAGGTGCTTGAGGTTAATGCTGTGTGCAGGTGACCAGGAGGGATCAATGCGGTTGGTACTTACTTGCAAAGGTTTGCGAGCCGGAGACTGCATCGACGCCGGGGGAACTGGTGTGGGGGGGGGGTGGAAATGACACCATCAGAATACGACTCGAATATTGCAAACAAAAATCTGTTGCGTTAATAAACAGTAAACACAAGTGGATTTTTTTGCTTGACTACCTGGCAGGAGTAGAGCTGGACGAGAGCCTGCTGCCGAAAATGGTGCTGTACTGCGGGGGGCCAGCAGGGGGAGCTAAGACACAAGCAGTTCACACAGAGACCACAACATCAATTCATGGGCTCAAATCAGCACTCATTTAAAAAAAGATTGAGTGCTTCTATAATCTTGAAGGGTGACGAAAAAATAAATAAAAATATGGTGTGTTGGTGTGGTTGTGTGTGTGTGTGTGTGTGTGTGTGTGTGTGCGTGCGTGCGTGCGTGTGTGTGTGTGTGTGTGTGTGTGTGCGCGCTTGTGCGTGTGCTTGTGCTTTCAGCGTGATATGAATCAAACCGAGCCAAGGCAGAAAATCAATCACCTCATTACTGTGCCGGGCCGGAGGGGAGAACAACAAAGCTTCTTGTGAGGAAGCCAGATCGGGCTCCTCAAGTGAATACTACTGTATGGGTTAGAAAAAAGCCTGACGCATTCGCTTATTAAGCAAACGCAGACCATTCTATTAACGTGGGGGCTGGGGGCTGAGAATCTGGAGCCAGCAAAGTGAGCCTAATTCAGCTGCAGAAAGAGCCTTGGCATTTGGACTATAAGAGGTTATACAACATAGCGGCGTTGGCCGTGACAGTCCGCATCACACGCACACTCTAACCTCCCCCTTTGCTACTTGAGTCTACTTGAGTATTAACAGCAAAATGGACTTCAAATTCTCCGCGTGAGACAGGACAAAATAAGCTAGTTCAACTACTTTTTTTTAAAATGGAACTTTTTCTTCCTTTTTTCTTTCTTAATTATAGGACTATATCTTACTCAGATCAGAACTGCAGAGAGGAAATTGCTCTTTGGTAGAACTGCAAACATCTCATAGGTATCACAGGTGTGACAATGGGCCACAACAAAGGAAAGGTGGGAGCCACCGGTTTGCCCTTTCAAGAACGTGTTGTACTTGATCTGCTTTTACTGTGTTTTTCGTGTGCACATTCTACTAGTAACCAGCAACATTATCTGCTTCAGAAAAAAGCAAGGTAAACGAAACAACATTTTTAAAAAATGGAGATACTTGTATTTCTTAAAGTCAGCACTTCTGGAGAATGTTTGTTGACAAAATCATTTTTGGCAAAATCAGTGAATATCTCTCCTCACAATCTGCTACCTGTCCTTACCTTGTGTGCGCTGATTCGAGATCTGGTGTTAAAAACACAGCCTAGGCTCTGTAAACAGGCATGTTGCTTGCTCAAGTGGGACCACTTTGTTCACATTCCCATTGTTTACATACCAGTTTACAGAGCCTAGGCTGTGTATTAACACTTGATTTTTTTGCAGCACACACACACACAGTGCAGACAGGTAGCAGAAAACATGCATTTAAATCTCCTTCCTCTAACATGTTTGCACCAGTTGTCATTTGCGCATTTACTCTTAATTGATCACACGCAGAACGCCCACAAACCAACAGTGCAATTTTTTTGGAATGCTCAAGCAATTTAGCACTCTTTATTTCGGATCTTAGTAGATCAACCACCAAAGTCTGATTATATTTCCCTCACCTGTGACTGGTGAGGTGTCAGAGAAGACGTTGTCCAGGTGTAACACTGCGGCGTATCTATCCTGGGCGTTATTGGAGCCTCCGCCCGGCGCCCCCACACAGCCAGGATGCTGCTGCTGCGTCTGGGACACAGAGTGGGGCAGGTGCTGGCTCTGCTGCTGGCTCTGCTGCTGGTGCTGGTGGTGGCTCAGACCTCCAAAGTCCACGCTGAGCGACTTGGGAAAGGCTCTGAAGGGCCCGCCCGAGACCCCCGACGCAGACACCGTACGACCTGACAGGGACAGAGAGAGAGAGAACCACACCGATGCTTCAGGGCATGAGACAGTGGAGGATTGTATACGCTGGATTCATGAGTTGGAGCATTTAAGACCAGGAGGGCAGAAATCAACATACTCATAACTACAGGATTTAATATTGAGCTGAGTTACACTAGCTGTGCAGAGGTCAAATAATGTAATAATATCCAGTCACTTCAATTTAATTTGAATGCGACAAAGAGAGAAGAAAAAAAAACAGCACTTTGTTCTGTTTCCATGGAATTTAAATGTTTCTTTTGCAAACGTACATTTAATGAAGAGCAGTTTCAAACTACAGCCATGAGAGGTGGTCAAAAGCACCAGAACAGCCAGTAAACTGAGCAGCCAGCTCTGTTTTCACAGGTAGAGAGACCTCCTCTAACCCAGAGAAGACAAACCTTCTCTCAATGCCCTGGTTTAATCTGTGTTCTGTGGCTCTTTACCACCTCAGTCTCAAGAAAACATAGAAAAAATCCTTCAATATGTTTTACTAATTAAGGACTACTATTTGAGAAATGAATTGCTTTATAGGACCAAGTCAGCACATATTGTTATATACCTCTGTAGATATTGTACTATTATTCATATGGACAGATTGAGTGGGATGAGGCTTCAAAGCCTGACCACAAGAAACAATCCATAGCCTACCTAAGAACAAAGTTATTCGTCTCATGCTACTATAATATTTCCATGCAAATGCAGGATTAGCTTGACATATCAAGTAGCATGAACGGTCATCACGGTTAAGCATTAACAAAAAAAACAAAACAAGACAAAATGGCACAGCTTCAAGCCCACAAACTCTTGGATAGTTTTCAAAGCACCGACAACTAAAAAAAAAAAAAAATTGTTAGTCGGTAACAAAGGCAGGAAATGACGATTAACATCTTAGGCAGGTAGCAAAGCTTTTTCCACAAACATTAGCCACAAAGCATGCTGCTATCAGCCAGGACTATCAGCATGGGGATACAAATGAAAAAGGGGGGGATTGTTCTTTTCTAAATACTGCTGGTTTTCCTCTGCTTGAGACAAAGACCAGACTTCTCACAGATTATAAAGCGTGCGAAAAGTCCAGTTGCATATTTTCTGGGATATGATCGTAAGGCTCCAGATACGGCCTTATCTTTGCAGACATAACCTGAACTTTCCAGAACACTTGTATGGGATGTTTATGTGCGTTACAGCTGCGCCCTACATAGAGCGCTTCAACGTCAACGTGGTGTGAAATATAAGTGGCCCTGTGCTGACGAGGCCAGCAGCTAAGGGCCTAAAAATAGCTTTACTTTAAACTTGTTCTATATCCTCGGAGGGGGACAGTGTATGTTCTTGACCCTCCCGTATGCCTTCAGATGTGGGGCTTTTTGAAGTGGGTTGAATCTGATAGACACAGTTATCGACCACTATTGCGGCAAATGTGAATATAGAGAGAGCTTTGGCTTCTCTCAGGGCTGCTCTGAAATGAAGCCAACTTTTAAATGCATATGGGGGGGGGGGGGGCATGGCACACAAGACAGGCCAGCCCCGTTACTACGGACGACACAGAATAGCTTTTATTGATCCCAGACACTCAGCAGCAACACACTCAAATGCAAATGGCTTGGTTCCATTTCGGTCTTACCTAAAGTGAAGTGGTTTTTGAAAGAGCTACTGGCTACAGGGATGGAGTGAGAGAGATAAGATAGACAGAGAGAGAGAGAGAGAGAGAGAGAGAAAAAAAAGGGATAACGCAGATGGAGGAACGGAGAAAAAGAGAAAGTCGTCACTGACGTCGAGACGAAAAGGACTGTTGACGCTGCTGTCGTCTGCGGCCAAGCTAAACAGGCTGTTATATTTAGCTATTCATGACAAAGCAACCCAGTGTGCTAAGATTATGATCTGGACATGCCATTTTTAAAGCCACATGATATAGTTAAAGGGAAAAAAAACAGAGTACTACAGTAGATTAGATCTTCTCAACATGGGAGTGAATTGATCAAAAATCTTTCCAGGAATAGATTAAAAAGTTGCTCAAAGGGTACGGCTAGTCTTTACTTTTCTTATTCTAAACATATTATAATTCCAACAGTGTGACCAGAGCCCATTAGTTCCTATACTGAAGGTAAACATATTCAGGGTGGTATCTCACGGTGTATGTGCTTTTATATTGTGTTCTCATTTGATAAAATAGCATTATAGTGCTAACTTAAACAACAGGCATACTAGAGTAGAGTAGAGCCGGCACTATGTAATGGAAAAGCGCCATTTGTTAACCGAGTAAACCTAGTTAAATGTGAGATGATATTTATTGATTTAAGTGGAAGAGTGCAGCCATTTGTTAAAAGTCTGATGTGTGATTAAAGATTGTGTGAGTTATGCTTATTGCGAATATCAATAAATGAGAAAGCTTTTGGGGGGTTAACAGCGGACACACCTGAGGGGCGTGGGAGGGCGGGGAAGGAGGGGGCGTGGCTCTGACCCCCCAGCGCTGATGACAGGGAGCCCGGACGCTGTCGCTCAATCCCACACGGATCTGCAGAGAGAGAGAAAATTTAAATTTATCAATTTAAATTTTCCAGTTTTTCATTATTATCTTTACTTTCTATTGTTTTTCCAATTTTTTTTCTTTAAAAGAAGAAGAAAATGTTTATTTGCATTGTAGAGATCTGTGAAACTTTTTTTTTTTTTTTTAAACCAATAAACACAATAAAATCAAATAATAAACAGAAAGGTTTGGGGGGGGGGGTTGATGCAATTGCTCCTGAACACATCATCTCTCTCCTCACCTTTGAGAGAGGGATCCCTGAAGCTCTGGGAGCGTGACGGCCTTGCGGTAAACGCGTCGGCCCTCATGTCGGCCGGAGAGATGACTGGAGCCCGGTCCCATGGAGGCATCTGGCTCTGGGCCTGCAGGGACTGGAGAAGGGAGGAGGAGGAGGAGCAGATGGGAGGTGGAGAGAGAGAGAGAGAGAGAAAGAGAGAGAGAGAGATAAAGAGATGGACAAAAGGTAGAAAAATTAGAAGAAGAAGATGAAGTAGGCAGGCTCTTTTCAAGCATGCTCAATAATTCATAAGCAGCAGCTTTGATGTGGAGGGCTACCTGGCCCATCGGTCTCTGTCTCTCTGTCCCAGCAGTGTGGAAGCAAATCCAGGTTGTTTCTTCACTTTCTACTCTGTTTTATTTCGGACCCTCTTTCAACTACTTTGTCTCCTTTCACTTCCTATTTTTCAAACCGCACCCACACACACTTTCTCTCTTGAAATCCTCTACCCCACCATTCGTCTCCATTACTCTCTCAATCCATTCATCTAGAAGACACATTGAGGACTCTCACCATTGGCCTTGAGGTCCTGGCGTTGGGGGGCAGGTTATGGGCGGGAGCCTGGCTGGCTAAGGGACCATGAGGAGGGGGCACAGCCTGGACCCCCGGCGGGCTCCATGGACCTTCCACATCCCTTCGGTTCTTACTTTTGGAAAAATGCCTGAAAGAGACGGGGTTATTTAGCCTCATGTGAGTGACTTAAATCCACTTATCGAACATCAAAAAGATTTTTAGGACTCAAATCTAAACCCAAAACAGTGACTGAGCTTTGTATTCCCCTGCATGAAAGCAGCTTTTATCCTTGAGCTAATTTTTTTTGAGTGGGCGTCTCAATTTTAGTTAATTTCTAAGTTTGGAAAGAAACGTCATTTCTAAACATTTTTCGAAGCAAAAAACTCCAAAACAAGATTAAGTATACGACCACAGTGGTGCTATGAGCTTAATGCTAACATCATGCTAGTATGCCCATAATATGATAATAATTAACTTTATTTGTGAAGCGACTTTCATAAAAACAATGATTACACGCTGATATTTAGCTTGTATAATGTTCTCTATACTAGTTTTGCGCGTTGGCATGCTAACAATGCAGTACAGCCGTATTTGAACAGATTCAAATTCTTAACTTATCATGGTGTAACATGAAAAGTGGGGAGACCACAGCCCAATGGTCCCATAGCTCTATGTTCCCACAGCCCGATGGTCCACCATTTGAAGTAATCTAACTATATAAGAGAATAGTGCGTGGGTGTGTCTCACTCCTATTCTAACCTCTCCCTCTCCCTGTCCCCTTACCCTAACCACCCAGCTTTGATGCCTGAACCTAATCGCCATTTTCAGGAACATAGGCCTGTGGGACCATCGAGCTGTGGGAACATACGGCCTAATTTTGAGGGAAGGAAAATCTTAGAAATGTGGGAACATAGGGCTGTGGGAACACGGGGCTGATCTGGGAGCTAAATGCTAATGTCAGCATGCTAACAGTCTTTCTTTCTGCATGATAACAGACATAGTTAGCAGGTATCATTTTTTACAACAGTTGGCATCTAAGTTTTGCTTATTAGCATGCTAACATTGTGGAATTAGCACCCAACAGAGAGTAGCTCAGGCTGACGTGAATGTTTTTAGTTTTACAGGTATTTGGTCATAAATAATCATAATGTATAAAGCACTGGCCAGTGCTTTAATAGTTTGACCTAACTATGGCACTAGAAGAAAGACCAAAGTTACTATAATTAATCCTAATGGGGAACATGAATGTCTATAGTACATTTCATGACAGTCCATCCCACAGTTGGAAATATATTTGAACAACAAAAATGGCAACCTGATGGTGGCACTACAAGTAACGCCATTGGGATTTATCATCTGGGGACGATGAATGTCTGTAATCTAATTTCACTCCAATAATTGTGAAGATACTTTAGTATGGTGGACATGACATTTCTTTACCTTATTTCATGGTAAACTGAATATTTTGAAGGTTTCAAACAGTCGGTCAGAAAAAGACAACAAGCCATTTCACCTTGTTCTCTGTGATCTACTGCTGCCTTATCACATGAGGATGTTATGTTTCAGATGAAAGCAAACATCTCACCACTTCTTCTTCTCATATTTGTCCTGGAGGAACTCTTTGAACTTCTGAGAGTCCTTCATGTCGGAGCAGCCGTCGGTCTTTGGGTCAAACACACACAGCCAGGTCCTCCTGCCCACCTGAAAACAAACACACAAACACACATACACACACACACACATTTTAGACAGAAATCAATATAAATTGGGAGCGTTTGGCGGCAATAACTAGAGCGTAAAATGAAAGTACAATCCCTGTTTTTGTTTGACGTTTGTCTCACTATAACAGATTGTTCCCCTCAGTGAGTCACATCCGGTCAAAGAGAGCGTATTATAATATGAGGGTCATATAATATTACTGCCGATGAATCACAACTCTTCAGGAGAACGGTGCGGGGGGGAAAAGCTGAACGCTGCAGACCTCATTCTCTCCTCACGTTATGCAGTTAGACACGCGCACACGCACACACACACACACTGTTGTCTAAATCACTTTCCTTCAAAAATCAGTGAATATCCCCACTGTGCGCTACCTGAGTGAGCGCTGGAACAAAAATCAATAGATTCATAGGATCAATAATCCACAAATGATTTGTTGCAGCTCTAATATGCTGCAACAACATTTTTTATTTCTGATGCCTTACACTTGTTTGTGTTTTTTGGAGAGCTGGGACTCAGCGAGAATATTTTATTGTTATGAAGCGGTTTCGAATCACACACACACACACACACACACACACACACACACACACACACACACACACACACACACACACACACACACACACACACACACACACACACACACACACACACACACACACACACACACACACACACACACACACACACACACACACACACACACACACACACACACACACACACACACAGAGGAAATAGATGGTGGTTTTGGGTGGGGAGGTACAGAGCTGGCCCTTTTGTTTCTTGGCAGTAGCATTCTTCCCCCCTAAAAAAAAGCCAGGACGACAAAGGCTGGTTCAACTGGTGGTCATGAGGGACGTTTCATATTCCACATCGGAACCAGGAAGTGAGCTTAAAACCTGGGCCTGTAACGAGAGCTGCATCTATTCTACATACTACAGCTGATCCTAAGACATATATCTAGTTTGCATGCAGTAGGCACACAATTGGGACATACTTTAACTTATTTATTTCATACTAACATGTCTTTTTTGAACTTGCCTCTTGCTTATGTATCATTCGCAGTGCTGGTTGTTTTCACTCAGAGGCTCAGTCCATGTGATGAAACTTCTGCTGCAGTGGATTGTGGGTCAGAAGGACCACCACAAAGCGGCTAAATCCAATACTAAAAATCTCGACCGGATGTAGTAGGAAGAATCTGGGTATGTTTAAGCATGCAGCATCTGACCACATGTATTAGGGCATCCTGAATATTTCTTCTACCATACTAAAGAGGAGAAAGTACCCCTAACATGGGAGTGTCACTCACTCACCTCATTGCCATGGTTCTGGAGGAATTCCACTTCTTGCTGGGAGAAGGTTGTCATGGAGATAGACTTGACTCTGTGGGGAGGGTTGAGGCCTCTCCTGGGACACACAGGAGAGATGAGAGAGAGAGAGAGAGAGAGAGAGAGAGAGAGAGAGAGAGAGAGAGAGAGAGAGAGAGATGTGAGAGAGAGAGAGAGATCAATGAAAAGGTGCTCAGTCCATCAGAGCAGGTGGGCAGGAAAAAGGGGAAAAAATTTGGACATGTGACAGTGAAATTATTAAGGGACAGACTTGGTGCGAAAGAGGCTCTGGACACACACACACACACACACACACACACACACACACACACACACACACACACACACACACACACACACACACACACACACACACACACACACACACACACACACACACACACACACACACACACACACACACACACACACACACACACACACACACCGGTGACAGAGAAGACATGTGTTTTCAGAAACCTGAGCCCCTTTTAATTTGCTCCATGCTGTGTGGACACAAAGTGGGACACTGCTGCTGATGTACATGTGCAGGATTGCGCAATCAAAGTGCTGAAACCGTCTTTCCTGAGGAGGAGTGGTTGGGACATGCAGAACAGAATGTGACAGCGCGCGCTCACACACCACACGTACACTCACGCGCACACACACGTACATACACAGGCCCGCGCCAACACTGGAGAGGAGCCCAGTGAGAGAGAGAGTAGTGAGAGAGAGAGAGGGGTAATGTCAAACCTTGCACCATGACGAAATGAACCGTAACTCACAGCTGGAAAATGACCAACTATAGCGGTCTGTCGTTTATGAAGCTGCTGGAAGACACGCACGAGACAGACAGAGAAAGAGACAGACAGACAGAGAGGGGGACACTGCGTAAATGAATGCGTGCACTCACACACAAACCTCGGCTGTTGCACCACGCCAACACTCCCTGTTAACGCTGTAATCGGGCTCTGGTGCAATCTCAGGCCTGGTACTTTCACTGCTGTGCTGTTATCAATGCATTGTTAGTCCTCGCGCACACTGATGCTACAGTCAATACAAGCGGGAAGCGCGCGGCAGGTTGACGCTATTTTATTTTTTATTTATTTTATTTTTTTATTTTTTAATGAATTCATTTTTACTCACAGCATTCCAGAGCACGACGTGCAGACGAAGCTGCCCACCGTGATGTCGGTGTAAGTCACCCCGGGCTGGCTGCACTCGAAGCAGTGTTTGTTTACTCCAGACTGGGCCAGCTCGCGTACCTTGCGGGCGCATATCTCCTGGTTGTCCCGGTGCTTTCGGTTCGACATTTTATCCCCCTCACCCCTACCCCCTCCCCCGGTGCCTTGACAGTGTGGCTCGGTGTAACAAGCCGATAACCCTCCGCCGTCCGCCACCTCCGTTCCACTACATGGAGCACTTCACGCCCGCATTATGGTGGGTGGCTTTCATGCGGCTTCACCCCTAATGCGAGACTACACAGACAGAGAGGGGAGGAGGAGGAGGCATGTCAAGCCGCACGCGCACAGCAGCGGAAAAAGGCTACGGGGTTTCCTTCAAAGTAAGAGCGAATGACAGGTGATTCTTTTGGATTAAGGGTCAATTTTACTTTTAGGACGCCTGTTTCTTAACCTTCCTCCTGTGTTAACTTTCTGCTACCATCCATGGTGTTAGCGGGTCGGTTTCGACCCGTGTCTGAAATCAGCTGTAAAAAACACTAAAAACAATTATCTATCATCCAGTTTGTTTCTCATCTCTTGGTTACATTGTTAGGCTTCCTTATCCATAAAAATATTGTTTTTAATATTTTTGGTGTAGGCGGCTGGGCCTTTTTTTTGTCAGTATGCGCCTCAATTTCAGTTTAAAAAATGGTAAAATTAACCTTAAGAGAATCATATATATAAATATTTGGTTGTTGTGTTACCTGATTATTACTGAGGGGTATGAGAACACATTTCTTAACTAAATTTGTTTTATTTATTTTTTCATATTAATATTATTTACCTTTTTAACATCTATGGTGTTACCGGTCAATTACGACCCATATATATTTATTTCAGAAAAGAGCAAAAAAACTTTTATTTCAGCATTATACAAACACACAATGAAAACCAGAACAAGTCACAACACAAAATATAGATTTGTAAGGTCAAATAAACAACAACCAATCAACAAATCAAACCAATCGAAATCAATTACTAGCTCCAAAACTAGTAAAAAGAAACAGAGTAAAAGTCTCTGTGTGCATGTGTATGTGTGTGTGTACAGATGTGTGACAAAAAGCAACACTTTTAGTGTTCTTTGCAGAGATATTTATTGCAGGTAAAGCACAATCTGTTTATCTTTCTGTCCTTAGTGCTTCGGCAGACCTGACACCTCTTATTTTTAGAATCAGGTGGCCATTTTCACCAAAAACATGATCCAGAACTTGGCTCACTGTATATCTCCTAATTTTTTAATACTGCAAATTGGAGATGTGCACTCTGCAAGTCACCAACTCTATACTGAATTGACCTCACATGTCTGGATATGCCCGTCTGTTTGTTTCGCTTTTATGCAGGTATAAGGGCAAACAAAGTCAAAATGAGAACCCCCCCAGAGCTCACATGATTGGGAGAGGAGCTGACTGTCATTGTGTTGGCTGACAGTGCACTTATGATTTCAGTTTTGGCTCTAGTTATTGTTTTTTTACATCTTATTCTATAACCGGGTCGAAAACGACCCTAACACCACCAGTGTTATAATTTCCACCAGAGCATTTTATAATTAAGTGAAACATTTTTTATTTTTTTTATTTTGTTGAAATAGAGGTTCCTGACAAAGTCAAGAAATTTTGATGCAATAAACAAAATGTAAGTGGTTCTTTTATGCATTTGAAAACCAAAACGGGTCGCTGGCGACCCTAACACGAGAGGAAGGTTAAAAAAAAAAAGTGTTACAAAATAAACACTGGTTATCTCATCACACTGTTAGTAGGTCAAAGTAGCATATTTGTTTATTCTGTTAATCAGATGTTGTCTTTTGGGCATTTGTTTATGCCTTTGTCTGCTAGCTGAAGAGAAATGAGGGGAATGACATGCAACAAAAAAGGTGATGATTGATATTAGTTTTCTTGCATGCTGCATAAACATGTTTGGTTTGATCAAAGTTACAGATACAGCTGATCATCTTTTATTTTCTGTGGGGCTATGCCTGAACAACACAGTCATGTGTGTTGGTGATGAGCCAAGCCCACACTGACTTGACCAAATTTGCTTTATTATACATGTTTCCTCTAAATGCTGTATGCATAGTTTTCACAGGACTACCAGTGTAAACTTTAAATGCCAGCCAGCCTTTTATTTTGAAAACGCTGTGATTCGTTGTAGTCCTGTCTGGTTTGACACTTGGAAAGATGCGTGGGGAATCTCCTGTCAAAAACAAATCCGTCGGGCAGCCAAGTTCGTGCGACAGTCGTTGATTAGGACCTGTGTCCTCAGAGTGAGACGCTGCTGCGAACTTTGTGTGTGCGCCATTTACGCACACGCCCCCGGATGGGTGTTTTGGCGCAGCGCTGCGTTCCTGACGCACGGCACGCGCGCTGTAAAGGACAGATTAGGCCTACTTCAAGAAACATGAGAAAAGGACTGATTACTTAAACGGAGATTAGAAAAAAACAGCTGGAGAAGGGGAAATGAAAGAAACAGTGAATTACTTTTGACTGATACAAAGGTGAGGGTCAGGGTATGTTGACTGAAGATATACCAACAGTTTGTCTCTGATACTGGAGTTTTTCCATGGCTATCAAACATAATACTCCCACGGGACTATTGTGAATCGTATCGTTTAAAATACATGACATTAGAAAATCTATTGTTCCTTAGTAGATAGCATCTGACTGTTTATTTTGATGGAGCAACTTAGCAACAAATCTAACTACGCCCTATGTGTGACGTCTACGAATATGTATGCAAGAGTTTCATTCACTTGTTGGCACACTGACAGCAGAGAGAGAGGGGGGGGGGGGGGGGGGTCATGTCAACACAACTAAACAGTCGCATTACTTTCAGATGAGCTCGTCAGGCCCTTCAAGCCTGCGGTGACTGTTTGTGATCAGCAGGGGGGGCCACACACATCATTTGATATATATAAGGCCTCGATAGATAGATAGATAGATAGATAGATAGATAGATAGATAGATAGATAGATAGATAGATAGATAGATAGATAGATAGATAGATAGATAGATAGATAGATAGATAGATAGATAGATAGATAGATAGATAGATAGATAGATAGATAGATAGATATAGGGCTAACATGATGTGTGTGCACACAGGAATAACAAGTGCAGACAAACACGCCTGTTGTGCTTCTGTAATTACACTTCCCTGCTCAGCAGTCGACAACAGGCTTCAGAGTGTCTGACTTCACCTGTCTGTGGTGATCTGACGTCACCTGTCTGTGGTGGTGAAAATGTTTCCCAACACCTGATTGGTCGTTTCGTTAAACCTATTTAATATGGAAGCCCGTTTCTGCAAGAAGAAACACTTTTTACTTAGTGATGACTCAGTTAATCATATGAAATGATTGACATTCAATCACATTTTCCTTGATATATCCTGTTTAAGCCATAGTTTTGATTTATTTATTTAAATGTACTATCTCATAATTCCATACTAAAACATCATTTTATCTTTTGACATAGGGGAAGGTGGGGTGATTTGTGCGTTTTGGAAGTTGCAAAACCCCTTGTTTCTAGAAAACCGTGGAAGAAATTGGAAATGTGACCACATATTTAAGAAGAGCCATCCATTTGACTCATCCTGTAAAGAAGGGAGACACAAGGAATAAGATATAAGCACATTTAAGCTCAAAAAACTGTGTTTTGCCTTTCAAAGTAAAATTTCCATGATCAAGGTTTTTTGATTATTGTGTCTGAACAATTATAGACACGTTTGAAAACATTTGACACATGTTTTAGTGCTTTGGTATGCTACACTTTGAGTCTATATAGTTAGCACAATGTCAACCCTAAATTGCTGCATCATGCCTATTATCCAAAATTCTGGGGATGGGGTGATTTGTGCGCAAGGGCCTGGGTGAGTTATAAGTAAGTAAGTAAGTAAAATGTATTTATAAAAGCACATTTATGACAGTTTGCACTGTCCAAAGTGCTGTACATAGTGCATTCAGTAGGTAAACAATGAAGGTACAATAACAATAACCAAAATAAAAGACGTAAAGCCCATACATCCACATAAACACAGATAGTAGTGCAGAGGTAAGATAGTTAATGGGGAGGAAACACCAGGGTGTACATATGGGTTTTGAGCCTTGATTTAAAGGCAGAAATGTAGGGGGAATCACATTTGTCAGGTGGCAGTTGGTTCCACAAGCACGGAGCAACTAGTGCAAAGTACATTTCTGAGAGTTGTGCCAGTGGCATGGCTGTATACGCTGGTCACCAAAAGAAAGTGATTGTCTACAGTAGCTCAGAAGAGAGTGACATCTCAATTCCACTTAACGACACCACTGATGAGAGTTCAGATGGCCAGAAAGATGATGATGGTGACTTTGTCATTGTGACACAATGACGCACAAATCACCCCACGTAGTGGGGTGATTTGTGCGACAAGACAACTTTTTTTCCGAAAGCTATATTTCTTAAACAGTTTATTCCAGATCCAAAGTTTTTATTGCCAGGGATGCACAACATCCTGAACTATATGTACATATTTGAGTTGGAGACATAACTGTCAAGGCCTCACTTTAAAATCACTTTGAGTAAAAAGTTGCACAAATCACCCCACCTTCCCCTATATGTCATTATTTTCGATTTAACATAGTCTTAGTTTTGATGGCTTTGATTTTTTTTTAAATGTTGTTCCCATTTCATATTTGACCCAGAAAGTCAATCTTTGGACCTACTATTTAATATGTCATGTTCATGTTCATGTTCATGTAAACTTTTTTAATATCCCATGTTGCTTTATTTTCTCAGAATTGCTCTGTGCTGAGTCATAAGATTTACTTTGGACGTAATATTTCACAATTTGTACTTTGTAAATCATTATTTTGACATAGTAAATAGTCTTGTCTTAGTATCTCATACTTAGAATTCAGTATCTCGTATTTTTATTCAGTAAGTCATAGTTTTTAAATTGTAATGTTTTTGATATACTTTCTAATAGCCTCATAAGTTTAACATGCTAATACGTATCACCCCAGTTATCATGAGTTACTTACTTTGCATCTAGCTTTATATTTCTTTTTTGACAGGATCGGGCTTCCATAGAAAGATCCTGTCACAGTGACATGCGGCCTCCCTCACACCTCAACAAAAGCAAAACAGAAAAGGTTGCCAGACAAGAAAACACACCCAGTCTACTCTCTACGCATGCGAAGCCTACAGCTTACATCACTGAAACTGGAAAGCCGAATAAACACACACAGCAAGTGGAAGAACCAAGTTTGAGTGGGAGAGAATTTCCACATGGCCTATAGCTGTTTGTACTGGATGTAGCCATGGCAGCCTATTTAAAAACAGCCAAATAATTATAGATCATCCGATGCGCACTAAGAAGATTTCTATTAGAGACTTTTTTTAGTGCAACCTGTCATTGTGTGCAATTTCCTTCTTTCAAAACCACAATTTGCCATGAGTAAGAAACCCGGAAATAAAGAGATGTGAGCCTGGGGGTTAGCGAGAGAGAGAGAGAGAGAGAGAGAGAGAGAGAGAGAGAGAGAGAGAGAGAGAGAGAGAGAGAGAGAGAGCGCGTAGTACTCCACTCGGCACCCTTGGGAGGAACATGCAATTCACCGGCTGCCGTCTGATTCGGTCTCATTCATTTGGGGATTTTATCGAAAAAGGGATACTTTAATGCAAAGGGAACACGCCTTCTCCCCGGAACATCCTCTCTCAACCTGCCGCTTTGACTTTGACCGGATACAACCGTAATAACGCGCAACTCACGCAACGCAGAACTTCCCTGTTGCGTTGCTTCTTGAAGCGGTGACAAGTCGCCTCCTGGCTCGGATGCGCGACAGAGGAGGAGCGCAGGGCAGAGCAGGCACGCGGTGTCCCCTTCAACACAAGAGGAGTGAACAGGAACGACTTGTGTGGGAGGAATACAAATGATATACTTGTGTTCTGAAAGAAGCGAACCGTCCAGGGGGGCAATAATGAATCAAGTGGAAGCTGGATCGGAGCGTTAAAACAATACACAGTAACAGGTTTAGTTGTTGTTCGCGTCGGGCTTGCTGTCCCGAAGAAGGAGTCTAAAGAAAATACACTGAAGTTTTTTTAGGGTTTTGTTCTGCGACTAAACGGAGGGATGACAGTCAAGCTGGACTTCGAGGAGTGTTTGAAAGACTCACCGCGATTCAGGTAAGCTGATGGTGATGTAGGCTATAGTCAATGAAAAAGCTGTTTCATTTACCTTCTGCAGTTTGAAATTGAGTAGAAAAGAAGGATAGAGCATTCTGCACAGATGAAGAAAGCAGGAAATGCTTTCATTGTCTTGTGTTTTGAAGATCTACTGTATACTGCATTGTCCTCTTGTAGTGAGTGGGCTTAGGACTTCATGGGACTTTTAATGCAATGTTTCTCATGTTGTCCATTCGAACCATGCCATGAGGTTTTAAGGGGGGCTCAGTAAAAAGGGATCATACACTACATGCAGGCCCTTAAGCAGGGCTGAGAGAGCACTGATCTGAGGTCTGATGCTCTAGGCTGCACACACTGATGTCATTGAACCACACAGGGAGCCCTGGAAATTCAATATTGTTTTTATTATTAGAAATAAGTGGGATCAAGTTAGAGCCATGGGTGTAGCCAACATGGATTTATGTTGAATGATCTTGTTGAGGATATATATGTAAAAATCATTCACACTTTGACATCACTCTTGCAAAGAGCTATAAAACTAACTTGTTCATTTTAAGCTGATTAAAAAAAACCCTCAGTAAAAGCCTCCAACGTTGCTGTCAGTCTAGCCGTAATTGCGTGCCAGACAGAATCTACAACCAATTTGTCTTTCAACACAGAGTTCGCATCTGCTGTAATCAAAAGGGAAGTGGTGCGGCTAAACAGCTCAAGGGGGGAGAGTTTGGTAGAACATGGGTGTTGCCCTTGTTGCTAGTGTTCTGGCACCCTGCCTTGAGTCACTGTGGCTGGCTGGTGTCCTCGTCTCCGCCAGCTGATGATTTGGCATATTTCAAATCCCTAATGTCAGCCTTCTCCTTCTCCCTCTCTCTCTCTCTCTCTCTCTACGTCTCTCTTTCCCTCTCTCTCTTTAAGTTGCCCATTTAGAATGTTTGAGGTTTGCACAGTAGTGGAAAAGTTGACTTGTGGGCAGCTGCAGTGGTGAGGCCTCATGTCAGGGCCCAGTCAGAGCAGAGAGAGAGAGGAAAGAGAGGAGGAAACACAGTCAATCAAACAGATAAGCAAAGAGGATAAAAAGAAAAGAAAAGAAAAGGAAATAAAAAACTTCCCTGACAGCTCAGGACAGCAGCTCAAATGTGCCTGCCTCCTGTTGCCGGGTAACGGCGACGACAGGAAGTGAGGACGAGATGTGTCGAGGTGATCAACGGGGGGGGGGGGGGAGGAAGTGTGTGTTTTTCTGTGGGCGGAAACTAAGCCTCAGTCTGTCTCCATTTGCTTTCTCATGCAAAAGAATGTGACAAGATATTAAGAGTGAAATTAAAAATATATCAAAAAGCAGGGAACCTTTTCAATCTTTGTCTTCTGTCTTGTTGGCCTTTTTTCACCCTTGTCCTCTCCTTTAATCTCCTCAGCTGACTTGTCATTTGGTCGTATTTCATGAGGTCGCGACCTCAGACTCTTGATTCAAACACTAACAGAACGCAAGGAACACAAGCATACTGTCTGTCCTCTCTTCTCTCTCCACTCAGTTCTTCTTTTTTTTTTTTTTTACTTTTCCTCCTCTCTCTCTCTCTCTCTCTCTCTCTCTCTCTCTCTCTCTCTCTGTGTGTCTCTCACTCTCTGTATCTCTGTACTGTTGGTGGAAGGCAGCGGAAACCACATGGCTGAGCTGTTGGTGTGAGAACAGACAAGAGATACTTGACTGTTAACACCATACAACTGACTTACACTAGCCATGAACAGGAACCTCTGAGGCTGCCTGTGTATGTGTGTGGGGGAAAAAGCAACATTTAAGGGCATCAATCTATTACAGAGAAACAACAAGTACTGGATTTTTACAGTTAGTCTGAATACTAGAGTGCCCATTCTACAGCCTCTCAATACTGGTGTGCCCCTATACAAGCTCGATTTTCTTTTGGGTCCTTACATAAATGTATTGTGACTATGGACAACAAGTAATTGTGTGTGTGTGTGTGTGTGTGTGTGTGTGTGTGTGTGTGAGTGTGTGTGTGTGTGTGTGTGTGTGTGTGTGTGTGTGTGTGTGTGTGTGTGTGTGTGTGTGTGTGTGTGTGTGTGTGTGTGTGTGTGTGTGTGTGTGTGTGTGTGTGTGTGTGTGTGTGTGTGTGTGTGTGTGTGTGTGTGTGTGTGTGTGTGTGTGTGTGTGTGTGTGTGTGTGTGTGTGTGTGTGTGTGTGTTGTCTGACTGTGTTTATGTGTGTCTTTCAGAGCTGACATAGAAGTGGTCCAAAGCGATGTGAGTGAACTGGAGACGCGGTTGGAGAAGGTGAGATCTGTACACCTACAGAATATGTTTCAAATGTGGCACTGAGTCACTGCTCTACTTTTCAGATATGTTCCCCTCCAACACACACACACACACACACACACACACACACACACACACACACACACACACACACACACACACACACACACACACACGCACGCCGATTACACACACACACACACACTATGCATTTGCATAGCCCCTTACCCTAACCTTAACCATCAGAACGAAATGCCTAACACCAACCCTTATACTTACCCTAACCTAAACCTTATTCATACCTGAACCCTAAAACCAAGCCTGAACCTTAAAACAGGCCTTTGAAGAAGTGAGGACCAGGCAAAATGTCTTCACTTTCCAAAAATGTCCTCACTCCGATGGTTAAAAGCCAAGCACACACACACAGTCAGTCAGTCAGGTATGAGTTGTTTCTTGACACATGCTCCTCATGTGAAGAGGCAGTGTATAGTGAGATGTGGGTGGCTGTGGTTGACAAGGTATTTTTTTACCTGGAAGCGAGTGGGAAGTATCCTCAGGCGCTGCTTCCTCATGGTATTGTCATCCAAACAGAGAACTATACTGTCTGTTCTGCTTCAGTGCGATCGCGTGTATTCCCTGTTCTGTGTTTGTGTTCAAAAGCGTCACAGTTTCAGATCCATTCATCTGATAGATAAAGAGGACACATGGTGCGTTTCAGTTCCTTGGTGATAGAGAATGAGCGTGAGATGTGCCATGTCACTCTGAGCTGTTTTATCACCTCGTCTACAGCATACTAAAGAACAGAAAATAACATAGAATAGCAGCAGAAATCCTGGACAGAGCATGTGGTTCATATAAAGGTGGAGTCAGCTAATGGAGAATGCCACTTTTTGTTAAAATCAGTGAATATCTCTTTGCGATCTGCTTCCTGTATGCGCTGGGGGGAAAAACAGTGCACAGCCTAGGCTCTGTAAACGGGAATGTTGCTAGCTAGGGTTAGCCCCTTTGTTCACATACCCATTGTTTGTTTAAAGAGCCTATGCACTGGATTCCCCCCCCCCCCCCCCCCCCCCCCCCCCCATTGCACACATCAAGCGTTTTCTAGAATCGCTGACTCCACCTTTACGTTTGCCTGCAAAGCATCATATCAGTGAGTAATGTACGTGTGGCAGCAGGGGTAAGAAAAACTGGACTAACAGGGTTCAAGCCCCTCAGGGCTCACACTAACTGCAGTGTAGCTGAACTCTGACCTTAATGTCTGAGAAAGCAAGAGCAGGAGAAATGTCCCTGCTTGCAATTGATAAGAATTTATTTTATTTTTTCTTCCACCATGCTCCATGGTATCAAGCTGTAAACAGACATCTTAACAGTTTTTTTTCCCCCGAAGGCCATAACTCTCCTTAACAACCCACCATAAACTATAGGATGAACTGTACTACATCCATACTGTCTCCATACTGTATATGCTCCACCTGGCACATGCACTTTACCTCTGATTGGGTTCCACACTTTATCAGTACTTGTTCCACAGTTTGTGCAGTCTTTTTAGTCTCTTATCTATTTTAGCTTGTCTCTTGTTTTGAAGGATTTTTCTTGTTATATATGTTGGTCGGTGTCCAATTTATTTTCTGTCATGCTTTCTGACCTATTTTCAACTTCTTTAACTTAATTACTTGTTTTTAATGAGCTGTACACCAAGTCATAGTCCTTTAGAACATTTGGCGAATAAAGCCATTTTTTTGGATAAAAATAGTTTGGAACACGTTGTGAGATCCTTTACTGCAGCGAGACGCATGCATTCAAAATGTTCAAATTGCTACTTAGTAGAAAGTGTATCAGCATAATGTAGCAAGGGCTCACCATGTTGTGTATACTGAGTTATATTATCACAATGACTATCATTGGACTATTAATACTGTCATTGGGTACCATTTTAACGCTGCAGTGGTTCAATGCTGAGAAAGTTTTTATGAGCTACATATGTGTCGAAAGTAAATATTTAATCTGCAAAGTAACTATAAACTGTAGCTGTAAGATGTAGTGAATTAAAAGTATGATATTTCTTTATGGAGAAATAATGCAATGGAAGTATAAAGTAGTAAACAAAATAGAAGTGCTCAAATACAAATATGTCAAACTACCTTCTAACAGTAACTTGTCAAAATGTCTTCTGTGAAAGCTTTATTTGCCCACTGTGGCTTATTATCAGATGTATCAGTAACAGTGTAAATGTTAGATAAGCTAAAAGAAACAGTGGAACAATCCAGGCTAGCTACTTCATATCCACAAAAAGTGTTCTTACTTTTTCCTGCTGTGAGCTAAATTGTGCACTGGAATAACAAGGTCATTAAAACTATTTGGAGTAAACATGATTAAGGTGCACAATGTTCAGCACCAATTACAAGCTAATGCTAAATGCTCAAATGTAGCATAGCGCATAGGCAACTGTTAGCTTACGCGTTTATGTCGATGTTATGTTTACAGCTTGTTCCAAATATTCAAGAAGTTAATTAATGAGGCTTCATTCTCAGGTGATATATATCCCTTTTTTTAATGGGGAAATTACTTTTTGTTGTTTGGTATTGTAATTGTAAGTCTGGATGTCATGTGTTTCAGTAAAGTACAATAGCCTAATGATATGGTATATTGTTATTATCAGGTTTTATCAAATATAGTATGTAGGCTAAAAAAACAGTATTTTCCAGGCTGTGAAGTCCAGTCATTCTGGCTGTAATGCAGTTTCCAGACAGTATTTAACAGAAGCTTGAGGCTACATTCAGCTTTCTCAATGATCATAATCACTCTTCAACTGGGGCTGTTTAATGGCCTTAATGTGTGGACCCCTGCTATAAATGCTCATTAGGCCTATGTTTTTATTATCCGTGCTGATTATGAGCGAGCGTTATAGTCACCTTTAGTGTCTCCTGCCTGAGCCCTCGGGACCAATTTAACTGCGGTGTGTGTTGTGTGTTTGGCTGTTTGAAAGGAGTAAACATATGGAATGCCTAAGATGAGGAAATGAAAATGTGTAACACGCTACAAAGATTAAAAAAAAATATTGATAAAGAAGATGCTTAACAAATATAAAAGCGAGGCAAGTATGGTAGGGTGGATTTGAATGTGGATATATTTAGTTTTTGTCATAACTTTGCATGGAATATGTGTCAATTATACAGTAGTTGAAAATAGCAATAAAAATAATATATTTTATGTTATGTAGGCTGGCTATGTAATGTTGTGTATCTATGTGATCGAAATAAACAACACTAAACTAAAACTAAAGTGTTTGCTGTTGTGTCATTTAGCTGGTGAAACAATGCCAGGCCATGCTGGAGGCAGGCAGGGTCTATTGTCAGAGCAGCAAGAGCTTCGTCAGCGGGCTGCGTGACTTGGGACAGCACTGCTCTGGGGACAAGATGATGGAGGTGAGAGTATAGCACAGTGACACAGGCAGACCAGCCGTCCTCAGGGAGTTATTTATACCCCCTCTGTGGTGTCATTTCCCACGTTGATTTTCCACTTGGACAATGTCACATCTACTCGGAGGAAAGGGTTCATTCATAAGTCGACATGTAGAAGATGCTAGTTTTATATAATTCATTAATGTTTAGAAGAAAAAAATTCTCCATTTATTTTAAAACATCACTGTAAAGATTTGATGAAATGTATGCAGAGTTTAATTTATGATTGTCCTGCAGGAGTGTTTGGACAAATTTTCCAAGAAGCTGTCAATCATATTGGAAGCACAGGGGGTGAGTGCATATCTCCTTGTGTAGCCTGTCTTTGCCGTGACGCTTACCATCCACAGTACGTGTCAAACGAGGCCGCAGTAAGGGCTGTTTAACACGTTTACCTTTGACATTTAGACAGTTGTCTGTGCTCACAGCTCTCTCTCCCCTTTTTCTCTCCCCTTCAGGAAGTGATTGAGACCACACAGAAATCAGTCAAGACCAAGCTGCAGAACTTTGTCAAAGAGTGAGTGAGATATATAGCTGCCTTTTTACCCCTGTTTGTTTTAGCCAACCTTTCTGTTTTTTTCTTGGTAGGATAATTCATTCACTCAAGCCACAGTCTACTGCCTGAGTCACTCCCATGGCATGTCTGCTAACTATTAAAGCATGAAGGAATAATAGTGTCTTATGGTCCTAAGTTTCCCTTCCCTTCTACTTTGCCTGATCTCATCAGTGTGGATGATACGGTGGATTAGATGAGGGAGCAGAGATCTCTCATTGTGTGTTACAAAACTGATTGGCTAGATGTTTAGCCAGTGACACATTTGGAATCTTATTTTAACACACTGAGCTCACAAATCTTTTATCACCTGATTTTTATTAAATGAACGTGTTGAATTTAAGGAATAAATACCACACACATGACCAATACATGGCATAGCAACAGCTTTATTACAGTTAACATTTTTGTAAAAAAAAAACATTGAACAAAAAGCCAAAAATAGTTTAAAAAAAAATGTTTAAATGTATTGTGGTGCTACTTGAAGTAGTAGAAGTGACCCCGGCTTACAAACAAGATAAATAGTCTTAAAAAATTCATCCAAACTTTCAAGTACAACATCATTAAATCGTAAGCCGACGTGATATACTATGCATCGGTGTTGGACGCCAACTTACCCGTAGTTTTTTTTCCCCTGCTTGCTGTCTGTCAGGGATGTGCGTCGGTTCAAGGATGTGCGTAAGGAGTTTGAGCGTGGCAGTGAATGCCTGGAGGGGGGCGCAGGTGAGGAATGCCCAGGCACCGCGCGGTAAACAGCACGAGGTGGAGGAGGCCAGCAACGCTCTGCTAAACGCACGACGCACCTTCAGGGCTGAGGCACTCGACTATGTACTGCAGGTCAGAACCAAAAAAAAAAAACCTGGACCGGAGTAAAAATCTGACTCTTTCACCATTTTTTTTCCAGGGCTACAAATCTGATTAATTTTCTCCCTGTGTGTAGAATGTATTGGCATTTTTCAGACTTGGTAGAAAAATTGTAATATTAATAAGTATGTTGAATTGGTGTATAGTGGAATGAAAATTGTTGTTGAAAAAGTAGTTTTTTATTTTTATTTCCTTAAAATGAGCCTTTATATCTACGTAGCGCTCTAGATGTCACTAAATATTCAGCTATTACACACTGCACCAGGAACCGCACTTCATTTAGCCATCTATATATTTAGCATTGATAATTACTATTATTAATCTTAACTTTTGCTTTTATGGTTTTTGTGTTGTATTTTGTCCATTTCATACAATTTT